>NC_143003.1:1847225-2462966 GCF_061535395.1 Colias eurytheme | reverse complement strand
GAAAATGACATTTGTTATGACAAATAATGCTAAAATATGCTACTTGAGTACTTTAAAATAAAAAATTAAGATAAAGTGCAAATAACTATAAAGAAAGTTTTAATGTTGTGTCTCCAAGTAGTTAAATTAAAATTTAAAGTTGCTTAAAATAAAAATTACAAGTTAAAATGCTTGAGACACCATTTCGAAGGTGCTACGAAGTTCGTAGCAAACTGAAACAGACGATAATAATGGAAGATAAATATATTTTTATACGAATAACTTTTTTTATTATTACTAAAATTTATTTATAGTTAGCAGGTATAAATAAATTTTACATAAACTATAACATGTACCTATCTACCTTGTTATCAGTCACTGTCAAATTATTTTAAAAGTTACTTGTGGTTACTAATATTTTTACGGATTCGAAAATACCTCATTCTTCCAAAAGAAGAAAATAAAATACCGAGAAATTCTACACACACTAAACGCTTTCTCATTTCATATCCAAAGAAACCACACAATTCACTGTCTTAACAGTAAAAACAAGCGAACCCGCGCGGACAAACATGTATTCTAGAAAGGATCATCTACCTATTATTTTACTAATCACAATAATTCTTCAACTAAATAATGCAAAGCTTACATCTTATTACTCTCACATTCCGTCCGTCCGTCAAAAAAAACTATCACAGACAAGACAATGACCCCAAGAAAGCAAAGGTCACGTATTGTTATTGTAATTAATTGCAAAGGGTTAAGATAATGTTTATTTTCTATTGTTCCCAGAATCTATGGGATGCTGCTATGAATACGGTCGTACCTATACATTGAATGTCTTATTTTGTTATGAAAGAAGACAATTTAAAGTTTCCTTTAGTTTCTTTTAAGATAATTTGTGAATTTTGTGATTGTTTCACTGAAAAAGTATAAGATTTTTAGCGGTGGGCGGTTACGTAATTTAAAAAATAGGGTGCATTATCATTTTTTTAGCCATTTTTGTTACACAAGGTAAACACGTAATAATAACACAAAGCAGCGTCCATAGGACGGAGGATCTTAAAAACATTATACCTATAATGTTAAATTTGTTCTGAATAAAAACAGGCTACCTAATACTCAAAACAATATTAATTACAAAACATGGTCATTAAGCAAAATTTTAACATTTTTTAGGAAACATTTAATTATTATTTAGTATACAAAATTACAAAAGTACGTTGATTAAATACTATGATTGATCACATAACATTTCTGTTATAAAATAACTATTCTAAAACTATTCAAAACCATATTCTATTCAATTGAAAGAAAACAAACCGCCATCTATTATTCAATAGATTAACTAAAATAGTACCGTTACCCACCGCAAGATGGCGCGTATTAATTACCGCCATCTAGTGACAAATAGCAAATTGGTGCTGCCATCTTGTGGTCAGTTATTGTACTAAAAATACTAGCGCCATCTGTTGTTGAATAGTTTAAATTAATGAATATGTTTCAATAACTTTTTTATAATAATATATGAAAATATTATCATGATAGTAAGGTTAATCTATAGAACTCTGAATTTACTTTATCGGAATTTGATTTATATATTAAACAATTTTAGAAACGAATATTGTTTCGTGTAATATTATAACTTGTCTTCTATTCCACACTAGATGTCGGTAGCAGTAATTTAAAAGGTAATTTAAAATTACACAATTCGAATGAATCCAGATACAACGAAAGGGTTAGCTTATTCACATTACGCTTACGACTCGAAAGTATAGAATCGGTTAGGGTAAGATGTCTCGTTTTATGTTGAAATTTTAAGTACGTTTTTTTATTTTTCTACAAAGTTTAGAATTGCACAAGTAATGTGTCGATGATATATTATTTTTTTTAATATTCATGAAAAAGTAATTACAATATTATGTTTATATTATAAATTGAATTATCTATTTAATTACATCTATTACAAAGTCGTGTTAATTATAAGTTATTACCACTCATGAATGCAGAAAACTTCAGTACCTACCTACTTAGATAGTGACTGATTAGTTATTAAAGGTTCGTTCGTTCGGTAGTATGTTCAGTTTATCAGACTAAAATAAAAATGGATGGAAAATAAAATAATACTAGATATTCGCAAACAGGATTTATTAAGTAAACATTTGTAACAAAGGCGATGTCTCAATTAAAGCTATCGTTGAACATTAATTACTTATGTAAAATGGTTCTTTCTCTACGAAAAAAAACATGGAAGTAGGTAGTAGGTACCTACCTAGATAACAGTTGCTTTTTCATATTTAACAACAATTTATAGGGCCAGTTTGTATAAAAATTACACTGTAAATTGTCATGAAACTAACATTACAAATGTAACGTAGGTATATATGGATTATATTTTTACAACTTACTAGGTATGTGAATTCATATTCAAATGATTTTTAACTATTTTAAATGTAACCGAGTTTTTCGAACCATCTTTAAGAAAAAAAATAAGTCGATTTTTAGCTACTTATAAAAATCCGAGGTAAATGTATTAATGACGATGGATTGAACTCATTCAACAGCCTCTGAAATAGTTTGAAATAATATTAATGTTTAGCTCTCTTATAACTCCGTGAAATCAACAACAACAACATTTTGTGGCAACAAAATCATACAAATTGTAAATTTGAATAATTCTAATTTCTTATTATTTTAATAATGGTCTAAGATCCGAATATAGGTCGACCTGCACCGACGTGATAATAGAATGAGACCAATTTTATAATAAATGTAGTCTATTAAAAAATCTACTAGAGATGGGTTGGGTATAGAACCAAGGGATCCTGGGTTCGATTCCCGGTTTTGACTAATAACAAAAAATGTCACGCTCTGGGAGGACACACAAGGCTACTTACTTACCTGCTGTAAAGAAAATCAATAAGTGAAACAGAAACAGTGAACAGTAATGCATCTGCCCCTTACCCCACTAGAGGATACGGGACTAAACACCAACAGTATATCTATAATTATCAAAATTCCACAAACCACTAACGTAGTTTAGACACAATCTAACAGACTATGCAAAAAAATCACATTTAAAATCAGCTCCATATACCAATAATGCATCACAAACAACACAGCTACCATACCTACTAAAGAACCACAAACGCCAACCACCTGTTACATTTGCCCCGGTTTTCCCATTTTTTCCATCCTCCAACGGGACCCCAGTGATAAATGGCCTTTTAACTCGACCGTTTTTTACAGCGAACAGATTTTTCCCGGGATATTATGGAGATTAATTCAGTGGCCTGGGAGGATGTTAACGGTTGTTTTTTTGTGTTATTTTTTATTTTCTTGTCGTTTTTAAAACGCTTTTTAGTTGAGCGTAATTGATGGGTTTTCCCGGTCATCGGCTGAGGGTAAATGTGTCGTTAAATTTGTCTTTTTTCGTTGATATTTTTGTAGAGGAGCATGATGAGGCTAGCTATTAATGGAGTGGATGATTTATAGCCAGGTGAATAAGAGATAAATACACATTTTTTGAGTGTTTAGAAGATTCTATAATCTTCTAAACTATCAGCTACTATGTTCTAATATCTATATATTAGAACATAGTAGCGTTCCTGGTTGGTAATCGAATCCTTTTTTATATTACTTATTACTAATGAAGTTATTACTTTTCAATCCAAGAAACTAAACTCTACTATACATAAGTGAATACCTGTAAACTTGTATTTGTCATCATTAAACTTTTAATAGCATTTTTATTAAGTTGTAACTATTCTGCGATGTAAAGAAAAAACGAACCTAACTTGCAGTAGAAAAACCTTTAATTCTACTACTATTAGTTATACCATCTCTATATTATTAAAATAAATACTGCTTATAAAAATATGTAATCATTTTTAAGGTTTTCTTGAACATGTAAATTATAATGTTACACTCTACATCAAAAGTCTGCCAAAATATAAAACGCCCCACCGATTTAAACTTTTCTCTCTACATAGAATAATAAATGAGCATGAAAAGTGTCCTTTTTCTTTCAATGACTCCCTGGTGATACCATGTTCGTACTTTTATACATGTTACAGGATATATAAAAAGGGATAAACGGAAAATATGTGAATATGCGACGTGGGAGTGAGACCTGTGTTGGTGTGTGTATTTTAACATTTATATTAAAAATATAGTTTTTTTTATATGTAATACTTACTATACTTTGCTATGATCGTGGGAAGTGTAAACTTGGTGCAAACATAATATAAAAATATCGTCTATTATACACAAAAAATACATTCCTACAAATTACAGACGAACACACAACCTCCTCCTATTCGTTTTTAGAAGTCGGTTAATATCTTTTATCTTTTAATGTCTAAAAATATATAATTATGAAACAAAACTTGTATTCATAATCTATACTAATATTATAAAGTTGAAGAGTTTGTTTGTTTATTTGAACGCGCTAATCTCGGGAACTACTGATCCGATTTGAAAAATTCTTTCGGTGTTAGATAGCTCATTTATCGAGGAAGGCTAGCTAGCTAGGCAGCTAGTAAAATATAAAATCTATGTTTACGTGTTTCACATTTGATTAAACATTTTTTAATAGATATCTATCTTAAGCATAGCAAAAAAACTATATTAATCAATAAATTTCACAAGTATATTCAAATCAGTTCAAAAATTAAAGGCTTTTAGGATAAATTTAACACTTGAATACTGCAAAGCGGTTTCCCGCCTTTTTTTCAGTGCGACTAGGGTGTTGATTAGTATTGTGACACACTGAGCGAATAATTAAATGATTTTTTAAATAGTTTATTCATTATTGGGTAAGAATTTTATTAATAGAACTTATTTATGATTTTATTGTATAAAACTATAAACTATAAGCCATAAGGTGTTGTAAAATAAATCTGTCTGTATCGTTTCGTAACGCACCAACACCAACCATTCAAGCTTTATTTTCGATTATTTCTTATCAGCTTATCTCAAAAAAGTATTCCAAGTGGTAATAAATTCTCTTAACTACAAAAACAACATATTAGAATTTTTCCTATAAGAACAAAACCTGATTCTAATTGTTTCTTGTCTTTCAGATTAGAATTATTTTTATAGGTAGGTACATTATTTTTGTACATACGTCTACGTATTTCGATTAGATGTACAACATTTTATTATATAGCGTATTTACTCAAAAACAATAAGAAGCAAAAACAATATTTCAGAAATTATTTTACAATTAGACACCTTTATCTAATAGGTACATAGTAGACACCTACATGCTGAATAATATGTTTTTATCCCGGGTCAACAAGTGTGAAAACTCCAAAACTAAGAACTCTTTCGTTTAAAATTAATATATTATTTTCTTTTTCAACATGTTACTTTTAAATTCATCCTTTAAGGACGAAGGAAAAAATTTTTATTTCTATAGCCTCTGCCTACGTTTAAATAGAGTTGCTAGTAAAAAAAAACGGAGGCTACGAATTGCGAACATTAATTAGACTAGTCGGATCTAATCCCCAGTGTAGCACCAACTTTACAAAAAGCTTGTTAGCATTCATTGTAGGTGTTTATTTCCGATGTAACAATCCGTTTTATTTTCCATTTGCATATTTTTAACTGAATGTTTTTCATGGACGTGTTTTTTGTGGTATTTTTACCGCGTAGTACCTACAATGTTTTTGCGTTAATGTTGTGGTATTATCTAATTGAAGTATTATTTTTGGGTTTTATTATACTTAGGTATTACAATAAAATGTACAATATTCTATTAATTATTTGCCTTTGGGCTTAATAGATTTATGAAACTTTTTTCTTTGTAAAAAATTTAAAATATACTGAGAAAGACAGCTGTGAGTGTGTGTTTGATAATTTGCTCTACTTTAACGTTCAAACAATCCATACTTAATATTATAAATGCGAAAGTAACTCTGTCTATCTGTCTGTTACTCAATCACGCCTTAACTACTGAACCAATTTGCATGAAATTTGGTATAGAGATATTTTGATACCCGAGAAAGGACATAGGATAGGTTTTATCCCGGAAATCCCACGGGAACGGGATTTCTTTGAAAGCGCGGGCGAAGCCGCGGGCGGAAAGCTAGTATTTTATTATATGTTTGAGTAATACTTATGAATAAAGAGTATAAGCTGAGATATTTCTAAATGAATATAGACTGTAGAGTGTAGGTACCTATTTGATTTTGAAATGGTTTTTAACATTATTTTATAATAATACAGGTTCCTATGATAATAATTATAAGTGTATTATTTTATAAAATAGTGATTTTTTATTCATATTGTTCTAGTTGTGCCTCCCGGTTTACCTTGGGTCTACAATTATTTTCATTCCATATTTCATCAAATTGGTGCTATGGTTTAGCTGTGAAAGCGTAACAGGCACTCATAGTTTTGCATTTATTATAGTAGTATGGAATATAGATGTCCATAAAATAATAAGAACACCTTTTTAATAATAATTAATATAACGAAGAAAAACGGAGAAAATATCGACGTCAAATAGCAGCATGTGATCGCTTCTGTTTTTCGTTATCCATGCATGAATGTAGAATCGTAGGTTCGGCTTCTTTTCATCCTCTTCATATTTTCCCTTAAACCTTAAAAGCAACGAATTTGCAAATACCTACAGAGAAAATAGTTGAAGCTGCAGAAGTTGCGGTGGTGGACACTTACCATCAGACGAACGCTCGGTAGCTCGATAGCGGATAATAAAAAAAAAATTGGAGAGTTATTTTCTTTTGGTTGATTATGCATAGATACGAGAGTAAAATACTGAAATAAAAGACTCTTTAACGGATTTTAAACGCGATTTATTAATTATATTATTATTTAACCCAACATTTAAAGTTTTATATGACCGTCAAGACATGTAACATCGTCTCCCTGTAATCACGCTCGCTGTAAAGTGTTCGGGTTGAAAAAAAAACTTTACTTAAAAAAATTAAATGGTTTTATTTCAAGCAGATCCGCGTGCTTTATCTAGTTGTTACAAAATACATAAGTTAGTTACATAAGCGGTAAATGCTTGAACGTAACACGAAACAATGCGCGTCCCGATCGTTATCAATTTAATTGGAAATTTCCTTTGATTAAACGCAAAGACGTTACAAGTTGACCTAATAAAACAGGTACGGTCTGCAGAGAAGGGTAGTGTCGAATTTTATTAAATTTATATATTTATATATGTGTGGGGATGGTGTAAATTAAAACGCCAAATTAGCGCAATCCGTTTATTACCCATATACCGGTGATAAAAATACAATCCTCCATTTCTTAATACCAAAACCCAAAGTAATCTGTCATAGATAATCATCAAACTACAGATAACATATTCACAGATACTTAGTAGAAAAACACAGACTAAAAATAAAAGCTAGTTATGAAATACATCTTAATATATCCTATTCCCACATATGTGTAAAATATTTGTGTAACGTTGTTAGTAATAAGCAAGCTCTTTCGAAATGTTTTTTTTTTATAATATGTCTACATTATTCTTAAAAGACGAATAGTAAGCGGTAGTTAAACATTAAATACCTAAACTATAAAAAAGAAAGGCTTTGTCTGATTTGGGACAATATTTTGAGCATTGAAACTTAGCGCTGATTTTTCAGTCCTTGATTAAAACTTTAATGCGTTATTTTAATACGTTACCAATAGGTATATTAACACATTCATTATTTAATTAGCTATTCTGTCGATGAATATGAATTATTATTCATATTCATCGACATAGGCATTCAGGAATGGTGAAATGTGCAGTAAGTAGGTACAGCTTGTGTTTATAAGAATTTTTACGACATGAAGGGAAATAAAAGTACTTTATTGCAGTAAAAAAAGGCAAATATTTATAGAATTAGCAAAAGGCGGCTTTATCACTAGGCAGCAAACTATCTCTTTCAGCTAATTTTTAAAATAAAACCCCTATGCCCTGTGTAATTTATTGTAACTTTCCTATTCCACGACAAAACGATTTTACATAATAGAGTCCAATGAAATTTGTCAAATGTCCCTATACGTGTCACTACCTACATAGTAAAAAACAAAGTCGCTGTCCGCGCTGTCTGTACGTCCGGTTCCTATGTATATATCTTGAAAACTACGCAACGGAAGAAGAAAGAAGAAGGAAGTGGTTTTATAATAGCTAAAGTGATTCAAGAGGAAGGTAGGTATTTCTTAACGTACCAAGCAGGTGAAGCCATGGGCAGAAAGCTAGTAAACTAAAACAATTTTCAGTCATTGAAGCCTGAATGTTTTGTAAATTTTAATGAAATATTTCAATTATTTCTCACTATGGAGACGATCAGCGAACAGTGACTTACCAGACTGAGATTTAATTTTAATGAGTTTCTGTTGCATATAATTCTAGGTTTAAATCCAAGAACATACTGTAGTATCATCACGTGCTCATATTTGAGCAAATTTCGAGAAATTACACAATAATCTCGAGCTAAATATAAAAATAAAATAAACAAACCTGTTTTGCAGACCGTACTCTATTCGTAGGTATATCTTAAAATTTCCACCCAGTGAATCTTGCGGGCGGCGAGATTATGCCAATAAAATTTATGCGAGGCCCGCATAGCGGGGCATCCCCGGGTACAATGGATAATGGAGGAACGTCTTTAAAACTTTGGTTTTTGGGGATGTTTTAGGGGTAACTTAATATTAAATTGGGTTAAAAATCTACAATTTTTTTTGTACCCATTTATAGTTTATATTATAATTTTCTTTTGGTTTCGTAAGCCTCACGAAAAAGATACCTACTGATAAAAATCTGTCCTAAAAAAAAGTTTTTTTTTGTCAAAAATAAATCAGTAAAAAACGATAACAAATTTATTATAAAATCGGATGATTACCTATAACATACTTTTTAGGTACTTGTGCACATGTGATAACATCTGCCCACGATATCACAGCAGAGTCTTATCGCGGTAAATAGAGCATTTTACGGTGTCCTATGACTTAATACCTACATCGAAAAATGCATTTCTTTCCACGCCAAATAGCTTTTATGTGATGCATGTAGGATGTAGATACATGATATTATAATAGCGATAGGAACTACGATCTTTATAAATTTATATTATCTATAGATTTTTTATAAATTTATAGGAACTACGATGTTTTTGTTTTATTGCTCTAGTAAAGTCTTGCTTTTTATCATAATAATTTATTGATAAAAAATAAATAATTTAGAATAATTAATGTGCCGATGTTACATGTTAAACATGATTAAATATCGTCTCTATTATAATAAATATGATAATTAGCATATTTCAATCCTTCTTTTTCATAACCTGAAAATAGAAATTAAATCATATTTCCTGTGTTTCTCAACTCTCCTCTATAGTTTGTAAAAACTATTTATCCAATTTTGATGCTACTTTTACAAGCTTAAAGTTGCCAAGTCGTAAATATAGGACAATCAAAACGCGAGCGACGTCGCGGTATACACTAGTTGTAATATATAGTAGGAACTTAGGTGATATAATATCCTTGCGGTTTCGAACCAGTGACTATAAGTTTGCGAACTGATTTATAACCAAGTGTAGGTATACCCAGACGGCTTAACTATCTTATTTGTATTATTATTATGTTATTATGGAATGATTGATATTTTAAGGGTTATGCAACCTTTGGAAATTGAAAAATTCTTGTGAATAAGATACCTAAGTTCTTGCTTTGTTTTTTTATATTCAAGCTCAAAAACAACCTAATTGTCTGATCGACAATTTGGAAATATCCTTAATGTGTTGTGAGTGTTTTTTTTTAATCTGCTATGACCCGGACGTATTTGAATATTGCGTCTTGCGCGTTGCATGAACTTTAGTAATTAATTCACCTTGTAAACAGACATTGTAATGATTTTTTTCTTACTTTCTTCTACTACTCCTACTCCTAGCACCAAGATTTTTGTTATTATAATGTGATGACAAGAAATCACCTGCAACCCGCGACTACAACAATCTCACAAAAACCATCCACCAAAGTATCAAAACAGAAAATCCATTATTTTCCCCGCAATCCACTTTACAACAGACGTAACCCACTTACCATATTAATATCCTATCTCGTGAAGCGCCTACATAATCCTATATATAGCAATCTCTCTACATAGATACAACATAAAACTTCATATAAGGAGTTCCCAAGACGATATTAATATTAAGATTACCCCTACACCTATACACCTATCTCCAACAAAATTACACCTTAATACCTTGTGATAAAGTCCTTTTTCAAGTGACAAGGGTTGCAGGGGGTGTAAGGGTGTGGGTATACTTGGGGTGAATGTAAAAACCACCCCGCGATCGACTTATATGCTGTATCAAGACACACGCGCTGTGGTGGAAGAGGGTAGCGCGTGATATTTTGTTATGAACGTTTTTTTTTTTTTTGGAAATTTAGCTAGATGATTTTTGTGGTATTTTTGGCCTAGGAGTGAGAGTGTGAAGTAAAAATTGGTGTTAGGTAGAGCTGTAAAAAAATAAAAATGATTTGGTACTAGTATAACAGGACATAGAATCTGCTGACAATTCAAATTCGTTCTTTACTAGGTACTACTTTTTTGTCAAAGTAATTTTTTTCCTCACAATAATTATCACATGACAGCAATGTTGGCTAATCTCGATTGAACTACAAGTAGCTAATTTGAAGCTACTTGGCTACTGGTCTACTAAATAAATCCTTCAGTTTGTACTTACAGTTGCATACTACATTTAGTAAACGTTATTATTTTTTCCTCTAGGTATATTAAACTTGTAGGAAATGAAATCACACAATAACAAAAATCTGCACATTAGCCTTACGTTAGTTATGTCTTAGATATTCTTGACAATACGTTTGAAAATTTCTAGTGACCATAGCGGACATTATAATGTTATTTTTAACATTAGAGGATGCTTTTGTGAAAACATAGTCTTTGCCCCTGGCCTTGGGCATAGAAAATAAAGTAAAGTACCTAGTCTTCAACGTATTTTAATATGTAATTTGCAGACTAGTCATCTGTGTTAAGATAAAACGAATCAAATTTTTGTTTCGTTTGTTTTATTTACTTTTCGTCTGTAACCTATAACATTATTTGAAACATTTTCATCTTAACTACTTGTCTCAAAACCAAATAATAAATGCCTAAATAGATAAATATATCTAGACATTTCACGAGCCACATTATTACCGAGGGTACAATTTCCCCCTAAAATTTTACCTCGCTCGGCGCACATACATATTTATCGAGTAACATCTTATACCTTAGATGATATTTATTATATAAATATTCGCGGTTTCGTATGTTTGTTGTGTATGTAATCAAGACGCGGTTTTCGTGGATCGATTGACTAATTTTGAAGACACTTTTATGAGGTTTCTGAAGGAATCTATTATATTAATAAGGGGAAAGATTTGTAATTTGTTTGTTTTTCCGATTAAGGTCAAAATTTTCGAACACCTATAAATTCTTTTTATTTTAAAAATTTACGTCTTCTATAGTGGCTAGTAGCGAGATAATATTGTACTTTATCACAGGACAATCAAATACTGATTTTAATGAAATGCGACTCTAAAAATCTATTTTTTTTTATGTTAAAAGCAACCAAGAAACAATATTAAATAGATATTTACTAATAATTAAAGTAATAATTATTTTGATTTGATTTGAGAGATATTAGACACGAATCGAATGTTGTTCGAAGTGTATAATTTTCGTTATTACTATCTATAAATTTAATTATAATAATATATAAAGTAAAAAGTATCCACACTTCGAATCATAGAATGTAAAAATATAACAGAGGGCAGTTAACCCTTCTTCTATATGTCCGATTCACACTTGGCCAGTTAAGAACTGATTTGGGTCTAAATCTACGAATAACGTTTTAGTGCCTAAGTGAAATAATTAAAATTACTTACTGTGTGCTAACTCCTAATTTCTATAATAAATTAAATAAATAAAATAGCTGCTACGTAGTGATTTATGTAGGTACATATATTTGCATATTTTATTTTGAAATAAGCACTATTCATTATAGTTATTAACGTCCAAAATAACACTGTCATTTTTAAAATTATCTACTAGATAAATGTTCATAATTATTTATTAAACCATTAAAAATCCAAAAAACAAGTATGTTACCTACCTAATTACCATAGGTACCTAATTCATATTAATTTTTTCTATAATGCATTACGTGATAACTAATAAGCTTTTAAAACCAGTTACAATTTTTAATATCCAATTAAAACAAAATCATACCACAATTGAATAAAGTAGCCTCTAATTAAACGAGGGAGGAAATTCATTTTAAAATTCGCCTCACGTATCCAAAGCGTAAAACGGAATATTTTCGCTCGAAATCTGCAGAAATTAAAACTAAATCGGTCGACCCGATTTCAAAAGACGCACACAACTATAAAAGGCAGGTATAGCGAACCCTCGGTAAGAATACTATTTTGCAAAAATATACGAATAGTTAGTTATAGGGGTGTGGCGTCGAAGGAATGAGAGGGGGTCGGAAGCGGGTGAAGTAACGGGGTGGTACGGGCGGGGTGTCTCCTAAAAACGGTTAAGTAGCTCCCCTACCCTCTATAACTATTTTATACGGTCCCCTTAGAAAGACAGTGAGATGAGGCCGCCGCGATACGCCTATAGCGATGACTAGGGTAGAATTTTAACGTCTAGCCGTTAAGAATTCATGGTGGATTCATTATTTAATATCTAATTAGGGGTTACCTATGTGTTTTGTTTGTTCAATTTTATATTATTATGATTGTGGTATGAGTTATGAATGATTAGAGGTTATTTAGTTATGTTCAAATTGAATTACATTTTGTAGGTACCTTTAATAAATTACAAAGACTAGGTTTTAAAAACATGTTCATTAAACCATAAATATTATCCATTAGAAAGTAAAATTTTATCAAAATTGCAATTATAAAAACATTCTGCGACCCTGGCTCATTTATTAATGCACGAGCTTAGGTACCAAGGTTCTGGGTTCGACTCCCACGGAATACTAACCAAAACCAAACAACACTTTGTTTGACATAATCTGGTGCACTTATCACCTTCATTCCTATAAATCAGTAAAACCAATTTGTAATGCATCATCCCTATACACTACCATAAAAATACGCAACTACACTTTATTCACAGAAACCCATAACTTACCCTAAAAATACTTCACACACTGCATAAAACGAGTAAAATACGAACACTAAAGTCCTATCTTGACCGTAACGATATTAAAATAAACTTGGCTTGACAATAAATCTTCAAATTCACCTGTTTAGGGTAGGGACGTGGCCGGTTCTTTGTTAAGAGCACATTGTTGAGCAACATATGATACAATAAAGATAACTGCGTGAGAATCGTGCATTTTTTATAAACCTGTTTTTTAATCTATTGTTGCGTCTTCATGTTTTTGAAGAAAGAGATTTTGTATTGATATCTTGATTCGTGTTTATATAATTGGAGCAATGATTGTTTTTAATTAATTGATGTTTTCGAGGTTTAATTGTTTACCTATTTTAATTATTACTCTAATTTAGATACTAATTTAAATGATTTAAGTAGCTTATTTTTTTTGCAAGCAAAGTTGAATTAATATTAAATTATTTTTCTGATCCTTCTCAATAATTTTCTAATTTCTATGTTTCTGTTGAACTCGCGAATAAATTAATGATCAATAGGTACCTAGAGCAAAATTTTATTCTCAATGAATAAAATGAACTAAATGCGTAACCAGTTTATTTCAGACAAAATTGTTATAAAACATCTAAAGGAGAAAACGTATTTTCGTCCAAAAACGACATCACCTTCTCACGACCCCAAAAATGATAACTAGTTCCTACACAATATCAAGATATCGAGCGACGAAAACTGTACTTATTGTAAAGTGTAAACACGTTTCAAATAAACTAGATTCACTATATAACTATCACCCTCACGAACAGGTCAATCGAGAATTTTCGAAGAAATTGCTTTTACTTCGTATTCCCACCAGACAACATTGATTTCGTAAAGAAACCTGTCGCAAGAATGGTGATCTAATGTTATAAATTGAAGATAAGGGAAAACCTGTTTGAATTGATAGGGATTTATTTTAGTTCGTATACAACTTCTTGTGATAATTGTAAAGTATTGTGATTGTAACAGTTGTCTGGTATTCTAGTCCATACATTTTTTTATTTCTTTTTAATAAAATTTATAATAATAGCAATCTGAAAGTATACTAGTGCACCATTAATTATAATGTGAGTGACAGTTAAAATCGTGAAAATATTAGTAAGTTTACAAAGTGTTCTTTATTTACAATATCACCTTCATTTTAACAACGAAGTAGATAAAACGCGCAAGAAATGCTAAATATAATAATTAAAACATGAATAAAATGAAATGAAAATGAAAATTGAACCCAAGGTGATCACCCCTGACGCGGTTGCTTGTACCCATGTAAAAAGCCAACGTCTAAGGCGCACGAAGCAGCGGGCGGTGGGTGGTGGGGGCGCCGCGGCCTGTATACACACTCGCGTGTCTGTGTGCGTCCTCTCAAGGCGCTTGTGTGCACGCTTTATATTTTCATTTCAATAGTTTTTACACTGCAGCTGTAGGCGTGAGTTGCACATGTGTGCGTTAATGCTGTATTGATTTAGACGGAGTTGGCAAGAAATTTATTACGTTAAGATAATCTGGTAGAGTAAATGAAATTTGTTTTGCTGTTTTTGCCTGGCTGTGAAATAAATCATAGTTCGGATAGGTTTTGCATACCTTTGATGAATATTAGATTGTGCTAGGTATTAGGAAATATTTGATAACATTATAAAAAGGATTATTGAAGGATTTGTTTTTGTTTTAATATATTAAATTATTTTTTATAAAATCTGACTTTACTATTATAGTTGGATACCAGCAGTGAATCTTTTGTGAATATTATAATCTCGAACATACAATAAATTTGAACAATTGATATAAAATAATTAAAATACTCGAATATGGAACGATGAAAAAGGAATCTCAGGAGAACCCGATAAACTACATAACATAAAAAATTCATAACTTTATTAAATTCGCACATCCTATTTCACTAAAAACACAAAATCTATACCATAAGTACCTACATCTTTCTTCAATATACATACCACACCTAAAAATAAATTAAATTTCGAACCAAAGGTTGCGAACCCCAGCGCACACCGCTCGCTCGGCAGTTTGAAAAAGCGAGCGTCTAAGGAGGTGCGGGGGAGGGGGTCTTATATTTTAAGATGGCTTCCGCGGTAATATCGACGCGGTCCCCCGCCCGCGCCGCGCCGCGCGTAGCGAGGAAAATTGTGATGGCTTTTTTGGCTTTTTGAAATATTTTGTTGCAGTGCTAGTAAAATATATGATACAGTAATTATAGAGTTTTATTGATAAATCGTGTGTTCTTTGTTAGTATTAAGAAGTTTACTTGTCGTTAAGTAGACGTTTGTTAGTTTTGCTTAAATCAATTAAAAATAATTTCAATTAAGTAGATATAAAATTATTTCGCACATCTTTTTAATTACTGAATAAAACATGTATGTAGGTATATCTTCAATTTGAATGTTTTTTTTTGTCATGTTGGATTTTCTTCAACAAACTGATGATTCCTGAAACAAATACCGTTTAAGATTTTTTATTTTTTTTCTAGTTTGTGAATGGAAATTGGGTATAATTTGACATACCTGGCTATAGGTAGTAAGAGATTTTATAATCTGTAAATTAACTGTCTACCTGTCTACCTTGGGTCTTAGGTTTCATTTATATACATACTAGGTTTCCGCCCGCGGCTTCGCCCGCGCAGTCAAAAAAAACCCGCATAGTTCCCGTTCCCGTGGGATTTCCGGGATTGCGTCATTTTCCCGGGATAAAAAGTAGCCTATGTCCTTGCTCGGGTATCAAAATATCTCCATACCAAATTTCATGAAAATTAGTTCAGTAGTTTAGGCGTGATTGAGTAACAGACAGACAGACAGAGTTACTTTCGCATTTATAATATTAGTATGGATTATATTATGTATACAACTGTGAATTACCTCTTAGAAATAAAACAGCATAGGAAAAGATAATAATATTTTATTTAATATAAATAATTAGTTAAAATAAAACTACTTAAAAATAAATTACATAATAAAAATATAACTAAAACGTATTATTTAAACAATATAAAAATTATTTTAAATAATAATATTAATAAAATAGGTTTATATCAATATAAAAACACTTAAATTATTAAAAAACCCTGCCCTAATCATTTCATGGTTTTAGAATGTGGTCGCTTTTTAAACCCAGACATTCGCCTGAACGATTCTAAACCTCTATCTATGATATCATCTATTTCATTTATCTTCAGACTAGACGCTGGCATTGGATTTCCTTCAATAATTATATTAATTAAACCAGAAGGCCGTCTATCTAACGACTTCTGATATAAGAGTACATTCAATATTCTATTCAATGATACGTAACTCAAATTATTGTATCCAATATTTAAATAGGAGAGAGAATTATTGCCCTTACAGTACAAAATACCATCTCTAACACATGTATTGCTTGAGCTAAATGGATCTTCAAAATCACCAATGGCATTTTCAGCCATATTAATTGCTTTATCATATAATAACATATCTACGTTTATAAGGCTTTTAGCATTCGGGTCGACTAGAGACTTCAAAGAACCTTCTTTATCCAGTTTTCCCCTTTTAGTAGATGGAGTCGACGGTGGTCTGATAGATTTTCGCTTCGAAGCTTTTTTGTCAAAATCACCTGCTTTCAAATCTTGCAGTATCTTTGAGATAACGTCGTTTTTGTGTTTAAGAAAGCCCATATGTCTTTGTCTGGATTGCATTATTTCATCTGTTAGTAACGGGAATTCACTTAAAACATCGAATAAATACGATGCACCCACATCAGAGATTCTATTACCAGCTATATTTAAATAAGTTAGATGTCTATTAGATCTGAGAGCGTCAGCTAGATGTTTAGCACCACTGTCTGTTATTTTATTTGATGATAAATTAAGGATGCGTAGTTTTTTAGAAGCTGGTAAGGGATAGGCTAGTCTTGAAGCAATCGTTTGTACAATTGTGTTATCGATACCACATCCAGCGAGTGATATATAGCGTAGCGGATTCTCTGACTCAAATAGTAAGTAGTAATTGGCTTCGCCAAGAAAAGAATAGTCGAGAATTAATTCAGTGAGATGTGAAGTATTAAGGAACTTGCAGATTTCATAAATAGTATACTGATCTAGACCACCATTAATTGTAATATTAGTAAGATAGGTTTGAAATTGGATCATGAGCCCGATAATTTTCCAGACCTTCTGTGGAATGAGTTTATTTTTTAGGAATTTCAATTTGATTAGGTTGTCGTTAGCGTCGTATAGGGCTGTTATTTTAAGAGTCTTGCTGGTGGTTGTGAAAGATGTATCGAAGACATCGCTTTTGCCGTCCTTGTCTTCGGAGTCGACGTCCATCCGTGAAGTAAGTTTTGCTTTGCTTTTCCCTTTTTTCATGCGATCGTGATGGCCTTGATGAACGCTTACGTATTCATCTGTAAAACACAATGTTACATCGTTATTTATTTCTGGTTCATGGAATAAAAGTGAAACATTTATAAATTTATCATCTCCTAAGTTTATGGCTAAATCTACAGCATTTAACTGAGCAATAAACTGAACAATAAAATGAGTTCTTATTTTTGTAGAATAAACAAATACCTATACAGAACGAAATAGTGTGATTATGAAGCTCTAAGTTAAAAGTTTATATGCTAACTACATTTCCGCCCGCGGCTTCGCCCTCGTTTTCAAAGGAAAACCCGCATAGTTCCCGTTCCCGTGGGATTTCCGCGATAAAAACTATCCTATGTGTTAATCCAAGTTACCCTCTATATGTGTGCTAAATTTCATTGTAATCGGTTCAGTATTTTTTACATGAAAGAGTAACAAACATCCATACATCCATACATCCATACATCCTTACAAACTTTCGCCTTTATAATATATATTAGAATATTAGATATTAGATATGTTAATTCATCTTTTTTCTAGCAATGTCAAAAGTGTCTCAACGGCTAAAACACCAGAAATCAATCAAAGGCGCAGCTTCTAAAAAGTAAAATATTGTCTTTTACACTTTATCTACATCATCATCGTCTTTCTAAAATGTTTCTTACTCTGCAGATCCCGTGTGATAACCACCAGGAAGTCCAGCTGGTACTGGTTGCAGGCCCACGGCAGGAACGCGCAGAAGTCATCTGGCAACGGTTTCTTCTCCCCACAGTCTTCCTCGCTCTGCTTCTCCATTGTAAACTTCTATAAAATATTTAAAGGTATACAAAACCAGGTAAATGGACGAAAATGTAATGGAAAGTGACAGAATCTGTCAGGATTATTTTTAAGTCATAGAGGATAGTTGGAGCAGTAAAGAGTATTTTAGTTTATTAGATTCTAGGTCTATATATATCTAGCTTATTCTGTGGTTGGTATGATATATAGCGTTAATATCTGTGGTTAATATCTAGAGGTTTTAAAATAATTCCGTAAAACTTGAATAAAAGGCTGTGTTCGAAAATCTGGAAAAAAAAACATTAAAATGCCTTAAATGCAATCAATTTTTTAACAACAGAGCGACAAAACAGCCAAATATTTCTTATACCTAACGTAATTTTTACACTCATTTGTGCAATCACATCTTGAGATTACCCGTGAATCTACCATTATTACATAACATACAGTTTTAAATAAACATAATATTACATAAGGTAAATATGAAAACGGTTTGCAATTAGAATCGTATGTGATTATGTAAATAAGTAAGAGAAGTAGCGAGTCATCCCCCTCGCCTCCTTGTAAAGTTCGCGATATTATACGAGAGTTGAGAAACCCTTGCCGTGGTTGTGTAACGTGGAAGCGGCTCTTTATTCAGAAAGTGTATTTATTGCACGCCTTATTACGCGAATCGTTTGAGGTTGTGCTCTACTCTCAACACGTCAAGGCTAAGCAATTTATTAATATTTATTTTATAAATGCATTAAATTGTATTTCGCTTAATTAACTGAAATTCTATAGTAAAGCTTTCTATTGCAAGCACATTTAAAAAGAAAACATATTTAGATATTCTTGTAATATTTGGGGTAATGGCACTTTAATTAGTTATAAGTTATAGGTAGTTTAACTACGACACTTTGAATATTCTGGTAAACTTCTCTGTTGGGTTAGTTTTCAAATCCTATATGAAATTATTCTTTAACAATTAATTAACAAACGAGCTATCCATGAATTCAGTAGCAAGTCATGTAACTGGCCCTTCATTTGAAAGAAAGAAAGAAAGAAAAAATATTTATTGCCACATGTTACACACACTTAATAACTACTTATATTACTAAAAAAAAAATACACAATAGTTTACATGGCAATCGGGTCGGACTCAGCCATGCTGTCGGGCTTTAACACCTGAACAGCGCTGATTTTCAGTCTGCCCGTAAGTTTTTATTTCCGAGGCTCACTAAGTTTACATGTAAATACAAATACCAACCAAAAAACATTATTTACAGTTCTAAAAATCTTTTGCCTTGTTATTTATTGATAATTAATCACAAATAATATATATTTTAATATATAGATATAACAGATTTATACATAATTAGGCACATATTATGATTATATTAAATAAAATAAACAGATATTGCTATGTAAATACTCTGTTACTTAAATACTAAAAACATATAAATAATATATAGAAGGATATAATATTATATCATACATTCGCAATCAACAATTTGCTTTATTGGGGTGTCCAGTTTGATATTTGTTTGCTCAAAAGTATCACTCTGTATTTATGCTTGAACGATATATATGACATATTAAGTTTCAAGGGTGGAGGAAGGTCATTCCAAATCTTCCAAATTTTGTTTTGTTTACTTATTTCAAACTAACTTATAAATAAAAAAACTATCTAACACTAGTTCTATTCCATTTCTCCAGTTGGATAAAACTGCTCACAGTGTGCAAATTTCATTAAAATCGGTAAAGTACTTGTAGCTTCAAATCCATATTGGATTAGAATCATCTGAAACAGCAGAGCTTGTTTATCACTTAACATGGATTATATTTTTAAAATAAATTATTTATCACATACATCATTATTATAAAAGAAAGTCCTTTCTATATCAACTTACCCGCACGTAGCGTTAAGAAGTGGCAAGGGCGCCATCTTGAATCTCAGCCCGCGCCCGCGATCGTTATTTCACGTGCTATATAATTATATATGAAAATACGTTACTGTGAATATTTTATAGCAGGCAAATATTATATTTTGGTAAATAAAGTTTTTTTAACTGTTTATAAAAAAAGTACCTATTCAAGTAATTCTATGTTATTTTTTTTTATTATTGAAAATCTTTAAGTTCAGATCAAAAATATTACAACTTTTCTAAATTTATTTGTATTGAGACAATATCTATCTGAATATTAAAATTTATTAAAAATAGGATAAGTAACAAGGGAGTTTGATCTCTGTTACGGAAGCTCTACCATACAACAAATAACAATGAGTGGTTATATTATATATACATAAACTGGTTTGTCTTTTTTGTCTGTGTATCAACTTCACTAAGTTAAACATATTATAATAAATGAATGACAGAATGAATACATACCTATGTGAATATAGCTCCTGAAGAGTACATTTTATTATAAAAATATTTCAAGCTCTATTTTTACCGCTTTTTCGTTTATGTTAATAAATAAGAGTTCTTTATTTCTTCCGGCTTAACTATTCGAAAGCCATACGACGAATCGAGAGTCATAGATTTAAAACTAAATTATTACGAAATATACATAATAATATCTATATTTACACCATTCAAACATCCATGAATGGTTCGCAAAACGTCCAAATTTCTTCCCCACAGTCGTTTCCTATTTAAATGTCAAATCTTGCCAACTTAGAACCGTGTTCAGAATACTGCGGTGTTCAAGCAACTTTAATTTAACTTGCTCCTTGCTTAGCGTTGGACTAGCTTGAGCCGTGGATTCGCTTGTTATTTGGGGTATTTTTATGTTATTAATAAAGATATTTTATTAATTAAAACGACGACGTATTAAACACCTTACCTATTTGGTAAGTTAATAAGAAGGTAACTAATTTATTTTTTGATTTACGTTTTATCTACGCTGTTTTTGTAATTTTCTGTATACCTAACCTACCTACTATTGTCTGAATCAATCTATAAAGAGTACCTATTATAATTGTGAAAAAGCTCTGTTGTTTACGTATTAACAAAATTGTTAGAAGGTTTAATAAATATTTTTTCTTACATCCAAAATATAATATACTTAGGTACATTTTAACATACATCTACAAATAATATTCACTCTTCATCCATACATAAAACCAAACTACAATACTAAAGTCTTACTTAAGTAATCTAAATTCTAAAATATACTTAACATTATAACGATCGTCATAAATCCCTTACAATAGCAATATATCCGAAGACGGCATTAAAACTAACCAATTTAATTAACTGTTAGAAATTTTGAGTGTCTTCAATGTCTCAGATGGCCCCCCCACCCCTTGGGGGGTCTATTTTCGCGTCTCGAATAAATACATAGGCAGTATTGATTTAGTAGTGTGAGTAATGCTGAAAGGAATATATTTTAAATGATTAAGTTTGTATATGAATTAAGACTTTAAAATTAGTAGATGTGGTTGTGTGTGTAGATTACCTATTAAAAAGTATTTTTAAAGATGTTAGTGTTAGTTTTTGTCATTGTAATATGAGAGGACTACGAAAGAAGGCTTTTCACTCGCTTGTTTTTAGGTATATAGAATTATGTTTGTCACTCGTCACATCGAAATATTTTATAGACATATAAAAAAAAAACTTAAAAAATTGAGGTATAATTCCTACTTCTCTACTCATAATAATTATTATTATTATGAGCAACCAACGCGAGCTTTCTTACGTAAAAACTTACACACTATATATTTTGTTGTTTATTTTTATGTACATAAACGAAACATTATCACTTCTTAATATACCTAATATATGTCAGCCTACAGCTATAGCTAGTCATTTTAATGGGATCCCCTTAATCCGTGGGGGGAGTTATTAAGTAGGGAGGGGAGAGCTTCTCTCGAGAAATTACTTTCCGAAACTGTTGTGTTGTCGCTTTTGGTAAATCTTGATATTTACGAAAATTGTTTTAGTTAATTAATTGTAAGAATGTACATACCTACTTATTTGTAACTAGCAGTCCGCCCCGGCTTCGCCCGTGGTACATATTTCGCAATAATAGGTAGCCTATGTTCTTTCTCAGGGTCCAAAGATTATCTGTGCCAAATTTCATCAAAATCGGTCCAGTAGTTTATGCGTGAAAACCATACATACATACATACATACAAACCTTTCCTCTTTATAAATTATAATATTAATATAGATTTATTGTATCATCTGAGAGATTTATTTTTTTATTGCAATTTAGGTATAAACCACTTCGTAATTATTGGTATACCTAGGTAGTTAACAAGAAAATAATTAATAGACGAATCTTTAGCGTGTTTTTTTGTTAGTAGATAGTAAAGTAGGTAGGAAGGTACCTAGTAGATAAGTTAATAATGCGAATGTCACTTTAGAAATCATATTTTTATTGTATATACCTACTTTAAATAAATCTACACTAATATTATAAAGAGGAAATCTTTGTTTGTTTGATTGTAATGTATAGGCTCATAAACTACTGGACCGATTGTAAAGGACGAGCACACGCAGGCGGTAACGGGGCCCCCCGCGCAGCGGCTCCACGTGTATGGGGCGGAATATTAACGCTGCACGTGGAAGAGAGGCGCACCGCGGTTTCGACGAGGCGCACCGCGGTTTCGCCTATCGCGCTGTACTCAATACGCCACGTGTATTGCGTTTACACGTGGAGGAGGCGTGGCCTAGGCGGCACATACAAGACAGCCGCCGCCGCTTTTGGATGCCGCCGCCGCTTTGAGTCTCGCCGCCTTTTGGATGCCGCCGCCGCTTTGTGCCTCGCCGCCTTTCGGATGCCGCCGCCGCTTTGTGCCTCGCCGCCGGGCGGCCGCTTTGAATCTCCCCGCCGGCGACGCATATAAATAGCCCGAATTTTCTAATAGTGATCAGTTAGAGCAAGTCCTTATTACAGACAAGTAGTTAATAAGTAATAGTGATTAGGAATTGTAATTGTAAAGAGAAAATATATGTACTTATGTGTGTCGAAGGAAGGGTTTTATTTCGACCACGAACCCCCAAAATTATACAGTCCACAACAACGTGTGGTCCTTCGATCGCCGGATAACAACGTGTGACCCTTCGATCGCCGGATAACAACGTGTGATCCAACGAGCGCCGGATACTTCAAGGAAGAAACGCTGCACGTGGAAGACCAGATCCTGCCGAAGAGAGGTACACATCGGCAACGAGCTCACCTTCGAGGGACGAATATCGGCAAACCGGTAACGTTGGTACTAGCCTGCTGGTGTTTTTGATCGTCACCAGGCGAGTCAGGTACCTACCGACGGGGCCGCGCTGTTGGTACTAGTCCAATAAGGTGAGTCGTAAGGTTTTTTACGGGCAGACACGGGCCGCCAGTGGTGACCTAGTGGTACGCGCCGGGAATCAGGGGTGCTGGTCAGCGGAACGAGTCTGCCAGTATAAGCCTGCGGTGCGTCACCTCTTTAGGCATGGTGGTAACCCGCAGCCAGGGTGACGCTGTGGAAGTTGAAGACCGGAGCCAGGAGACAGAGCGTGTGCGGCAAGAACGAATGCGGCGGCTGGTGCTGGACCCGTTAGCATCGCCGTCTGACGCACGCTTGACGTCAGCCACAGAAACAATGGAGATCCCGCCGCAACCGCGACGGCATTCGCCAGCGAGATCCGCTAGATCGGTGCGGTCGTCGGCGAGTACGGCGCGGCGGATTAAGGCGGCGGAATTAGAAGCGGCAGAGCGACTCGCCGCTATCCAGAGAAAAGAACTACAAATTGAGAAAGAACTAATAAATAAACGCTTACAGTTCGAGGTGTCCGCCATACAGGAAGACGAGGACCTGCCGGAAGATATCGTCACCGCGACAGAAGAACGAAACAAGGTGGACGAGTGGCTCCAGTCACATCCTGTGCCGAAGGATGACAGACACCAGAGATCCGAACTGAGAAGAGGAAGATCGCCGACGCCGACCAGACGAACAGGAATAGAGCAGCTGGCGGCGTCCCTAGAGAAGATGGCGCGACCGCGCCTACGCCACGCGGACCTTCCTATATTTTCAGGTGCGATCGAAGAGTGGCTGCCGTTCCGAGCAGCCTACCGGGACACAAGCAGCATGTACCAAGTGTCCGACGCAGAAAACATCCAGCGGCTGCGTACATGCCTGAAGGGGGAAGCAAGGGACGCCGTGGCAGCGCTGCTTCACACTGCTTCATCGCCTGAAGCAGTCATGAAAACCTTGGAGCAGTGCTTCGGGAGGCCCGAGATAATTATCGACAGGGCCATGGAGGACCTGAGGAAGCTGCCGCGACCTGGAGCAGCGGCCAAGGACATCAACAGCTTCGCTGTGAAGGTACAGAACGTGGTATGCATACTTCAAACCATAGATAGGAAAGGGTATTTATACAATCCTATGCTAGCAAGGGAGATATTGGACAAACTAAGTCCGCACCTGCGGTCCAGATGGTGCGACTATGCATATTCACAGGAAGGTACGGCAGATCCGGAAATTGTGGTGCTGTCCCGCTTCCTGATGAGAGAGGCGGACCAGGCGCTCCGCTACACATACGCGCCGACGAGCAGCACTGCGCCAGCGCGCAGAGACACCACGGCAGCAGCGGCAGCAGCGGCAGTGCGACCTGCTCCACCAAGAAGGAAGTCGGCAGTATACGCCATAGTTTCCAGCAGTGGTGATGAAGAGGAGAAGAAAGAAGAGAAGAAAGAAGAGAAGAAAGAAGAGAAGAAAGAAGACTTCTGCCTGTGCTGCGGGCGCGACCACACCATGGTTGCCTGCCCGCGCTACGCCAAGCTGTCGGTGGATGAGCGGTGGGCGCTGGTGAGGGAAAAGGGCGCCTGCTTCAAGTGCGCCACGAAGAGACATCGGCGCATCTACTGTCGAGCGAAACCATGCGGCGTGAACCAGTGCCGCCGCCCGCATCATTCATCACTGCACGACGTAAGAAGAGAAGAGCCTGCTGCGTCGACCGAAGAAACCGTCATGGCGGTTGCTGACCGCGCAACCGCACCGCCCCGCGCCGTCCTGCTGAAGATGTGTCCAGTTACCGTCGTCGGCCCACGGGGGGAGGTATCGACGCACGCACTGCTCGATGAGGGCTCCACCATCACCCTCATTGATGAGGACCTGGCGCGACAGATCGGCGCCGAAGGTCCCGCCACGCCGCTCCGCATCCACGGGGCGAACATGGAGCAGATTGAAGAAGGAAGTCGACTGGTGAATGTGCAGCTGCGGGGGCAGAGCGACGGGACACTACACGACCTGCGCGCCCGCACGATGAAGAAGCTACAGTTGCATCAGCAGTCCATCCCGGGTTCCCTGCTTCGGTACAGACACCTGCGCGACATACCGGAACATGAGGTATGTTACGAACAAGCACGCGCGGGTGTCCTGGTGGGTACCGACCACTGGGAGCATATCGTGACAAGAGAACTTCGGACGGGCGGCGCCGACGAACCTGCCGCCTCCAAGACAAATCTCGGCTGGGTGATACATGGAACAACGCCGCGTCAAATGATCGTCGAAAGGGACTGCGTGCTTCACGTCCGAGAACAGCAGCAAGCGGACCTACGGCTACACAACCTGGTGGAAGAACACTTCAAGATAGAATCATTGAACATAGCCAGTAGACCGCGCATAGGTGAAGCCGACCGACGAGCAACGTCAATCGTCGAGATGACTACGAAGAAGACGCCGGGCGGGTATGAAATCGGCCTGCCATGGAAGAGAGATAATGTCCGCATGCCGCCGAGCTACAATGCCGCGCTGCGGAGACTTCTGAAGATTGAAGCCAAGATGGACGCCGCGCCGGAATTCGCAGCCGAGTACACCAAGCAGATGAACAACTTATTTGAGAAAAGGTATGCGGTTCCATGCGATGGCAGTGAAGGCGAGAGCAGCGTGTGCTGGTACCTGCCACATTTCGCTGTGACCAATCCCAACAAGCCAGGGAAGCAGCGATTGGTTTTCGATGCGGCAGCCAAAAGCCACGGGACTTGTTTAAATGACGAACTGCTTGAGGGCCCAGACTTGCTACTATCACTGCCGGGTATATTATTTCGATTCAGGGAAAAGGCAGTGGCAGTCACGGCAGATATAGAGGAGATGTTCCTACAAGTAAAAATAAGACCCGAAGACCAGCCAGCGCAGCAGTTTTTATGGAGGGGGAGCCGACGCGACACGCCGCCACAGCACTACAAGATGACGTCCATGATATTCGGTGCAGCGAGCTCTCCGTTTATGGCGCATTACATCCGTAATCATAATGCGCAGCAGCACGCAGAACAGTATCCAATGGCGTTGGAAGCGATAACGAAGAGCCACTACATGGACGATCTGGTGGTGAGCTACGCCGACGCAGAGGAAGCCAGACAAGCAATCGAAGAAATACGGACGGTGCACGCGGCGGCAGGCTTCAAGCTACGAGGATGGAACGCCAACCACAGGAGCGTGCTGAGGGACGTGCCACGGGAACTGCACGCCAGCACACCAACGCAGCTGGGAGGAGCGCAGCCAGCCCCGAAGATCCTCGGGCTAATTTGGGACGCCGAGCAAGACGCGCTAGGATTCAACACAGCAATGAACAGGGTACCGGTGGAGGTGCGAGATCGCAAGCGCCCACCGACCAAGCGCGAAGCATTAAGTGCGGTAATGTCAATTTATGACCCACTAGGCCTCTTAAGTTATTTCACCATCCGTGCTAAAATCATATTGCAGAGCCTGTGGCGCCTCCAGATTTCATGGGACGAACCAATACCTGAGGAAGAGGGCGAGCAGTTTGCGGGCTGGCTGGCGCAGCTGGAAGCAGTCGGCGCGCTACGTTTGCCGCGATACTACGCAACGAACAACGTCGAAGACATCGAGCTGCACGTGCTATGCGACGCCAGTGAACAAGCGTATGCAGCCGTGGCGTACTGGCGTATGCGGCGAACGGACGGCAGCATACAAGTGAAACTCGTCTCGGCGAAAGCAAAGGTGGCACCACGGCGCGCGCAGACAATCCCGCGCCTAGAGCTGCAGGCGGCGGTGATCGGCGCCAGACTCGCTGATCAGATAAGAAGAGAGCACAGGTATGACATATCTCGTACTTGGTTTTGGACAGACTCATCGACGGTGGTGCACTGGGTGCGCAACGATGCAAAGAGATACACGCCGTTCGTCGCGCATCGCCTCGGTGAGATTGGAGAACTAACACAAAGGGAAGAGTGGCGGTGGCTGCCGACTCATGAAAACGTTGCCGACGACGCCACCCGCCTAAGTTTCACCACGGGACATGATCGATGGTTCCAGGGTCCAGAATTCCTGACAAAGACGGAGGACCAGTGGCCCACGGAGAAGGAACTACGAGAAACTACGGACGAGGCTGATGTACTGCATGTAAGCGAGCTGCCACGGAAGATGGAATGGCTGCCGGATCCAGAGCGCTTCTCCAAATTCCGCACACTGGTGGGAGCAACAGCAAGGGTGCTCGCATTCATTGACATACGCATCAGACACACGGCGACGAGACTAGAATGTCGCCACCTGGAGCAAGCCGAACGACTGCTGGTACAGCGCGCACAGAACGACAGCTTTGGAGAAGACATAAAGCGAATCAAGGACGCGCGCCCCATCAGCAGATCCAGTAGACTGTACAAATTGGACCCGGTAATGGAAGACGGCGTGCTGAGAGTAAGGGGCCGCATAAACGCAGCCACGGCACCAGACACAATGAAGAAGCCGGTAATCCTCGACGGCCGGCACAGAATAACCAGACTAATAGTGTTACAGGAACATTGTGCCGCCGGACACGCCAACCGCGAGCGCGTCACCAACGACCTGAGGCAGCGCTACTGGGTCATCCACCTGCGGCCTACAGTGCGCGCTGTGGAGAAGAACTGCGCGCTGTGCCGAGTACGCCGAGCAATGCCGCAGGTCCCAGCCAAAGGGGACTTGCCGCGCGCTCGCCTCGACCCGTTCCACCGACCCTTCACCAACTGCGGGGTCGACTACTTCGGGCCAATGATGGTCAAGATCGGACGAAGAAGAGAGAAGAGATGGGGCGCGCTCTTCACATGCCTGACATCGCGCGCCGTGCACCTGGAGCTCGTCGCGTCTCTGTCAACGGACTCAGCCATCATGGCGCTAAGAAGGATGGCAGCGCGCAGAGGGTGGCCTCGTCTGATGTATTCGGACAACGGAACGAACTTCAGGGGTGCTGATCAAGAACTGAAGAAGGCGTACAACGAGTGGGCGCCGGCGCTACAAGAAGAAGCGCTGCGCCACCGGATGGAGTGGCGCTACATACCGCCGGGTGCGCCGCATCAAGGCGGTGCATGGGAGCGGCTGGTGCGGTCGGTGAAAACCGCGCTCGGCGCGACACTACGGGAGAAGGCGCCGCCAGAAGAGGTGCTGCGGACTCTACTCACCGAGGCGGAGTTCGCGGTGAACGCGAGGCCGCTGACTCACGTAAGCGTGAGCCCAGACGACCCCGAAGCCCTCACGCCCAACCACTTCCTGTTGGGCTCCTCAACGGGACTGCCGACGACGGGGCCGTGCGACGAAGCAGACCGACGGACCTGGCGCGCCAGCCAGGCGCTCGCCGACCACTTCTGGCGCAGATGGATCAAGGAGTACCTACCGACGCTCGTGCCACGGGGGGAGGCGCGAAAGGACACGCGACGCCTCGAGGAAGGTGACGTGGTCATCATCGTGGACCACGTCTTGCCGCGCAACACATGGCCCATGGGGGTCGTGGTGCGCGTTCACGCCGGGCCGGACGACGCTGTGCGGGTAGCCGAAGTGAAGACAAAGAGCGGGATCTTCAGACGCCCCGTCAGCAAGCTCGTCGTGATGAAGGAGGCTACGCAAGCTACGCCGGGGGGAGGACTGTAAAGGACGAGCACACGCAGGCGGTAACGGGGCCCCCCGCGCAGCGGCTCCACGTGTATGGGGCGGAATATTAACGCTGCACGTGGAAGAGAGGCGCACCGCGGTTTCGACGAGGCGCACCGCGGTTTCGCCTATCGCGCTGTACTCAATACGCCACGTGTATTGCGTTTACACGTGGAGGAGGCGTGGCCTAGGCGGCACATACAAGACAGCCGCCGCCGCTTTTGGATGCCGCCGCCGCTTTGAGTCTCGCCGCCTTTTGGATGCCGCCGCCGCTTTGTGCCTCGCCGCCTTTCGGATGCCGCCGCCGCTTTGTGCCTCGCCGCCGGGCGGCCGCTTTGAATCTCCCCGCCGGCGACGCATATAAATAGCCCGAATTTTCTAATAGTGATCAGTTAGAGCAAGTCCTTATTACAGACAAGTAGTTAATAAGTAATAGTGATTAGGAATTGTAATTGTAAAGAGAAAATATATGTACTTATGTGTGTCGAAGGAAGGGTTTTATTTCGACCACGAACCCCCAAAATTATACAGTCCACAACACCGATTTTGATGAAATTTGGCACAGATAATCTTTAGACCCTGAGAAAGAACATAGGCTACCTTTTATTGCGAAATATGTAGGTACCACGGGCGAAGCCGGGGCGGACCGCTAGTCTTATATAAACTTAGCAACTTACAAGATAATATAACAAGACAGTACAGCTCGTCTTACAAGCGAAGCCAATGAAAAAGCCATTAAACAATGGTAGTATGTTCAAAGCACTGGAATTTTCATTAAGGCAATAATATAAGCCGGGATGGAGTGCCAGTGGTTCCCAAAGTTTATAATATATCTGCCCTAAATAACGTGCAAAACATATAAAAATCATTTTGTAATATTAGTGTAATTGTATTAGTACCTAGTATAATATAATGACAGTATTACATAATATATATACCCATGGACGGTAAAATAGGTAGTAGAAAGTATTCTATAACTTAAAAAAAGGTTCATAAAATACACTAAATAGAAAAATCACCTAAAATCCTTACTAATATTATAAAGATTATTTGCTTGAACGTTAGGTACCTACGTCAAGTAAATCAAGCAAGGTAATCTCAGGAACCACGGGCCTGGTATTTGAAATTTCATTTCAGTTTAAGATTATTTAGCAAGCCTATTTATCGAGCAAGGCTATCATTATGCTATGACCAATAGGTAAGTATGAGTAATGCGAGCGAAACCGCGAAGCACAGCTAGTTGTGAATAAAATTAAGCAAAGTTTGAGTATCTCAGACCCAAGGAGTGAGATGAAATGTGTTAAGACACGAATGCTCGCTGAGAGTTACTTTCAGTTCATAAAATGTATATAGCGCTGTTAGCTACGGAATTACATGCGTGTTGTATGTTTGTATGTGTGTGTGTGTATATACGTAGTAACTATTTAGTAATCTGTTCTCTAACTAGAAAACCTATTTCTATACTTACTTTTTACGCTATATATTCTAAATATTGATTGTTTTTCTTCATTTCTCGAAAGCATGTTTGTTAGTTTTCTTTCACGTCGCAAAGGAAGAATATTAATATTTTTTTTCTGGAGAATAGCAAGTTGAAGAATAATACACTCACCGGCACGGAATCTTGGCCACTTACAAATTTGCCGATAAAAAAAGTTTGAAGTGTTTTTCACGATTTTTTTGTATGCAGATATGTTAACATATTATTTGTTTAATTTTATGGTAAGAAATCATTAAGTTTGAGAATAATCTTTTACCACTTTTTAAGAGTTACTCGAAATTTGTGATTTGTGCGGTTAAGCCAAAGTTACGAATTGTTCGTTTTAAACTTTTTTCGATATCGTTTATGCCGTTTTAAGATATTGTTATTGTTGTACTGTAGTCAATGATCGTAACAAACAATAAAAAATGCCGTTAACATCTGAACAACCTGCTCAGGCCATCACAATGTTAGACCAATGACTGCCGCAACATAAAGTACCTAATGTACAGTACGTACCACGTTCAGCGATGCACTATGCATAGAGAAGATACCAGGAGACTGGCAGCTACACGTGCAGACCAGGAAATGAAGGCGTGAGGTGCTCATCAGCTCGATAAGACCCGTTTATTGTTCAAGAGATACTCAGAAATGGCTTTCTGACAGTTTTTGAGATACGCCACCGGCTCTAAAACACCAGGATAATAAATGTGAGTGAGCAATCGGTGAGATGACTAATGAAGGAAGTTAATTTGAAGGTTTGCAGACCAGCACGCCGTCCATAACTCCTCAGACATCACAGAGAAGCACGTCTTCGTTTTGCACGAGAACATGAAAACTGGACCCACAGCCAGTGCGCTCGTGAGGTGTTCACAGATGACTGCTAAGGCACTTTACGAGCTTCTGATAGCCAAGAGTCAGTATAGAAGAGACGAGAATAGAGGTTTTCACCCATCACCACTCACAAACTGCGATTTTTCATGGAGGGTCAATAATGGTATGGGGAGGTATAAGTTCCGATGCTCGCACGGAGTTACTTATCGTAGATAATGGCTTAAATTTGATCAGGTACATCGAGGAAATTCTCCAGGAACATGTTCAGCCCTATTACAGGTTTATCAGTGAAGAAAATTTGCTACTAATACACTATAACGCATGTCCGCGTGTCGTACGATGCGTATAAGAGTACATTCAAGAGGTTATTATTGAAAAATTGGAGTGGCCAGCTCGTAGCCCGGATCTTAATCCAATAGAACACATCTGGGACATGCTTAAAAGAAACATAAAGTTCGATTCCAACCCAGCACCAATGTTAGATGAGCTTAGAAATACAGTTGGGACCGTTTGGTACACTATAGCTCAAGTGCACATCAAAAATGTCTTCTAGAGTATGCCAGACTGGATGCAAAGAGTGTTTAAGGCAAGAGAAGGAAACACCCTATATTAAAAGGTTCAATTTTTTTTTATGGAAACGTTCTTTCTAATTTTTGTGCATTTTTTAAGAAATCATTTAAATTTCACAGGAAAAGCGTAAATTCTTGTTTAATTCATATCTACGCGGTAGTACTTCTTATGAACTTCCAATTATTACTAAAAGTTAGTAAAAACATTAAAGTAACTAGTTTTGATTAAATTTTAATTGAATTTTGTAGTAGAAAAGAAATAGTGTTATTTTACGAAAAAATTTGCAGTGGCCAAGATTCCGTGCCGGTGAGTGTATTATACTTAAGTCAATTTTTGCCGCGGTGAAATGAGTGCCTGGCTATAAGAAGCCGCAGCTGCAGGTGGGATAGTTTTAAATATTTTAAAAAATCTCAACATTAATAAAAATTATAGTATAGATTGGTATTAACACGTCTGCCTATACGTATACATCCAAATAACGCAGGTATGCCTATATTAGCAGCGCTCCTAAATCACCTGAAGTCATTAATTCATTTTAAGACGCCTAACACGGCAGCCCCTTAGGAGAGCATTTGCATATTACAAAGTATGGAAGTTCGCTAACGAAGGGGGTGCGGTCGGGGTGGCCTAAGGTTGCTGGCGTAAGACGGGAATTGTGTACAGGGACGGATTGCAAGAAAATTCGGCATATATTTTGAACGAGATTTCCGCCCGCGGCTTCGCCCGCGTTTGCAAAGGAAAACCCGCATAGTTCCCGTTCCCGTGGGATTTCCGGGATAAAAACTATCCTATGTGTTAATCCAAGTTACCCTCTATATGTGTGCTAAATTTCATTGTAATCGGTTCAGTAGTTTTTACGTGAAAGAGTAACAAACATCCATACATCCATACATCCTTACAAACTTTCGCCTTTATAATATATATTATATATTATAATTATAATAATAATATATATATTTATATATTAGATACCTATTAGATGAAGCCGCTGTGGATTCACGCGTAGTACATGTGTATCGTGTAGCCTATATCACTCAAAGATCATTTACCTACAATATTAATATCAATAAGCGAGCAAATACTCACTCAACCCTACCATGTCAAATTCTTTTAGTGTAAACTGTGCAGTGTAGTAATACTCAACAACATTAAATACGAGTTTTCGTTTACACTAATAGATCACGAAATAATGCTCTTGCTCTAGCTCTAGCTCTATGTTCGTTTATTTTTTATACTAATACCCTACCTATAGGTACTATTTCGACAATTTTTTCAATCGTATCACTATGCCATACCACCAACCATACCACTTTATATTGATAGTGCTGTAAAGCTGCAGGTATTAGCTAGTTTATCTATACCTACCTTATAGTTTTGTTGTCAAATATTGAATTAAAGCAGTTTATCGTACGATCCCAGAACACTTAAAATAAAGCAATGAAACAAATGTACATTAACAACTAATGTATCAAGGAAAAAAAAATGAAAATATCCAACTTCAAATAACAAAAGTCCGTCCCTGACCCGTCGAAAGCGGAGAAAGATGAAGGAAATGAAAATGTACACTGCAAAAAGGGGAGGCAACCCCTCTTAGGGGCGCCGAAAATTCTATAACGGCCCCTCCTTTGTGATAAGCCTTGAAGCATTAGTCTTGCTGTCTCAAATGTGTTCTTATCGTTTACGAATGCGGGTTTGATTTCAAATGCTTGAACAGTTATTTGAGGAGTTTTGTTTTTGTAAATATCTACATTATAGATATATATTAGGTACTAGCTGTGCCCCGCGGTTTTACCCGCATGGCTCAGCTCCTATTGGTCTTAGGCCTTAGCGTCATAGCTCAATAACCATCCATTTTTGACCCCTGGTTAACTGGACTTAATTTGTTGCAAATGACCTCTAGTAGGTATATAACCATGGTATAACCCCTTTGAAGGATCACGTCGAATTTCCAGTCACCCTGTATAACCATTGCCTTCCTCGATAAACGGGCTATCTAACACTGAAAGAATTTTTCAAATCGGATTAGTTGTTTTAGTTCATGAGATTAGCGCGTTCAAACAAACAAACTCTTCAGCTTTATAGCACGTATTTATTAGGTATAGTTACTTTCTGCCTGGGAGACAGACAGACAGCAAGGTAGAGCGCGGAGCATTTAAAATATGAATAATAACTAATTAATAAAAGTACCTACTATATCTGTGCCTATAGATAGTTACAAAATACTGAACAAATTAGATAAAGATTGGGAATAGAGGTAGCTTAGGTAATGAAGCAGAAAACGAAAACCGTTCAAGTAGGTACCTAAGATATTTTAAAGTTTCAAAGTGGGATAAAAAAAATTTCAGTATTGAGTCTCAATTATAATTCAAGAACTATTAGGTATTCCTAATGATATTTGCATTAGCTATAAATAATACCTATCTATTTATAAAATACTAGCTTTCCGCCGGCGGCTCCGCCCGCGGTTTCAAAGAAAAACTCGCATATAGTTCCCGTTCCCATGGGATTTCCGGATTGGATTTCTGATTTAAATTTTTGCGGCAAAGGCTTATCCTGCTAACGCTATTGTATTTTCGTTGTTTTATTTCAAGTGAACACCCATACAATTTTGTCAGTTTGAACACGCGGGCGAAGCCGCGGGCGGAAATCTAGTGTCTATATAAACACTAGAAAATTATTATAGGTAATTCAAATAATTACAATTTAATAGAAATTATTGTATCCAATTTATAAAAAATATAGTTCAATATACAACCAAATAGGTATCTATACAACAAAATAAAATATTTAATTTACCTATGTAGTGAGTCGTCATCAAATAGACCACATACCTACGTTTTTCAGTTAATTTATAATTAAAAATTTAAAATATCGATTAGAAAGGTACCTATCTGTTATTTCACAGCTAGTTTTATATTCTTAAGCAGTTTATTTACCTTCTAGGTGTTTAAATTTTAATATTATATTATCTTAAAAACAAGCAGTGAAACATAACTAAGAATTACAACAATCTCTTACCTAATTCAATCCAATAGGTACAAAACCGAATCCAGTAGGTACCAATAACCACTACATCACATACCTTAATATCTAAACCTAAATTCATGTTCCAATGAACCCAGAATATAATAGAACTATACCTAGAACTCTAGAACTATAATGACGTATTTGCCGGCCACGTGGTCAATCCATTTATAGCTTGACCGGCCTTGACCTCTACGATTTACTGAATTAATTACATTGTAGAATGTAGACGTTTATTGTATGTTGTTTGTATGTTGGTATAATATATCTTAGTTTTGGTTATAAGGAGGAGAGAATAATCATTTCCGATTTTTTAAGTTCGATCGATAAATGAGTGTTATAGTTTTATTTTATTATGGAGAATATTTATCTGCAGGTATACAGGGTGTCCTACTATTGGTATACTAAGCTCAAAGGAAGTTATAGTTTTGCATACGCTGAGTACGTAAAAAATACTTATAAAATTCCAGACGCAGTTTTTTTTTCAAATAGATGAATTCTTAAAACTCTATGTATATGCATCCATAACAAGCAACCCGTACAGCTTTGCTACCAGCACGTGACCTATCGTTTAAGATTATGTTTTCATAGACAAAATGCTCACATTAGCGAAGCGGTAGGTATATGCCAGCTACGCTAAGCTAGAGAAGAAAACATGGATTTTCAGGAAAAATTTAGCAAACATTTTTTGATGTTATTTTGTTGTTAAATTATTTTTTACGTGATCAGTGTATGCAAAACAACAAGTCCCTTCGCGCTTAGGTATTGGTATACCAATAGTGGGACACCCTGTATAATATGAAGGCATAACATAAGTGTGGAAAGACATTAAAATTTAAACCTATTAGGTAAGAATTATTTTGTTTATATACCTACCCAATTCATGACGCTAGTAGATAGGGTAAAAGCCGGATAGTTGCGCCAGTGGGATACTTGCCGCAGTTTCGAATACACTATGTTACGGACATTAGTGGCAATAACGCTTTACTATAGTTGTAAGTACCCCTCCCGCAGACCTCAGTGCCACGTCAATCGTTTGTGTAGAATCACGCGTTTCATCTGTGCGAGCGAAATTGTTCCGCGGTGAAACTTCGATAGGCGTTGAAACTATATTGGTAAGTCATTTGTATTGAATATTTTTGTTACTAATTGTGATTTCAATATAGTTTATGTTCCTTTGCGTGCATTAGACTTTAAATTATACTGTTAATTACATTTTATTGCAAAATATTGTTGATTTATTTCGCAAATAAAAAGGGCAAGTATCCGTATCAAAAAGGATAGTCGCCTTAGAAACTTGTGCGGATAGTTGCTCTCGGGGCAACTATCTGCAACTACAAATTCTTTCACTAGCAAATATTAATATTATTGCGTTTTTATTGGTAATAAGGCATCTCCGTGCCGGTACAATATTCATTTCGCTAATTTTTTATTTAACTTCCAGGAAAATACCCTGTCCTTGATTTTGAAAATGAAAAAAGACTAGTGACTCATATACTAAAGCTCGGAGACGCAGGATTTCCTCCTGAAAGAAATACAATTCGTCAGCTAGCTTACCAGTTTGCCGAAAATTTGGGGTTAAAGCATAACGGCTGGGCCACAATGGTTAAAAAGCTTTCTGGAAAGAAATCCCGAAATAGTTTTGAGGCAAGCTGAGGGTTTATCAATTGAAAGAGCGAGGGGTCTCAACAAGAAGACGTTGCAAAATTTTTTGATCTAATTATTACCTACTGTCTTAACTGAGAATGAATTGCTGGTTAAACCAGATGGAATATTTAATATGGATGAAACTGTATGCTGCATGCGATGTGGAAAGATGAAATCCCTCACTTCTGATGATTAATGCCAAAGTTGTAACAAATAATAAAGACTGATTAAGTGAATTCATATAAATTTGTTTTTTTATTTAAAAAAAATATTGTGAGGCATCTATCCCCTCACGAGGCAAGTATCCTCTGAAGTATTATTTACGATAGGCAACTATCCGCTAGATTGGGCAACTATCCTTCATTTGAGAGGTCAAATAAAACAGGATTTACTCAAAACCTTTAATAATTATGTTTAATAAAATAGGCTAATATGATGGTTTAAAGACCTATCTTTTGATATACATTGTTGTTGTAAATAAAAAACGGATTTACGAGTTATTAGAAACTGTTTTAATTAAATCAATCACAATTAGGTACAGTTACAGTCACGGACGACGCCAAAAGGAACAAGGAAGTTAACCACAGATTATAGCAATAAAATAATGACATTGACAATGCACCACAGATCTAGTACAATACACAATGTAAATGTAAGAAGGCTGCAATTTCAAATTTTAACACACCCACCAAATTAAAGCCTTCTTCAGTCTAAACTTCAATTTTCTTTACAATATTCCTTTACATATAAACACAGATCAAAACAAAAAATTATCAAAAATGACATACATAGTCATACACACAGTTTGTAACAGTGTACTGATACATTAATATGTATTACAACAAAACAAAAACATCAAAACAAAAATTACATCTTTAATTTTACACCCATTTTATCTCTTAAATATTGAAATCTCACTCGAGGAAGGGGTTTAGTAAATATATCTGCACACTGTTCATTAGTACATATATAGCTTAAATCTATTTCATTCTCTTGAAACTTTTCCTTTACAAATTTATACTTTACATCAATGTGCTTACACCGTTTATGAAAATCTACATTTTTAATTACTGAAATTGCACTTTGATTGTCTACATTTAAGCAAATTGAATCCTGATTATACGCACTAATATCACAAAGTAATCTTTTAATCCATAAAGCTTCTTTTGTGGCTGAACACGCAGCCATGAATTCTGCCTCTGTAGTGCTAAGTGCAATGCTCTGTTGCCGTTGACTCGACCAAGTGACAGCTGCACCATTTTTTATGAAAACATACCCAGAAGTAGATCTTCTAGAGTCGGTGTCTGTTGGCTCATCTTTGATACGAAAGACCCACTTGCATCCAATAGTCTTAACATTTGGAGGCTTCTCTACCAACGTCCAGGTTTCATTTTGTTTGTGTGCCTTAAGCTCCTCCTGAATTGATTGTTTCCATTTGTCTCCATCCCGGCATGACACAGCTTCAGAGTATGTCTGCGGCACATCAGGTAATGTAACTCCATAATTCCTTTCTTTGTTTCAGAATCTATGAATTTGTAGCCTTTTGTACCGTCGCTGTAACCAACAAATATCAATTTTCGTGACTTTACATCCAACTTACTTCTTTTTTCTTTAGGAATATGCACCATCGCAGGACATCCGAATATTCTCATGTGGCTCAAATTTGGCTTTTTTCCAGTCCATACTTCATATGGTGTTGCATCTGATAAACTGCGGGTGGGAGAGCGGTTCACTATGTAAGCTGCTGTAGTTACTGCTTCAGCCCAAAAATCTTTCTGTAAACCAGAGTTTAACAACATACATTTAGCACGCTCAATAAGTGTACGGTTCATTCGTTCGCTTAATCCGTTTTGTTCGGGTGAGTATGGATTTGATGTCTGGTGCAAAATTCCATGCTTTTTCAGGTAAGTCTCAAAAATATTATTTTTATATTCAGTTCCATTGTCAGATCTAAGAATTTTTATTTTTTTATTCAATTCATTTTCCACTCTATTTTTATATTCAACAAATTTTTGAAATACTTCACTTTTGTTTTTTATAGGATATATGCATACTCGGCGAGAAAAGTCATCAATAAAGGTTACAAAATACCTTGCTCCTCCTATTGATGTCTGCTGCATCGGTCCACACACATCACTGTGGATAAGTTCTAGCAAGCTGGTTGCTCGGGAACCTTCAGCAGGGAACGGTTTTCTCGTTTGCTTGCCTTCAAGACAGGTAACACAGATGGAATTTTCCATACCTGTCGACAAGTTGACTCCTTCTGTACAGAGAGGTACCTTATTAAGACTTGTGAAATTTAAATGACCCATCCTTTGGTGCCACAGATAAGTATCATCATCAGCCTTGGCCATCATGACTTGCATTTCTTGAAAAGTGTTTAACAGATATGTTGCATTCATTAATCTAGCATGTGCTACTAATTTGTTACTAGCATTGTAAATTTTACAGCCAGATTCATTAAATATTACATTGCATCCACTTTGAATTATTTTGCTAACTGATAACAAATTAGTTTTCAATTCTGGTACAAATAAAACATTCCTCACCTGTATTGAATCGGTGCTGCCATCATGTGCCTTTACCTTAATACATACATTCCCGCAGCATTCAACTTTTAATTCTTTGTTGTTAGCAATCCTTATGCTCGGTACAGGTGAAACGGTGATGTCAGTGAGCCAGTCCCGGTGCATAGTCATATGCATGGATGCTCCTGAGTCAACATGCCAAGAATTAGACTCATTTGCTGTGGATGCTGAAAAAGCTGCAACATAACCTGTGTCTTTATCTGTTTTTTTACTGGTTGTCTTCTTATGCCAACAATTTTTGCTGAGATGTCCGTACTTATTACAATTAAAACATCTAGGGCCTTTCTTATCACTTTTGGGCAAGTATTTTTTTGTGTTTGTATAAAGTGCAGTAGTGTCTGACATTTTCACTTCCTGTAGTAATTTATTTTTTACTAAGTCAGCACTAATTTTCATACCGGAACTTTCTAAGCCCATAATCATGGGCTTATACATATCTGGCAGCCCTGCCAGCATTAATGTGCCCAACCACTCATCATCGACATGAAATTTTATATTTCTTAATTTGTGCGCGGCTGTCATAATTTTATTTACATAGTCTTCCACTGACAAGCTGCTTTCTAAATCGGTGTTAATTAATTCTTTTAATAAGCCAACTTTCCGTGTCAGTCCTTGGTCTTCGAAAGAAATCGTGAGGTTGTCCCAGACTTGTTTGGCATTGACTGCATCTTGAATATGGATATAAAGTATAGGATCAATCAATAGAATTAATTTTGACTTAGCTTTTACATCCTTTTTCATAGCCTTTGGATCATTACAATCGGGTTCCCTCGTAAGACATTCATCTAACTCCTCGTGTTGCAGATACGCTCTGACGGCGAAACTCCAGTTGGACCAGTTGTCTCGTCCCGTGAGTTTTGGGATCGACATAATTGTATTGTTACTGTTCATCTTGAATTTTGAAAAGCAGCAGAAAGATCGCGAGCCGGTAACTGATGTGAGGTTATGCACGCGGTACTTTGTCGGACTAAGTATTATTCAACAATCGACTGTAATCTGTACTACGGCAGGTTGGCCTGGGCCCATAACCTGTTGTTGTAAATAAAAAACGGATTTACGAGTTATTAGAAACTGTTTTAATTAAATCAATCACAATTAGGTACAGTTACAGTCACGGACGACGCCAAAAGGAACAAGGAAGTTAACCACAGATTATAGCAATAAAATAATGACATTGACAATGCACCACAGATCTAGTACAATACACAATGTAAATGTAAGAAGGCTGCAATTTCAAATTTTAACATACATGTTTCATTATTCTTATTAAGTACATAATTTTTCATAATATAGCTTTTTTGAAAAGTGGCGCAACTATCCGGCTTTTACCCTATAGATTATAGACCGAAAAATCGGGTTTATTTTACTTACTTATAATATTTTCAATAACAATACAATTTCTTGTAGATATAATATTCTTTGTTTCCTTCTTATTTCCTCAATTAAAATTTATTGGCATTAGAGCTCCACATTTTACAGTAGGTAATTAAATACCTAGGTAACAGGTAGTTATCTAAAGAGTTTCACTTTTCATTATAATCACGCATCTAAAAGCCCTATTTTAATAAAAAAAATAAAAAAATTGTCCATATAGCTAAGTAGGTACCTATCTACTGTAATTTCACTCAATAAATATTTTTTTTTTACTTTTTTAGCACAGATACCTACCACGATACCTACTAGGTATACTATATTATTATGAAGGACAAAATCAATTTTGGGCAGCGTTTAACAAAATCTTCTCAAGACATTACCTACACAAGTCACAATATTAAAAAAAAAATAACACAACACAATTCTTAAGACCCCTTCACATTCTCGACCTGTCCACCGCAACAGGTTTACACGGCACCTTACATTTCTCACGTAAACCAGATCGATCCACTTATAACCAGCAATAAATGGATATAACCGGTTCTGTCCGGCTAACACTGGATAAGATAAGGTCGGAGGTGTCGTGAGAATGGTGTAGGTATAAGAACGGGATTTTAAAATTTTTGTATGTAAAACTGGTTGATTTTGTATTGAAGTTGTGTTTGGTGTGAATTTTGGGAATTAAAGAAGGTTGGAGATACTGGTTTGCGCGGCTTAGAAATGTTTCTTTAGTTACAATAGGTATTAGAATGGGATAGTAATAGAATTACAATACACATAGTTTTTTTTTATATGAATTAATCTACCTACAAATCGCTTTGGTCAAAAAATATTTAACTAAAACAAACCGATTTTTCTTTATTAGGTAGATTAAACATTGATAATAAATAACTTGGTGGTTTATCTCTTGTTATCTATCTATTGAAAATATATAGATACATATTTCAAAATTAAAAAGTACCTACTTATCGAAACCAAATTACGAAAAAATATAGGTACCTACAAAAAATATTAATAATATGTACATAATAATTATGTCCCAAATACTGATTATATACTAATTTTATTAATAAGAAAAGAAAATAAACAGTAAAATGCATAAAAAGTATTATAATAACGGAATATAGCTACCATAAAAACAATAATTTAAATTTTTCTGCCAAAATTACCCATTAGACGACTATACCCATACAATAGCTAATAAGCGCTTTACATCGCTTCAAACGCTAAATTGCCTTGAAACCTATAAAATAAACACCCCACCTATTCCTTTGAGAAATTCAAATTTCGAACGCCTCTCACCCGCCATCTTGCGCAAGACGTCGATACAGTAACTAGCTGCCGCGTATTTTTTTCCTAGAACGTCTTAAGTTGATCATTTTTACGCCACTATAGCTCTTACGGCGTCATCTTATGCTACTGAATTGCTCGCGTAAAAATGTTGCTCTATTCCGTGCACGCTTGTACGCGTAAAATCAAAATGTTACAAATTTTAAAATTAGAACATACAAAACTGTACTTAAACTCGTACCATTACAGCTCATTTTTACATACTCTAGCTCTGACTTAGAACTATTCGTTACTGTACTTTAAAACTATAATGATAATGTACGCAGTTAGATAGTGCTGTCTCATTTTGTAGGCGCATATTTAAGTAAGTTAGAATGAGAAAACTATACGTTTAAATTGCGCTTAAATGGGCGGGGCCAAATAGTTTGGATAGTGGATCAAGTTTAGAAGAAGTTTGTAAGAGCCGAGCTTTTTATTGGATTTTCGCAGCTTCAAAGTGAACGGAATTTCAAGATGTCTGTGCGCTAGCGTAATTAAATTTTAATTTTGTTAATATTAAATTTAAAATTGGAACATTTAGTTTAAGTTTTGTTTCTATTTATGTTTAGATCATTCTATTTAATAGACCAGCCGGAAATACTGTGTTCTCTGTTTTTTGTTCGAATAAAAATAATAAGTGTAAGAAAAGTTTTTTTTGTAGATAATTTAAACAACTCTGAGTGAGGTGTGTTAAATTAATTAAATGATAAATTGAAATTTGAAAGAAAGCTTACTTTAGACATTAATATTTTATTTTTGTGCTAGGTATTGTGATTTGTGAACATGTTTACTCTAAATTTTATTAATAAAAATATTTTATTGATATAGGTCTTAGATCATTAAGTAAATATAGGTACATATTAAAAGGTGGGTTAGGTATATGTAGATATACAGAACTTTAGTTTGCGAAAATTTTGCACTTGTGTACCTACCTACTACCGTATACGTAGTATATTATTATTAGTCTGTGCTACTACCTTCCTATAATTGACTCCTGCGCAATTGCATCTGCGTCGAAATTTCATACCTACCTAGACCTACATAGGTGCTTGAGTAGGTAGAACTTTAGGTAGATTGATGACGAATATTTAATTACCTATGGAAAATTATAATAATTATAATTTATAATTATATGGAAAATACAAAATTTCAAAAGAAGGTAGGTAGATACCTACCTAAGTAAAATGAGTGTGTAAATTAATTTATTTTGAGTGTGGAAATAAATACGTAGGTTACACAATACCTACTCAAACTATAGGTACCTATAGGTACCTAGTAGATACCTAGGTGAAAGTAGAAGAAAAAGCAGCAGATCTTCAGGTTTAGGTATCTATTAAATATTACCTAAAATCTAAATAGGTAGTCTTTCTACGTACCTACCTACCTGCGTAAATATCCACTTGAAGAGGTAGGTAGACAATAACTACTTAGTAGGTACCTACTAGGTACTACTAGGTATAAATAAATAAATAAATAAATATTTCAGGACAATTTTCACACACGGCACGATCTAATCCCATAGGTACCTACCTACTAGGTATAAGCTTTCGCTTGTGTTATGGAAACCAGTGGGCTGATAAAAATTTAAATAAATACTTATATATAGATATTTATTAATTAACACCCAGGTCCCAGACACAAAGCAAACATCTATGTTCATCACACAAATATTTGCCCCGGGTGGGAATCGAACCCACGACCTCTGGCTTGGAAGGCAGGGCCACTACCAACTAAGCCAACCGTTGGTAGTGGCCCTGCCTTCCAAGCCAAATGGTATACCTACCTAATATTATTTATTATCTTACTGGAATCATATTAATAATTAATAGATATATATTATGTTATCAGATAGGTAGATAAAATACCTACTTTCCCAGACAAAAAAATGTAGGTAACTAGTACCTAGGTAACTACATCTACTCAGTAAGTATTGAACCCAGTAACTTTTTGTGCTCATGTCTCATGTCAATTAGGATTGTACCTATGTCTATTTCTAAAACCAGAGACGTGGGTAAAATTATGTAGGTAGGTAGTTATTAATAGATAAGGACGAGCGAAGCAAAGCAAGCCCTAAATTATCCTACAATCTATACAGGGTGTCCCACTATTGGTACCTATACTAAGCGCGAAGGGACTTGTAGTTTTGCATGCACTGATCACGTAAAAAATACTTGAACAACAAAATGAGGTACGTCAGAAATTTTTTGCTAAATGTTTCCTGGAAATCCATGTACCTAATCCATGTTTTCTTCTCTATAATTCGCGCAGCCGGCACATACCTACCGTTTCGCTAATGTGAGCATTTTGTCTATGAAAACACAATCTTAAACGATAGCTCACGTGCTGGTGGCAAAGTTGGGCGGGTTGCTTGTTATGGGTGTACACCTGTGGTGTACACATAGAGTTTTAAGAATTCATCTATTTGAAAAAAATGCGTCTGGAATTTTATAAGTAGGTATTTTTTACGAACTCAACGTATGCAAAACTATTAGGTACCTCCTTTGAGCTTACCTAGTGTAGATACCAACAGTGGGACACCCTGTATATTTTTCTGGTACAATTTACTGATAGGTACCTATACTATAGGTAAGACACTTCTATATTGGGCTTGGTGGCTTTTTAATTTTTATATTCATTAATTATTGATTCACATTGAAAATAAAAACATAGGCAATTTAGACAAAAAACAGCGCGTGTGCTGAGCACACGTATCAGAAGTGAAACTTCTTTGCCCTGATTCAAAGATACCAAAATCGCCGCCTTATCCAATATCCATGCCAAGCCATGTCATGACGCGACGCGACCTTGAAATTTTACTCTCAACGTACCAAGAAGTTTCACTATAAAAAGTACGTAGGTAACGACGACTACGAGATAAATTCTTTTAGCATGTTTACCTATAGTCCATTTTATTCAGAACACGCGTTACAATTAATATGAAGATATATACATTTAAAACAATAATAGAGCCAATTCAAGACCCAATGAAAGCAGTAACATCTTTCTACTTATATTTCAAACAAGTTAATTTTATAGCTTTCTTTGTACAAAGATACAATTGGAACCATTGAACCGATTTTAATGCTATGTTATAATATGAAGATGCAATAATTTCGAGTAGATAGTACCTATGATCTATTCACTGTCGATCGAAAAACCACTTAAAGAAAAACATATTATGATAATATAGCAATAAAAATGATAATAATCATCAGCAATGTTATTTTCATATTTAAATACCTAATACTATCCAATGACAGTCGGTCAAACACAATGAAAATTAGTTTACTTAAGGCTGCAGTCTAGCAAAATTGCGTTTTCAACAAGTTATTTGACAATTTTTTCCCGGCTAATGAAATGATAAACTGAATTTTTTTTTCTTGTTTATCAATTAGTGTTATATACGCAATGCGCGTGAATTTTTTCACATTTATAAAGTTACTTTATGTTACCTTAATCAGGCCTTCAAGATAAGTCTCTTTCCCCCAAAATCATTTCGAGCTAAGTTTGTGCACTCACTACGTTGCAACCGATTACAATTTACACAATCTGATCAGCGCATTATTATCCTTATATAGTCGTTATTAAAAACTGCTGAATACAATTGCCGAAAAACTTATGATTTTCTTAATTAGAGCGTTATAAATTCATTAAATTTCCCATTTTTTGCCTTACAAAATCGATTGATAAATACTGCTAAAAGTTATTTTTTCCATTAATTTATTCGAGTTGGTTGAAGACCAATGAGTATTAATCCTTTAAAAAAATTTTTTTTTGAATTTTGATAATTCTTTAAATATTAAAAAAATATTTAAAATAATAAGGAAAAATCCTAGCGAATTTCTTTAGTCGCGCTCCTTGGGCCGGAGCGTTCTGACGTGTGCTCTACGCTCGATTTTCCTTCATACCGAAGTGAAAGTTGCTCTACTTCATTAAATTTAATATTTTTGTTAATTGATTATTTTTATCTTAGTTTTGTGCAAATATTCGTATTTTTAAACATTTGATTTCGATATGGAAAATAAACGAAAAAAATACGTGTGTACTTTTGTGTACTAGAAAAAAAATTATCTTCGAACATAAAGTTAATGAAACCAAATAGATTGCAAAGGTGATTGGCAACAATTTCTTTATTTTACGGGGTGTCAGTAAAGGGATGTATATTTCTTTAAAACTAAAGTAAGCTCATAAATTTTCTTATAATATAATTTTTTTGAAGTTCCAAAAATTTTTATTTTTCGTTTGAGAAATACGAAATATAATATAAACTTGTATTGAGAACTTGAACTTCCCAAGTTCATCCGGGGAAATCCCCATACGGGGAAAATGATTTGTTTACTCCAAAATTGATCCGAGGTGTTTTAATTTTTTCTTCTAGTCATTTTCAACGTAGCGGCATGTTGTTTGATTATTAATTTTGTATCTTAAATAGAGGATGTTGGTTTTATATTCTGATCTTACAGACGCGCTGACAAATTTAGTCCACCATTTCTAGTTTAGTCTACCAACTCTTAAGTACCAATATTAAAACGAATGGATTATCATCACATCATCAAAACTCAGATGTAATGGAAGATCACAATAACATAGAAAATTCAGTGGGGTTGAGAACTAAACAAACAGAAGTAACAGAGACGCGAAGAATAAAAAAAGAGGACGAAAACGATAATTCGTTGATGCTTTCCCTTTTCGACGTATTGTTAGGGTACATCACCAATCTGCAAAAAACAAAACTGATGATTCCCAATTGCTGATTAAAAATGAAAAACAAATAATCGACAACAGTGGTGAAAATTTGCTGATCACAATGAAACATCCTTCAGTGGTAGCAGATTTACTCATTTAAAATGTATCGGTGAACAGCGTAAAGGAGAGGAGGACAGGAAAACATTATGAATGTGGATGGTGGATTGTATACAGGGTGTAATCGATAAGTATGTGCAGGCGATTATGACGTTATTATTGCAGGTATCAAAAAACTTAAAACTGATATCGAAATTACTTTACCTAATGAGCAAAATGACAATGATAACTTTTAAAAAGTATAACGAGAAATATCTAAAAAATTTACTTTATACACTCCCATATCAAAAAGGGAAAATGGGACTAGTAGAAGTTAAATGTCTAATTCCGGCAAAAGACATGAATGCGGAAGATGCGGTTAAAAAAAAATTTAATATTTGAAATACAATGCAAAAAATAACACTTTTGTCATAGATAAGAATCATGACTATTTTTTCCAAATTCAGGGACAACTAAACGTTGCAGAAGCAGAAGTCTGCTTATTTGCTGTTTGGACTGGAGTGAATCATTCGTTAAAAATAGAATATATAAAATAGAATATATAAAAAAGTATGTAACGTTTAGGCAAAATAAAATGATGGACCATTATTGGATTTTACATAAATTGCCTACTGTCAGAATTGATTGATTCGAGACTTCAGCATTCGATGCCCATCAAGGACCCATCCTATATCATTCAAGCGATTGAAAAAAAGAGATAAATCCAGTGCAACCGATAAAGCATCAGAATGCTAGCAAAAGATTTATTAGGTTTATCAATATAAATCTATATATTATACATAATATAATAAATCTGTAGAAGACGCGAAGACTGACATCCGCGCGGACGGAGTCGCGGGCGGAAGCTAGTCAGAAATAAATATCTTTTGTTTTCATTTGCGTATTTTTCTATTTTATAATTTTTTAACACAAACATTACATTTTTTTTATTAAATACAAAATTTGTTTATCCGTTTTATTAGTTAAACTGAACAACTTTCACTAAGAAAATTAGGTCGAAAAAAATGTATAGAGTTATGCATTTTGTATGGAAAGCTTATTTTTTTTTATATTTCGTCCAAATTTCTTTGTAAAAGTTGATCAGTTATATAAACATGAAGTTGAAGATATCAATAGAAAGTATTCGCAAATTTTGTGTACTGATAAAAAAAATCACCCGGTGTAATTTTCACGAAAATTGTTTCAAATTGTCATTTTTGGTACTTATTACGAATATTAAATTATACGAATGATTTAATTTTTAAAAATTAAGTGAAGCAACTTTCCCTTAGTACATTTGTATTATTTACATATAGGATGACAGGATGCATTTGTTTGCACTACTAGACCAAGCCCTTAAAACTAAAAGTAACCACCATTGAGATAATATTAATATGGAGATGACACCGCCTACATCACTTATGTTCCACTCAACATACGTCATGTGACGTATGTTGAGCGGTATTTTTTAATGGTTTTAAAGTGAAACGCATCAAACATGCCTTCGTGTGTGTTACGATATTGCACAAATAATACGGAAAAGTGCAAAGGAATAACTTTCATCGTTAAGTACCTAACTAGATAATAATTTTTAAAACTTAGTTAGAGCAAAAAAAAGGCGCACAGATTTTGTTCGTGGTGTCTACTCCATACGTAGTAATATTATCTCAATGGTAACCACACATTTATTGCACACACACATTTATTGAACCACAGTATTACAATATTATCTTGAACCATCAAGATAATATTGTAATACTCTGGTTCAAGCTTCCAATAAGAAAAGTACCTAATATTCTGATCTCTGGTTAAAATGAATACAAAGGATAACTAAAAAAACCGTTCCAACTTACAGCTTCATTCAGCATTCTAATTGAGAATAATTGCTTCAATCATTAATTATTTTAAATCTAACACATTTTTGCTTAAAATAATGAGATACCTAGGTATACTTTATCTATGAAACAGGGAAATGAGTGTAAAATCCATAGGTACTGATTAGATTTGAAATTTTTAGAAGCGGGCAATTATTGATCACAATTATTAACGACCTTTTGTGACGTTATCGACGTTTAAAACATGATGTTATGTGATGTTATGTGATAATATTTAATATTTCTTTCTCCATAAATATCTCATAAAATGGTAAAAATAGTTACGTTACAAATGCTTATTATGAAGTGATTGAATCCTGCTTACTTCTTAACAATCAAGGTTTTTGTATAGGTACTTCGCAATTCACATAGGTACATAGGTATGTATAAAATTATAAAAATATACAGGCACCAACTTATATTTAAGTAGAAAGTATAGATTTTAAATCTCCTCGAACTGACACAGATGAAATCGTTAAATAAATTATTGTTGACTGGCAATAAATAATATTATAAAACCTGATAGATTCAACTACATTCAACTCCTCTACGTGCAGCGTGATTTAAACCAATATTTGGCAAGTCACAACGAAATTTATCAGAAAACGTATCCAGTTTTTAATACATTTTTCATAGCGTTAAACTACCTATAATATTATGTTGAACGTTGTACTGTTTCGTTACTTAAAATAAATCAATAGAATGTAAAAAAAGAATCGACCCGTATGTAAGTGTAAGTATGTAATAAACGGTTTAATTCTTAATGTTATATTTCACTAGAAAATTAAGATAAATTCCATAGACTGAAACGATAAAATAGTCCAATTAGGTGTATTGATATTTTTTGGGGCAAATAAGAATCCCAATAGTCATGAAGTTAGCTACAAATAAAAGGACAAGGATTCATACATTCTAATTTTCCAATAGCCCCTCTAATTAGAAGTGTATAGATTTTTTTCTAATTCACGTTAATACGTACATTATCTATTTTTTATTTAATAGGTTCGTATCAGATGCTTATAAGGCATTTTGAGCAGTCGGTTTTGAAACTGAAACCGCAAAATTGAAGCTAGGTAAGGTAAGGGAGAGTAAAAGCAAAAATGAAGAATTTATATTTTTTCAAACTATTTTAAAAGAATCAGCAGAGGATCAAACTTTTTTCCGTAATTTTTAAACCTTTTAAAATTCTCTCCAATTATCATCGCTTAACTTTTTTCATTAAAAATGATTTGGAAGATAAAATTTACATTAATATGAAAAAATATGTGAAAGAAATTGCCAAATGGAATCATTAAAATCGTTATGTCATTTGTTAGCTATTAAAATTAAGAAAAAAATTCATTTATTTTTCAACAAAGTATTTTTATTTACAAGAAAATGTGTAGGTACTTGAATTCTAGATGATATCTAATGCAATTAATTACTTTAATATTCAGACTACAGTTTTAGTACACAAATTACAATAATATCTGTATAAAAACACGTTATTGTATTTTGGTATTCTTTTTTTCATACGAAAATTTCAACGAAACACAAATATATACATTTACCTACGTTTGATTCTTTATTTCTTAATTTTAACTTACCTTCAAAAACCCAATAACCTACATATACCTAATATAATATAAACAATAACAACAAATAGGTCACAACAGTAATTCGTAGTGACTTGCTGCGACCGAACTCGGCCGACAGCTGACCGGCCGATGACCTTCACGAAAACTGTGGAGTCGCCATTGTTTTGTTATAATTAATTTCTGTATGATTTTTACTTTATTAAGCAATTTGGGTTTAAGAATGGTTATGAGTAGCGAAATATCACAAACTGTTTATTAATCTAGTAGGGATAATTTTTTATTTCAAAACACCGAGAAATTTTATTTTCTAATATTTCAATATATTATAACTATGAATTAAAATATGTGTCAATTACCTATATGGAATTGAATTATAATGATTGTACACACCTTATAATATTATGCTTCACGATTTAATTCAAACATATTCATTCGCTTAACACTTTGACTTTCATAATATTATTTCTAACCGTAAATAATAAAGTAAAAGCAAAGCTAAAACTCAAATTTATATACATAATATATCACATGGTTTCTTTTTCGTGTATAAAATGAAAATTAAGGGCAGAAAGTATATTAAGTAAAATTAAAAAATAGATATCTCTTGTAAAATAACACAAATATCGTTCAGATTTTATAGGTTTAACTTAATGATGTGAACAGAAATGTGTTTTTGATACAATTAACATTTCACATACCTACAGAATAATTTATTAGTAGATAGTTATCTATCATATTTTGCCTTTGTAATCTTCAGTAGATTACCTCATTGCTATTCATATCAGAACAATAGAACCACATCAATAATTCTGAATTTCCCCATAAATTAACAAATTTAAGTTTTTACATATTTTCATTTACGTAATAATTACACAATGCAATATTCTTATATTAATGATTATTCTAATTTCCACATCAAAGAACTTTGACAAAAAATATAACAAAACTTTAGCCCAAAAATGTAACGACGACTCCACGCCACCCGACGGCCAAGGGTCAGCAACGCGTCGGCTTGTCTGTCGAGAAACAAACCGCACTGTATGGTAATTAATACTACCACTTAGGAGCTCCGTACTGGTACCTGAACCGATAACCGGGGTTAAGTGACACTTGGTGCGGCCAGATTTTGGATGGGTCAGAGTTATTGCGCTAGATTGGTATGAAGTTAATCGAATAAGGGCCGATTTTTCAATGCTTGGATAAAAATTATTCGTCGAATAATATACATATAAAACTACCATTTTAAAAATGTATTCTAATTGCCCGTATTTGACAGTTTACGTGACATTTTAATATTATTGTGTAATACTTTATTGGACGGATAAGTTTTATCCAAGCATTGAAAAATCGGCCCTAAAAATAATAAATGTAGTGAGATAAAACTACGTAATTTAGCTGATAAAGTTCATTTAACTGAGTTTTTTCAATGTTTTATGTAGGTAGGTATTTTTTTCAGCCACTTGAGATCAGTTACATCTATAGTCTATACCGTCAAAACTGTACATTGAATAAATTTAAAAGAATAGTTGCGGCGTGTATGTCAGGGCTAAACTCAAAAAGTCCTGCATGTAGGTATTTAATTAAAATTTTGCATGAATATTACTTAATTATCTACAGGTGGGGTCAACATATAAATTAGGGGCTTTATAATATTATCACGCTAATACGGAGCGGAGCAATGCGAGTAAAACCGCGGGGCATAGCTATGTAGATAACAAAAGAAAAAGCTTATGTAGGTACCTACTAGAAGTCTAGAATAGACGATAGTGTATCACTGTGTAGGTAATATATTATATTCATTTCTATGTAAAGAACCTAAATCCTCCCTCTTAAACAATATTAATTGCCTTACAATTTTATAGTTCTTACTAGCTGTGCCCTTCGGTTTTACCCGCAGAGCTCCACTATGTTGGTCTTAGCGCGATGGTATATAGCTTTGATTGACTATTCTTTCAAAATTATCGAAAAAGGTTACATTTCACTTATGTAGAGCCTTCCTCGATAAATGGGCGAAATCAAAAAGTGAATAGATACCAAATAGGTAAATTAGTTTTTATTGTCCTCAGCTCTTTTTCAGGAGCGTCTTCCTAAAATTATAACAACGGATATCTGAGACAGAAATACTTTTTAATTGAAACAGTAATAGTTCAACTATTCAATAGTTTTCTATAATATTGCTATTTTATCATATTTTCATAATTATTATATAGAAGCAAGAAACAGAAACGAGTTCTGATGAGAACAACTTCTTTTTAAGAAAATACATTTTTTACCAAGTAAGAAATATTTATCGAAAATAATATTACCCATTCCACGTTATAAAATCGCCACTGTGTTGGTTATGGTGTCGCTACGGTCGTTTGAACTTTGAAATCCTGTTAGAATTTATAGTTCATCTATTCAGTAATAGATGGGTCTGTAATAAAATATAATTTTATTGTATTCGTAAATGCATAAAATAATTGATTTAATATCATAAATAATAAGGGAAAGAGAAAATAATGCTCATAAATTGATTTAAAAATTATAAAATAACATAATTCAATAGTTTTAGCTATTCGCCGATAGATGGCTTGATTAAGAATAGTTTAAGTATAGTTATAGTGTTTACTTCGACTACTTACTACTAGATGGCACTACATATCCAAAACAATATAAATTATTATCAGTACAATGAAGTGTTACATAATAAATGTAGTAAATCAGTAAAAATATTTTTCATCTTTACTATACCGATATTTATTTTTATTCGTGTTTCTTACAATTTGTATTAGATAACGACTCATTTCTTATAAGAAAAAAAATGACTCCATTTTTTATTGGATTGTTTGTTATATTTATCTACATTCTCATAAGAATGTAAAGAATCCTATGTTCATACTTTATAGGATTTGTATGTAATTATTGCAAGAGTAGGTAATATGAAAAAGACAAGAGATATTTTACTTTGACCTAGTATTTACTTTTATAATAAACTTTATAAATATATTTTTTTCAGGACCAATTTTCACACACGGCACGATCTGATCCTGTAGTAAGCTTTCGCTTGTGTTATGGAAACCAGATGGCTGATAAACCGACATAATATATAATTTTAAATAAATACTTATTTAGATAACTAGCTGTTCCCCACGGTTCCATCCGCATTGCTCCGCTCCTGTTGGTCTTAGCGTGATGATATATAGCCTATAGCTTTCCTCGATAAATGGGCTATCTAACACCGAAATAATTTTTCTAATCGGACCAGTAGTTCCCGAGATTAGCGCGTTCAAACAAACAAACAAACAAACAATCAAACAATCAAACAAACAAACAAACTCTTCAGCTTTATAATATTAGTATAGATTAACACCCAGTCACAGAGCAAACTTCTACGTTCATCACACAAATGTTTGCCCCGGGTGGGAATCGAACCCACGACCTTTGGCTTGGAAGGCAGGGCCACTACCAACTAAGCCAACTGGCAAGTCCGTTATCTATTACCTAATTACATAATAAATAGGTTATACATGTACCATATTATATTAACATACCTGTGACGAAATCTCTGTTAATTTCAAGATCTTTCATCCGGTCTGGGGTGATTAACAAATGGACATCCACTTTAATGGCCAAGTTAAAATATACTAAAATAATAGGAGGACTTTAATATTTGTTTATTAAATTGTGTGATAAAAACACATATATATTATAATATATACAAAATTTCAATTATAAGAACACACAAACAGAGCTTTCATTACCTACCTAATATATAGAGTAAAATAATATATCGACCTAATACCTAATGAACGATTTATTCCAGTCATCTACCTAGATATTATTGACGAAAAAACATATTCATCTTCATATTTTTACCTTGAAAAACTCATTCATTTATGTCGCTTATACTGAAAAGAATCACATAAAATAACTACCTAAATGTGTTATTAGTTAAGCTATATTATATGTTTGTTTGAACGCGCTAATCTCAGGAACTACCTACTGGTCCGATTTGAAAAATTCTTTCGGTGTTTAATAGCCCATTTATCGAGGAAGGCTATAGGCTACATAATATCATCACGCCCACATAATAATGTACAACCATAATAAGGTTTGAATTTTATTAGTTGAAGTGTAAATAATATTTATTTATTATCTTAACACAAATATTCCAGTGAAATATAAGTTATTCGAACATAAGAAACCACTGTACTTAGTAAACATTTTAAACAAAATGCAGATTACGAAGTAATTACTAAAGTTACCTATAGTCTTCTTACGAAATTTACCTAGGCATATGTTATTATAATTTATGCATACAAAACAAGCATCCAAACTAATATTATAAATGCGAAAGTAACTCTTTCTGTCTGTTACTCAATCACGCCTAAACTACTGAACCAATTTGCATGAAATTTGGTATGGAGATATTTTGATACCCGAGAAAGGACATAGGCTACCTTTTATTTTGAAATATGTACCACGGGCGAAACCGGGGCGGACCTCTAGTAAATTATAAATTAATTAAAATCCATAAGCACCAACTACAAGGATTGTCACAGAAGAAGCAAATTTAATTAAAAATATTTGATGGATGATTTTCCTAGCTATTTATATTGACAAATATCCGGATACTATATCTAACAACAACAGAATCATCTACACGATTCATACTATTTCCACCAAATATAAATTCCACCAACGCAACGAACAAATCCTTCGATAAATAGAAGCTACGGAGCTACTACGGAGCTACGATGCTACGAAACCTTTACAAACATAATACATCTTATATATAAAATTCTCGTGTCACAATGTTAGGTGCATACTCCTCCGAAACGGGTGGACCGATTCTCATGAAATTTTCTGTGCATATCGGGTAAGTCTGAGAATCGGCCAACATCTATTTTTCATATGTACCACGGGCGAAGCCGGGGCGGACCGCTAGTATTAATATATAACATTCCCATATTTAAAACTTTTAAAAATATTTTAACAAAATAATAACCTTCAATATTCTTAAAAACCTTCATTAAAAAATTTAAACATCTCGTAATTCCCAGAAATAAATTTAAAATTGTGTATTACTCACAAGTAATAAAATAACGTAAAAATTAAATTTAACTGCTTTTTATTTTTATACTTTAACCCTTACAAAACAGGCTGCAAGTTATAACCGTGCAAACTTTCTCACGATGACCATTGACCACTGTCTTGTCATCGGTCAGTCCCAAAACCGGTTTTAAAGAAATTGTAGTACAAATCATAATGGATGAAATGGGGTTAGAAAATAGACTTATTTGAAGTGTTATTTTGATGATCAAAGCTTGAATTTATTGTATGTTTAGAAAGCACTTTAAAATCGGTAATAATTTTTATAATAAGTTAGAGGGTACCTAAATATAACGTAATTGATTTGCTCAAATATGTCAACCCATACCCCAGTATACCAAAGTACCTTATCTACTATTTAATAGCATGTTAACGTTATAATACCTACTTGTGAAGAATATAATCTTATACAATTTTCAATCCTTAAACAATATATAATAAAATCGATAACTTATTCTATTAAACAAAAACATTCTTAGAACTGATTCAAAACTAATATCTTCATTACCTATATACCTACCTATCGTTTATTATTATGAAAATTCTAAATTTCTTACACAATTGAATCGAATTAAAAGATGCGCAGGGATCTTATAAAAAATACATCAACACCTTTTTTAATTTACTAATAATCATTTCCCACGGCAGATGACACTGGTCAGTCCGACCCTTCAAGACATCAAACCTGTTTTGTCTCCCACGGTGGACATAACTGACCATCTTGAGAAAGGGTTGGTTTGACCATAGATGCGTTTATAGTAGGTAATTTAGTTGCGTACCGCAGTTTAGTGTTGAGAGTTAAGTTTTATGTTTCGATTTTTTTTAATTGTGTGGGTGTGTGTTATGTGTGTGAAATGATAAAATGTAGTTTTTTGTGCAATCGGAGATTAGTTTTAATGTTTATTTTTAAGTGTTATTTATTATAATTATTTATAGTTGTATGAATTGTTTTAAGTATGCTTCATCATAGAAGTATAACTTGTAGTACTAAATACTTACTAAAATGGACAAACTATAGAGCACACAAAATAACCATAGAGCACATAACAAAATAACAGTAGTTATTAGTCTGTGGCTGGCTAAGGTGTTCGCCATAAATCGTGGCGCTCTAAACGAGAAAATGTAATGAAACGGCTTGCATTTTCTCCGAGCGGCATCAGTCAGCGCGCTTGCCGTGGATGGCGGGGATAGTGAAAATTCGAAATTCAAATTTGACGCCAAATTGAATTGCGTTCGAAATTTGAAAGGTAAATTATTTTTAATATTGATGTAGCTGGTCAGAAATTAATCGAATGACGTTATAATAAATAACTGTTGTGATTGCCTTGCTTTGCAAATGTTCCTATGTGCTGAAATAATATTCAAATCAATGAAAGGTTTTTGTTAATAAAAACACAACCCCTATAGCAATCTATTGTATACGGATTTACTTTAAAAATCTGATATTTCTGTTATTCTTGCATAATTAGTAGATAGGTAAGCTATAGGTACCTGGGAGTAGCTAGTATACCTACCTGATCGTACGTTTGCCTACCTATTGAATTAAAAAAAAACATTCCACAAATTCTCAGTTTCGCGCCGTTTCCTTCAAGACACTACAGAAAACAAATTACGAATCATCTCCCCTCCCCCCCGCGAAGACGCTCCCCCCCCCGCGCCCAAATGACTCAGTTAGAGCTAAATTGCTCCACCAGATTGGCGTCTAGCAAAATTTCCGTTGAATTTAAATTTCGAACATCTGTTATTGTTGCGTGCCAGCTTAATGAAATTGTATCGATTCAATTTGTTCGATATGGATAATGGAACGTTTTGAAATTGATGCGCGGGAACTAGCGGATTCTTAATTTGAATTTTGTTTTTTTTTTTGGAAGAGAGAGCACTGGTTTTTTCTTTGACAGACATAATTATAAATTAAGTGATGAATAAAGTTGTTTTCATCATTGATTAAATTTTAATTGTTTTATTTGTATTGCTTATGAACTTATGAAGAAAGCTTGAGCTCAGACGAGACTCAAAGAAAATTCAAATAGGATCAATTACGCTTTTAGTTTAGAACTTAGGCTTATCTCATAAAGTAATTATATTATAGAAACTTTTGAAGAAGTTAATGTTCTTTAGATGGTAATTTTAAGTAATATTTGTTGATTTTAGTTTTCGTCTACTTATTAGGTAGGTATATTATTATATTTTAGTTTAGTATATAAAGCAGTTCTCTTTACGGCTATGTTAATATGACCAGCTTTTTCGAGTGATTTCGTATGATTTGCCCGTTTTTAATCAGTTATAAATCACTCATGTAGCAACCATAATAATTAATAAAGTTGTGGTGAATACTATTTCTCTAAATTGTTAATATTGCTTATAAATACTGATTACTGGCCCGTAAAGTATATGATTATAAGTTTATAAGTTTTCTATATCATCATACATCATTATGCTGTTATATATTCCGCGGTAAAAAGCTCTGACAATCGAGTAGTTACAAATAATAAGCGTTAGCTCTGAAAATCGAGCAAATAAAAAAAATATATATAATATAAAAACAAAAACAAACAGTTCGCACCAAGTTATTTACCGTCAACATTAACCACACACGCAAGCAACAAATCTACGTCTTACCATTTCTTAGGGGTCATTAGTAGAAACGACACCCATTCCGAGGCCCATTTAGATAAAACGTCAGAGATTTGAACGAAGATTCCGCCCAACCCCCCCGGGACCTCCCCCCTCGAGTAATGAGACGAAGATTTTCCTTGGGTGCAAAATGTTTATAAAGGGTGCGAATTTATGCCTCATTGTTTGAATTTACGGTTTATTGAATAATAGGCGGTTTTAGGAACGTGGTTTTTTCAGTTGCAGATTTCTTTATAGTATAAACTATAAAGTACCTTAGCTAGTAATTTTTGTAGACTTTGAATTTGATTGTGATGTCTTTGATACTCAGTTTTAAAGGAGCATATAGATATTGTGTAATTGTATATAGCGAAGTACCTTTTTGGTAATTCTTGTTTTGTTTGACGTTATTTTCAAGTATTTTGGAATTCTTAGCATACGACGTTATTTTATTAAATAGAGCATTACTGATACTGTGTTTCAAAAAAAAAAATTGTGTTATCAATGTGTGTGCTGCGCTTATTTTCTACGAAATAACCTTCACACCTTAAGTATAGTATTAGAAATATTAAAATTCCGTAACCTTTAATTGGTTAGGGCTCAACTGAACAAATCGAATCACTGCTTCAATCCCTTGTTTCCCCGATCATTCATAATATTCACATCCTGCTTCCGTCATACAAAAATTGAAACATACACAAATAACTATACCTACTCTTTATAAGGAACATTCTTTATTCAAATTTGGCATTCACACAGTCATTCCTGCTTTCAAAAACTATTCCTTTTTCACATTCAAATTTCATATTTTTATTCCATTTTTAAATTGAAATTTCTAAGCAGCCTGTATTCAAAGTAAATTCCATATTCAAACAGGATTCGTTTGCTTATCTTTACTCTTTGCCTGAGTCTACTTTTAGAATGCATTATAAAGGATGAGGGGTGGCGCAGACGTTAAATAAATCGTATGAGAAATGCGTTTAGCGTTTGGAGTTAATTTTAATAAGATTTTACTTATGTATTGCGTTGGATTTGTGTAGTAAATGGTGCATTGTGAAGGTAAATGTTTAATATATGCATGTATCTCTTCTATTCTTACATGTATTCTAGATGAGTACATTATGAAGCACTGTTTTAGTTTTACTTCCATGAGTAGGTATAGTGTAGGTACCTAATACCGACCTAGGTGTTAATTTTTATATTAATCGATTGTGCAGCCGTAGGTACATAAAATTATTAAAATAATGAACCTTAAATATTCAAATATTAGTCTATTTTGAAAGAATTTTGAAAGAATATACCGACCTGAACACGAAATCAAAATATCACCAATCTTGTAAATTACTATACCTACACTACGAAACAATATCGCTATAAAAACAATCATTCAATTCAATCTAAAAAGAAAAAGAAATACCAACATTAAAATAATATTCTCTCATATTATAACGTCTACATCGCAAAAACTATACCCTTTTAATTCACGCACACATCGGCACACGCGCCTTGGGGCAATTCTTCAAAGGGTGAAAAAACCCCACCCCCTCCCCACTCCAGCCTTAGCGATCTTGGGGAGAAAAATGGGTGGATACTTAGCAACGAATGAGATGTTCGGTTTTAAATATCGAACGTTTTTTTTTATTTTTAAATTTGAATGGGTTGTCGATGGTCGGTTCGAATTTTGAAATTGAGGTAGGACGCGCATTTGACGTTTCGTTTTTATTAGTGAATATATGCTTTTACATATATGTTTTTAAAATCTATTTTGTTTTTGTATTGATTCTGTGTTGTGTGTAGTTTAAAGTGAAGTGTTATAACGTTAGTAAATTTAAAATTAATTGGATTGATTGTGATACGAGTGTTTTTAAACAGTTAGAAATAAAAATAATTTACACATTAAACATAACTTGATAGTTTAAACTTTGTTTATATTGCTTGGCTTGCATTTCTTAATCAATTTATGAAAAAAAAAATTTATTTGTACCTAAAGCTATGCCAAAACACCTGTTGTATATAAAAGCATTTTTAGGTACCTATTGTAAAACTCTCTTATACCTATTCCATTTAATGTTCGTTTTCACGCAAATCATAAAATTAAATATTAAACAACTATCATTTTATTCACATTCACATTTTATCATCACACTTCCATACTTCGTTATTACAAACCGGGGGCATGTAAAATAATACGAGCAAAAAGTTCACAGCACTAAAAACTCCCTCACTCACACATATATAAAAATCCCCCTTCCCGTAAAAACCGTACTAGTCTCCCCCCGAGGGGGGACCCTCATATCCTTGCAGAAATTTTGTTTACTCTCGACAAGGAACTGGGAATCCGGGAAGCGAGGAACTCGGCGGGATTGCTTCGCGTTCCAAGTTTAAATTTAGTTTTTACTTTTTAATCTGTGTTGGTATGTGGCAGTTTTTTTTTGTGAGTGGCCAGCTTTATGTTGTATTTATATGTTTTAAAATAAATAATTTTAAATGCGATTAGGTTTTTTTCGTAGGTATATGGCCCGATTGTAATGATGGTATATTTTTTATGAAATCGTTCTTACAATAATTGATATTTCAGAGTAATACCTACATAGGTAGGTAGAGTTACTTCCTTTTTGAATGATGTATTGATGTCTTGTTTCTATTGTATTGGACTCTTGCCTACTTACTGATGCAATGTTTTCTATATATCTAATAGAATATAATTATGAATTGATCTTCTTTATCTTTATTTAATGCAATTAATCGATATTCTTAACACCGTTTGAACATTTTCCAAACTATCGCCGTTTGAAATAATTCTAAATTTATTCTATTGACATTCAAATTTGGAATAAGTCCCAACGAACAACTAGAGGCGCAGTAAAACTCGTGCCCCGAATACGGAGCTCTCAATTCAAACTTGAAAACGAACACCGAAGTTTCGAAATTTGAAAATTGAACCGACTTGGCGCGAATTAAATACAATATGGCGGATGAAGACGCTGTTGCAATTTGCGCTATCATGAGTTGTGAATGTTGGCTGTATTCTGGAATTAACTGTTGAAAAATACACTTACAGAGAATATAATGTAATTTCGAATACTTTATAGCTTTTATTATTGAACTTGGAAGTAGGTATACCTACGTAAAAATATCTAGACCATAGGCAAATAAAGCTTCGTGTAGATATGTAATTCTGTGAATTGGGGTATGGGGCATGCTTGTTATAATAATTATCTCTCGTATTAGGTATTTGATTTTCTTTACGGGCAGAATTAAAAGTTCTTTATCATACCAAGAATGTTTCAATTCAATGGACAAAATTATATACAGTTTGTTTGTGATAACTCGAAATTATCCATGATGTTTTTCATTTAGGTACCTAAGCTTATTCGATCTGTATTCGATAAACAGACATAACATCCAACGAAACATTTAAATATATTTTTACAGTAATAAGATAATCCATTTTAATTAATAAAATAATGTCTTAACAAACCGGCTGTAACATAAATTTAAATAACATTTCTTGCACATTCAAATTAGAGACGGAATGGCGCGCAGCTGCGTCGAAAATTTTCATCTTCAACTTTACCTGTAATTACAAAATATATTCACGAGTCGTAACTAGATTTGAGTAGTGTTGTGCTGTGTCGCGGGTCTTTGTCGATAGTTTAGAAAAAAAGAACAATGAACAGATCGATATCGTATTGGACTAAAGTGTGTCATTAGTCCCTGGGAATATTAATTATTAATAGATATTATAGTAGTTAGGTATCTACCTAACTACTTATGTAACCTATTGTTATTTTTTGAAAATTTCCCTAATAAAAGGCTTGATTGTTTTTTTCTTGTATATGCCTATAGGTAGCAATATTGGATCTTGAGAAATTAAATTAGAGATTAGTTCGCGTAAAATATTATCGAAAAGGTCATCGTTATTTCAAACAATAACGACCATAAGATAGTTTCAACTAAACATTTCGACAAACAATTATCAACCTACATAATCATATTCCATCGATACAATAACATCCCTACTAGCAAAGACACTAAGAAATTATGTATTCCCCTTACCGTAGTTTCGGCAACTTTATTGAATTTGTTGTAGGAGGCGTTCGCTGCAGTACTTTTGTCACGTGATTTGAATTCCGACAATTTTGTTGCTTGTTACGTCGTAACTTCGGCCGCCATCTTGAATCTACGGGCTGAATTTTAATCTTCTGTCAGAAGTCAAGCTGATTCGATTTTAAATTTGAACAAACATGGATGAATGTTGAGTGATAATTTCAGTTGATTTTACTGGCTATATGAAGTGGTGACGTTGCCATACCACACATAATAGGTATAATAATACTATACCTACCTGCTAATAATAACTAGGGCATACAATAAAAAAATGCTCTCAATTGTTAAACAAAGTTGAGAGTACCCACTATACAGGGTGTCCCACTATTGGTATACTAAGCGCGAAGGGACTTGTAGTTTTGCATATAGGTACCTACTAATTACGTCAAAAATTGTTTTGCTAAATTTTTCCTGAAAATCCATGTTTTCTTCTCTAGCTTCGCGCAGCCAGCATATATACCGCTTCCCTAATGTGAGCATTTTGTCTATGAAAACAATTAGTCCGGGATACATCGCCCATTTTTGCAAGTGATTACTATCAAGCTAATTTTTCGTGAGTAGCTTTATTTTGATGAGATGCCCAATAATTTCATGTACAAAACTCTCGATTGTGGTAGCTACCAGAGGAAACAAGGATAAAATATTTTGATTTGATGGTTCTCAAATATTAATTACTAACTGAATGTTTTTTTTTGTTCAATCTCAAGATAATTATCTAAATTATTCGAAAAAATATTTGTCCTACAAAATCTATGGTTTGATCAAAGAGTCCCCCTTTCCAATGTGTATCGATAACGAAGTCATCATAAATGATTACTAACCAGCTGATTTTTTTATTTTCACTTATTTAATACTTATATAATTCAACAGACATATTGTACTACAAATTGCGTAATAAATATTTGAGAACCGTCAAATCAAAATTTTTTATCCTTGTTACCTCTGTAAGCTACCACAATCGAGAGTTTCGTACATGAAATTATTGGGCATCTCATCAAAATAAAGCTACTCACGAAAAATTAGCTTGATAGTAATCACTTGCAAAAATGGGCGATGTATCCCGGACTAAATCTTAAACGGCGGGGCGGGTTGCGTCACGTGCGGGTTGTTATGGGTGTACAGTGTACACAAGAATTCATCTACATATACCTATGAAAAAAATGCGTCTGGAATTTTATAAGTATTTTTTTTCAAACTCAGCGTATGCAAAACTATAACCTTCTTTGAGCTTAGTATACCAACAGTGGGACACCCTGTATAGTTGCTGTAAGTTATTATTTGAGTACATATAATACCCATAACAAATAAAAAAATGATACTCGACTAACTGCTATGCTCTTACATATTATGTTAATCGAATAGGTATTTTTAACATCAACGAAGTTCTTAATCCACAGATTAGTCTTTGTCTGATAACTAATTACCATGCATGTGTTATTTATAAAAAAAAACTAGCGGTCCGTCCCGGCTTCGCCCGTGGTACGTGTTTACGTTATCTCTCCATAACCATCAACCACCTCCAACCATCCTCGTACTTCAAGGAATATATTATACAAAAAAAATTATCGAAAGCGGTCCATTCGTTCACGCGTGATGTCGTGACCAAAGGAAATAGGGATTCATTTTTATATACTTCCCTATACAGATTACAAGGAGATTACAGAATGATAATTCTGCGAGTTTTATGCATGTTCAAATTCTGGTAGCCCTCAAATACCTACAAGTAAATAGCATTTTTATAAACTAGAGATAACTATTGTATCTTACCTTTTGTCTTACTGTAAAAGGAAATAATATTAAATGATAATAGTTGAATTTGTATAGTTGCTATCTTTGTTACCGGGGAGGCAATAAATCGCGCGAAACACGACGGAACGCAATTTGCTTTGTCACTGAATTTTCTCTTCATATTTCATTGGGATTGGCCTCTTGATTTTATTGTTTATTTGTTTGTTTGTTGGTTTGTTATTGAACGAAAATTTGAGATTTGAATTCCTTGAAATGGAGCAGTTTTCTTATGATTGGTTGCTATCTTATAGAAATGTGTAACAATATGTTTGCTTAATTATGTTTATTATTCTAGGAAACAAAAATAATATAGAATGTAATTATTACTTTAATATAAAAAATGTTGTGTGGTTTTATGAAACCACGGTAAAAGTGAAACTGTTCGAACGGTTCCGAACACTGCTTTGTGTAGCGCATGTCGCGTGTCGGTCGGCTGCCGAGTAGGTATACCTACTCGGCAGCCGCGATACACGCGACATGCGCTACACAGACCAAAAAGTTTGAGACGATGTAATAAAAGTTTCACTTTAATAACAATTATCGACATCTTAATACCACAAAGCGATTTTTCTTTCATTTAGCAGCAAATTCTCTTGAAAGTTTTATAAATATAGTTTCCAAGTAAAATATGAATAAATAAAAGCTAGTTATAATAAAATAACGTTTATACAATTAGAAGGAATGTATTCGCTGAAGAAATTCTCTTTGCCCCGCGTGGGAGACTTATCGCTTGGTTTACAGGGCCGGACTAAGGTTATTTCATAAGTAGTAATGATTAATATACATATAGGATAAGAATATATAAAATTATCATGTCACAGTGTTAATTATCATACTCCTCCGAAATATCTGGACCGATTCTCATGAAATTTTGTTTATTGGGAAGATCTGGACAATTTCTTACCTGTAAGATGAATTAGTAGAAAGAGATTTAGGTTATTGTGTTTGTTAATATCCTTTTATAAATATATGAAAGCATTGTAAAACCGCCTTCAAATATATAAGCTTTCCTACCCATTTTATTGTAAGTAAGCTTAGGTAGGTACCTACCTACTTATTCGAAACTCGAAATCCGAACTGCCGTTATTGCTTACCCCATAATAGTCGATAAATTCATAAATAACATTCCACTATCCACGCTTAATACATCCCTGTACAACCCGCGTTAGAAAATATAAATTGAGATTCATATATTTTGGCGTAGCGGGGCGGGTCGGAAAAGTGTTTCGAAAAGTAGTTAGAAAGGGTTTAATTCCCTCAGTTTTAGTGCCTTTTTGGGGGGTTTTTAGTTCACTTCGCCCTTATGTTTTATAAGGGTCCGTGTTTGGTTAGGGCCGACCTTTTTTAGGATTTCGGGCCGCGATAGTTGTAGGTAGTTTTATGAATTGCGTAAATTACATTTGGAAGGTCCTTTCTGTTTTTCCGAATACGCATTTGTTGTAGTGCTGTTTGACCCCGTTATTGAATTTAGGGCGTGTCGTTTTAGCTAGTTTAAGAGGAAGAATTTTGTGAGGTTATAACAAGGTAGGTTCTTAGGTAATGGGAATGGAAGTGGCAAATGCATGAGTTTGTGTAGAGTGAATTGTTCCATGGATGATGGAAAATATTTTTATTAAAGGCGAAGTATTTGAACGTTAATAAGTTAGGTACATAACTTAAGCCCTAATGAGTTTTAATACTAGGTCCTTAATCTTAAGGCAAACATTAGTTTCAGCGATTAGTTTAACTTGCTTATCGTCGTTTTCTTATCGCGTAATACTTTTAACGTAATGTAAAACCTTTCTACTTGAAGGGGTGAAGTAAAGGACAAAGTCCATACTAATCTATTCAACATCTCATAGCATAAAATTAAAAACTACCAAATACCAAAACAAAAAACACACAACAAAAAGAACCGAACACGTCAAAATTAATTAAACCGAAAATTTAGTTTAAAAATTGATTAAACCCACCGACCGCATGCGAGCTAGTTGCCTCTACGGAAACGTCAAAGTTTCGCCGAGGGGGAAATGGGGAGAAACGGGGAGGGGGATGGGGAAAAATGAACGTTGAAGACGGATCGGGGAAGTTTAAAATTAGAATCGCCGCGAGCGCGCTTGTTCTTTAAAGCATGTACTGTTTGTACGTTGAAATTCGCGTCTTTGTATGCAATTTTAATGGTGTTATTTAACTTTATAAATAAGGGGAGACTGGCTTGCGCGTTAATTTGGATATACGGGTGGTCTAGTGGTATTTTAGAGTATATTTCGAGAGAGGTTGCGGGTTTGACGAATGGGAAAAATGTGTTGAATCTTTTAAAATTAATGTGTAGTGTATTTGCGTTACCTATAATAAATAGAAATACCTTTTACTTACGTACTAGTAGATAGGATAATTGACTCGTATTCATTCTGATAAAAACGATTAAATTTGAATTTGAAAAAGTAGATTGTCTCCGAATATTATAATGATAGAAATTAGAAATGATGGTTACAATAATACTCAGAAAAAATTTAACTAGCATTATTTTCTTTCCTACATTTTTTTATTAATAAATTTTATTTATTAATATTCCTCGTCACAAATACTTTAATGAAAAATAATATATAAAAGCCAGACATGTCTGCCCCAGCCAGACAAAGACACAGACTAACATTTGATCTGCCGTCTCAGAAACTTTTGATAGAATTTTCAATTACCCTCCGTTGTTTCAAGAGGGCTGCTCCCTCCCTAACTTACCTCATGACGTACCTAATAGACTTGGTCTTTTTTGTGTGATGGCAAAATATTTAAATGAAACGTTATGTAGAAATATGTAAGAAAATCTCATCAAAGGTCTAGTAGCATTGGAAATTTGATTTTATAATAGCTAATAAGCCATTTTTGAAAACTGTGTAATGAAATTTATTAATTCAAACGAAAAAAGTATCTTACTAAGCTAAAATATATAAAGCAATAATTTTGCATAATATACCTAGGTATATAATTTCTTTTGATTTGATTTCCCTAGATAAAGGTGTGTATAATGTAATAAGTAGGTACTTAATAGACTTTTTTTTTAATCGTAAGACATTTCTCAAACCATACTTACCTATTAAGTACCGTATCTTGTGAATATAACCTCTGAGCCATACCTAGTTCAAAAAATATTTTTAATACAATAACGCATACAAGTAAATAACTGCAATACGAACAAATCTAATAGACCGGGATCCCTCGCCCTTTTTCGTAAGTGATTACTAACAAGCTAAATTTTCGTCAGTAGCTTCATTTTGACGAGACGCCCAACATTAGCTAGTACAAAAATTTCGTAAGTGGTAGCTAACAGGGGTAATGAGAACATAATTTGTTGATTTAGTGGTTATCAAAAATTCATTACTAACTGGTTTTTTTATTTATAATTCTTATAATAATAATCTAAATTAGCCGAAAAAATATTTGTCCTACAAAATGCTAGGTTTGATCAACGAGGTCCCATTTTTGCAACATGTACTATTTACGAGGTCATGAAAAATTATTACTAACCAGCTGATTTTTTTTTTGTTGGTTAGTTAATAATTATATAATTTAACGCCCACATTGTCCTACACATTACGTGGAACGTTTTTCTAGTCCGACACTCTTAGGTTGTAGTACAAATACTAGATGTAAAAATAATTAGTATCAAGTTGAAACTTCGTGAGTAGCTTCGTTTCAATGAGACGCCCAAGAATTTCCTTTACGAAAATGCTCGATTGTGGTAGCTAACAGGGGTAATGAGGACATAATTTGTTGATTTAGTGGTTATCAAAAATTTATTACTAACTGGTTTTTTAATTTATAATTCTTATAATAATAATCTAAAGTAGCCGAAAAAATATTTGTCCTACAAAATGCTAGGTTTGATCAACGAGGTCCCATTTTTGCAACATGTACTATTTACGAGGTCATGAAAAATTATTACTAACCAGCTGATTTTTTTTTTGTTGGTTAGTTAATAATTATATAATTTAACGCCCACATTGTCCTACAAATTGCATGGTATATTTTCCTGATCCTCCAATGGAATTTGAAATTCATAACAATAAAAATCTATTCATTCTGTACATTTTTCTATTGGAGTTTAGTTATATTAGTACGCATGCGCGCGATGCTGCGTACTGTGTTTAGTTACTCCATGCTGAAGCCGACTATAACCGTGCTGTTTTTTTCTGTTGACCACGTGTTGGACGCTCTGAAACATCGACCACACAACCACTAGACGCCTAATGTTAGCTTGTATGTACTAAGTTCAATCTGTCAACAACTTGAGGTATGGTGAAGCGGGGCGCTGCATTCTCATTGGCTAATTCAAGGTCACCAAATGTCCTAGAGATGAGACATAGTAAATTTGTATATCGATATCTTTATCGATATATTTTGTATTCACATTTTTTATAATGAAATAGTTCGAATTATTGAAGAGTATGTATGTAGAGTGTACTCATTAAAAACCAAAAATGATATCAACAGAGGACGGTATGAACTATTTGAAAAAGGCTATAGATCAAAGGGTGGAAGTGAAAAAGTATTAAAAAAAATATTATAGGATATGATCCTTCCAGTTTGCCACCAACAAAACAAGAATTGTTGCAACAAATTAAAAGAACGGTATTCATCAGCAATGTATGGTGTAATGCACACATGCGGTGCCCCACAGATAAAGTACCTGAAAATTATGGATGGACAATAATTGATGGTAAATACGAGTATTATTGGTTTGATGGTCCTCAAAGCCCATCCTTTGAAGAATTATCTTCTCAATTGCAAGGTACCCTATTAATATTATTGAAATTTGGTTTTTAATTTTTCGGCGACATTAATTAATTTTTTCAGATCAGAATGAAGAAGATACTGATGAAGATGAGGAGAGTGATGCCAGTAGTGAGGATGAATGTTTTTCTGATGAGTCAGATGAAAATTAATTACTTTTTTATATAAAAATATCTACTTTTTCATGTATGTTACATAATAAAGTTGATTTATTTCAATAAATATATTTTCACTTTACCTCATGTTGCACATAGGAAAAAGGAAAATTACGATTATTGTAGGACTACGGATGCATACCAGTTTTTTTGTAGGACATTGTTTTATTCGGATAAAAAACACACTAATGTATCACGTGATACTTTTGTCCTACAGTTACTAATAAAAAAAATGGTCCTGTGGTATGGACAACTTAGGAGTCTAGGACTAGAAAAACGTTCCACGTAATGTGTAGGACAATGTGGGCGTTAAATTATATAATTATTAACTAACCAACAAAAAAAAAATCAGCTGGTTAGTAATAATTTTTCATGACCTCGTAAATAGTACATGTTGCAAAAATGGGACCTCGTTGATCAAACCTAGCATTTTGTAGGACAAATATTTTTTCGGCTAATTTAGATTATTATTATAAGAATTATAAATAAAAAAACCAGTTAGTAATGAATTTTTGATAACCACTAAATCAACAAATTATGTTCTCATTACCCCTGTTAGCTACCACTTACGAAATTTTTGTACTAGCTAATGTTGGGCGTCTCGTCAAAATGAAGCTACTGACGAAAATTTAGCTTGTTAGTAATCACTTACGAAAAAGGGCGAGGGATCCCGGTCTATAATTTAAATTTCTATTAAAACTTCGCGAACGTGTTGTCCGCTTGTTGTTTGAATTAACGACCTTATTCTTATCTAAACAGAGTTGAATATTGGAAACACTTATTATAAGAGCGATGGTGTAAAAAAAAAATCCTGAATCGTCGTTTTTTTGTTGATTTCCTTCTTTTTATTTATTCTGTGTCTATGCTATCCATACTAATATTATAAATGCGAAAGTAACTCTGTCTGTCTGTCTGTCTGTTACTTACACGCCTAAACTACTGAACCAATTTGCATGAAATTTGGTATGGAGATATTTTGATACCCGAGAAAGGACATAGGCTATACCTTTTATTGCGAAATAAAAGGTAGCCTATGTAAAACCACGGGCGAAGCCGGGGCGGACCTCTAGTATATTATATTTAAAGCTCTATACCAAGACGTATGGTACTAATAAAAAAAACCTGCTAGCATTGCTATGATGTTGTCCATTCTTTACATTTTTGCAAGATAAAAGATTAAGTACCTACCCACTTATTTTTTCACAATTATTCAAAAATATCTAAACTGATTAAATAACACCTAATATGAGCAGGGGAAATTTAGTGCATCTACATTTCACTAATTATATTTCAATCCTATCAAGACGCTCTTAACGACACTTCATTCGTCAAATTACGTTGAGTAGTTTAGAAGTTATGCTGCAACAGTTGAACATGCACACACACATACCTTCATATTATAAGAATACATGATTACAGACTATTGGTAGACGTGATTTTGCTTTTCCGTAGTTTTTTTTAAATACTACTAATAATTAATATAACAAATAATAAACAAAAGCTAGTGCTAAGTAGGTAATAAACAAAATACTTACTTTTTTTTCAAGTATCTGAACTTGAAAAAAAAAACACTATTTAGTGATACAGAATCATCCATACAAAGGATATCCATAATGGTGATATAACTATTAACTACGTTGTTATCATACATGAAGAATTAGGTCAAAAATATTAAACTAAATCTGGGTGGCATCCCCCCAGGTGGGGGTCCGTTTTTCACATTTAATTTTAACTTCGCAACTGGTTTTAATAAATGGCGTCGACTCTTTCGTGTTCGGAATTTTATGCTCCGCAAGCAACCTTTCGGTTTTCGTACAGGGATGCTGGGTGTAGGATGGCCACTTATTGGGAGTTTGGGAGACATATCTTATAGGATATGTCTCCCATCTTATAGGATCAAAACGTGGTATAATAGTAAGCGATCACTACTGCCCCTGAACAAAGTGTGTGCCAAACACTATGTCATGTTTTAGAGACTATATTATGGAATGCGTAAAATGTTTCTATTTAGATGTTTATGAGATGTTATATAAATATTATGAACTGCTAATAATAGTTGTAATCAAATAAAAAATTGTTACAAGAACACGGAACACAAAAGTAAGTACTTAAAGAGTCATTAATAATAAGTATATACCTACAGTGCGATGAATAAATAATTAAGCGTTGCTTTTCTATTAAAATGACGTATGAAATAATGAAGTACATATATGAATATTTCTACTGATTTATCTGCAGATAGTGTGTTATATAAGGTTTAATACAAACCTAGCATATATACAATAAAATTACTGGAACTGTTAATTTTAGCGTAATGATGATGATCAGTATACATCAACATTATTATTAATAAGTACTTCATCTAAATTGAATTTGAAAATTTACTACATAACTAACTCACATATTTAATTTTATACAATTTGAGACAAATAAAATCGTAAGAACGACAATTACTTTACCCTCTGTTGTGAGTGATCCATAGTTGTTTAAAGATACCCAGATCTTCTTGTTTCTTCGCTTCAGTCATATTTTTCCCATAAACAGTCCATTTATCCACATTGTCCTTGAAACATGGCCACCCTACAAATGTATGTCGCCTGGGAGACTGCGGGTGTAGTTTGATCGCGTATAATTAGTTCGTGTTATGAGTCTGGAAAAATTAATGTTCTTGTGAGATAAAGCTTTTGAGAGAAGTATAAAAATGATTTTTTAAATACCTTTTATATTTTTTTTAATTAGTAATAAATAATAATAGAAAAGGAGCGGTACGTTATGCGTTTATCAATGTCTTGGAATACCTAAACAATTTTGTAAACTAATAAGTAATAACAATAACTAATATGAATTTATGTTGAACGAACTTGTCGTTATATTTTGTCGTATTATGATTACAATATAATAATTAATATAGTATTGATTACAAAATACGGAAAAAATAAATCCTAAATAAGCCTTTAATTTAAAATACGACTCAATTATTTATATGTACGATCGACAAGACTATCTACCCTACTATCTACTCCAAGTAAATGTCAAAACATCTAACAAAATTTTGAAACAATTTATACAAATCTTTTTATGTCTCTATTATAGATATCACAAATTTTCCTACATCATAATAATTACAAAATATAGGGTAAATAGTATAACACTTATTTTTCAAACTGTCAAACATTTACCTCAACAATTATACAACACCCATACTTCACCAAGTACCTAGGTAAGAAACTTAACAAACAAATAATAAAATATTAAAATACCTTTACCGAGGGACTGAGCCATAAAACAAGGAACGGAATATTAAAACGATCTGTATACGCTATTAAAATACGTAATTGGTGGATTAGACCGCCCAAGATTCCTCTATTTGTATCCGTGTACCTACTTGAATACCAAGCACAGATAAATAATATCCACAGATTAATAATATGCACAGATAATTCATAATACGCATAGATAAAAAATGTTTAAGAAAAAAAGCGGCTAAAAATTTTGGTTGGTGTGTTGTATTTAATAAAAATGGAACGAAAGAATGAATTCATTACCTATTTCCTTGCCTATTTCTTTTGTTGTTTGAATGTTTTTATTAAATTGTGATTGCTATTAATTTACAAGTTTTTTATCGCATAAAAATATAAAATATGAAGGCAAATTGAATTGAATCTGAAAAAGAGATAGGTTAGCCAATTTAAGTAATTAGATATGTTGTATTGGATTTTAGAAAGATTAATGTCAAAATACAACCAAAGTTGTTTAATTTTTCCGGTATGTTAAGATTTTAAATATCGAATTAATTATAGTGTTGTGTTTATTGTTTTGTTACAGATCAATCTAAAGAGGCAATGAAGATGGAATCAGAAAATTTGCCAATACTGCAACACGTGCCTACAGAATTGGATTAACTAGCTATTTTCCGCGGTTTCGCCCGCATGTCACATTTGATTCGCATACCATCCCCTACCGATTCAACTGCTTTAATTTATGCACTTATGTAGGTATAGGCATGGACGTATAAAAAAAGACGGACACCGTATTACGAACAAACAACGTGAAGCCACCATAGTAAGCTAGCGATCGTGTAAAGACAATAAACACGCACACACTCTCACCATAGTAAGCTAGTCGGCCGCCATTACGTCGTGAACCACCGACTGATTAACTGCGTCACTGTTTCACAAAAAATATTTAAAATGCCGTCTTGCGTGGTAAATGGTGTCGCAACAGTACAATTTTAAATAACAAAACACAAGGGATTACACACTGGGAAGCAAGTTATTCCTTTTATGTTTAAATGACAAAATTATTACGGCAAAATTTATAGAAAAAAATACAGCCGCCATTGTCATCAACACAGCTGTTGCCATGGCAACATGGCACACACACATGGATGTTTCGCCGCCATTACTAGGCTTCACTCAATGTTTAGGCGATATACCGTCCGTCTTTTTTTATACGTCCATGGGTATAGGTATACTTAATGCATTGCCGTCTGTTTTTTTTCATCTATCTGTGTATCAAAATTAATTTAAATTAAATCAGCAATAGAAAACAAATCGATCGTGAACCTGAAAGAAGAACTATACCTACTTTGGTTAACAAACAGTTATAATATTATAATATTTTTAGGTATTTCTGACAGAATACTTCTATCAATCAAAGCAATTCCCTTGACGAAACAAAGAAACAGACAGACAAACAGTTTAATTAGGTATAATGATAAATACATTTTAAGGGTTCATTACCATTAGTCCCATAGTATGAACGTGCACCGCGACGTGCCTCCCATGCGTCATGAAGCAAGGTCTCAAGATTACGCGATTTAGGGCTTTTTCCTATTTAGGTGTTTCGTTCTAGGGAGATTTGAAATTTAAAGGGCTTTTCGGCTTACGGGCTTTAGAGGAATTGATTCTTAATTCTGTAAAGGGAAGGTGGTAAAAATTGTATATATATAAGTACTAAAATTCATGTCAATGTCGTAAGTTACTTTTGTTACAATTAAAAAGGACACGTTTAATACTTAATTAGGAAGTCTATAAATTTTATTGTGTTTAGGTATGAGCTTGTATTTCGTCGAATTACAGTATTTTTTTATTTAATTAATGAGTATATTAAAATCTATTTTATAAGCCTATTTCTTAACTAACCATTTATCTCAATAGTTACCATAATTAAAAACTCAATCAAAATAAAACCCGCGTTTCACATTAGCCGAAACCGTGCGTTTTTTAACTAAAACATTCATAGAACGAGCGGGCCAAACTTTTTGCCTCCACACGGGGTGAAAACCCCTCTATATATAAATCTATACTAAGAAAACGCGGCAGAACATCTTAGATATACCCGTACCCTTCTAACCCACGTGAAGTAACGCGCCAGAGCGAGACAAACAACCAGACGACGTCTTAACGAAAATAAAGGATAGCACCCTCCCTTTCGCACCACCACAATAGAGAAAAGACGATGGAAATTAAATAATACTTTGTCGTTAAAATTGAAAGGGTGGGGGGTAGTTTGGAAAATTTTCGGGGGTGGAAAAAGGTATTGATTTTAGTGAGATTAGGCGGTGGCTCCGTTTTTGCTATACTTCGCGGGTTTCGCTTTGTTAAGATTAGGAAGTTGTGCGATTGTTCAGTTAATATTCATTGTGAGTTATATTATGGTTTATTCTCATTGATATTATATATTTATTTATATAGTGTATCTGTTTTATGTTATTATATTAACGTATTGCTCATTGCAGGTTATTTTATTCGTTTTTCTCCAATCATCGTTATGAGTTTCGTTAGGAATTGAATATAACGAAGACGCAGCCAATAAGCTGTTAATAGACGATTGATACTAAGATAATAATGATTTATTAAATATTATAGGTAAGTATATTTATTGAGTTTTTCAATTTATATTTAACATCTGGTGGTATAAGTTCTGTTATGTAGGTCAGTTGATTCTGTCCTGTTATTTTTAAATACTTAAACATGTCTTTGAATTTGTTGCTGAAAACGTGAAAAAGAAAAAGTACCTAGCTATATTTTATATGTTTCATCCTATTATTATGTAAGTAGGTATCTAGTATACTTAGATTTTATATGAAGTCGACACCGTGTTTTAAAAAGTTTTATAGCTTCATCATTTAATTTCTTATTTCATACATTTAAAAAATAGAAATAGGCAACATATTTATTTACCTATAGGTATTAAGTTCCACTGTAAAATGTCACTACCTACTACTACCTGTGCTACTGCTAATCGATTCATATGAAGCTCAAAATTAATAAACAATAATTAAAAAAATATTAAATACACAAAAAAAATCCAAACATCAATCAATACAAGAAACTACTCGCAACACAAAACCTCGACGTTATCTATGGCATTATTATTCTTCGAAATAAAATTCGCAATACAAAGGGGTGACTTACCCCCCAAAGGCCGGGCAAGCCATTAAAAGCGGTACTGAGCTATAAAATCTCGGCTTCTTACCCCCACCCCCACCCCCAATAAACTGCTTTTATACGTTCTCTCCATAATTAAAATGGTTTGACGTTAAAGATAAAAGAGACGTACCAAATTCAATTTTGCAAATTTTAATTGGCGTCTTGTCTGTGCCTTAACGTTGTTAAGATGGAGGAAATTGGGTTTGGGTAATTAATTAATTTTAAATTATGATTCGCTACGCCGTGGGTTTTGTTTAATGAGGTTATAGTCACTTGTTTGTGTATTTTTAGATATACGAGCTTGCAGTCTGTGAAAATCTACGTGGGAATCGAGGTCCGTCCTTTCTATAAAATATATTCATAGTATAAATTTACCTACATAAAAATAGTTTTTTTTCATGATCAATGTCGTTTAGGTACCTACCTACTTTAAAGACTGCTATTTACCCTATAAACAACTGGCTGAAAATAATAAAAAGAAACATAATAAAAAGAAAACTAGAATTCCAAATTCAAAATGAAACCGGTCCAAATTCGTAAATCGAACTAGTTCGGAACAGCGCGCTAGACACGTGTCTATCCAACTGGTTGTAATAAGGGTCAGAACGAGTTCTCTTTTCGAATTTTCGAATTTCGTTTGAAAACTTGTATTTTAAAGACAAATTATTTATTGTTGTTCCATTTGTAATTCGCGTTTGAGTTTCGTGAACTTGTTTTTTGTGTAATTGAAAACTTGCTTGTACCCTTATAATTTTTTGATTTGGTTCAATTTGTTGTGTTGATAAAATTGTATATTTTAGTGTTCATATAAAACGAAGAAAAATGCATTGAATATAGCTGTATAGACTTTCAGAATGTATCTCTAAGATACAGAGACATACCTATTCATGGAAATGACACCTGCGAAGAATAACATAAGAAAATATTAGTTATATGTTTAGATTTTCAGATGTAGTTAATGCTATTTACTAATTCCTAGAAATTTCAATAAAAATGTATTAAAGGTCTGAATGGAAATTCATAAATATACACCCACATCTACACAATAATATAATAAGATTCATCTTAATATTTGACCCAGTCGATATCCAATAGCTTACAGAAAAAATAAGGAAAAAGAAACATACTTGCATTCAAATACCTAATTGTGTGAAATGTGTGAAATACTTTTAAAAAATAATGACCTTAATCTTAAATAACATCTTAATTTTTCCACCATTTAATATAACAAAAACAGCCATCTCTATTCCGCCAAGCGACGTCATAAACAAAACACAATTATATTGTTCAAAGTAGGTAATTTAAATAAATTTTCGTTTCCACCCGGGGGTGGGGCGCCATCTTGGGAAACAAAGATGCTGAATAGTGAAATTTTGTAATTTTCACCCTCCCGCCTTGAGGTAACGCGACCATTTTGTGTTGACCCCTACGGTTTGGAGCGGCGAAATTGCGCTCGTTAAATCGAGTTTAGTTGTTATTGTTATGTTTATGTGCAGTTTTTATTAAAGATTATATTCATGGATGTTTAAATTCTTAAGATTTAATATTTCTGTTTCTTTAATTTTTGATTAATGTGCTGAAAAGAGGCACTTTTTTATAAAAGTTTATCTTGGAACAATCATAATTATAAAGATTTGTATTCAAATACCTTTATAAGTATATAAAAAAAGTGTAAAAGGCACTACGTTTTTGTTTAATTCAGTTCCCGCCCACCGCTTTAAAGAAGCCAAGTTCTAACCAGTATAACTTGAGCTCTCTGTTTAAGTTCTTTAAGCGGTTTCTTGGAAGGAAATTTGTTGTAAATTAAATAATAATAGGGGAATTGTTTTAATGAAACGTTTGAAATGTAGGTTATATTAAAGATGTATTAAAAATTCATGTTTTGAATGAAGACTTACTATACCTATTTTGGTCAATTACAGTCGTATTAGCTTGCAAAAATTTGTTGAAATGATATATTTCTAAGAAACAAAAATTGATATGGTTATTTCTGCTATCCATGTGTAGCAGAAAGGTAAATACATAACAGATATAGTAATTTGCCGCTATGTCGTAAAAGTACAATGTAATCGTATTATCAATCGTATTAAAGATATTTGCCATAGAAATATTCTATATATGAATTTTTCGCACTAATATAAATTCTAATTAAAATTTATAAAAAAATCAATTAAGTACATTTAAATCCCTTTTCACCTATTTTTACAAATAAGGCTCTTTCACACGCATCATGCCTTCTACATGTGAATCGCGCCTTATTTGCATCATAAAACATAATCAAGTATAAGTTGTCTCAAAGATGGCGGTGCGCCGCGGGCGTGAGTCCTACAAGAAAATTAGTTATTAAAATTTCACTGACGCTCCAAAATTTATCTGAAGCGAGTGTAGCGCGACGTAATCGTGTTGATAGTTGATATTTTAAAACGTAATTTATTATCGTGTTAATACACGATAATAAATTACGTTCATAAACAACACGTTCCATTAGGAACGTGTTGTTTATGATTTATTTCTATAGGTATATATGTATAAAATTCCCGTGTCACAATGTTAGTAACCAATTACTATACTCCTCCGAAATGGCTGGACGTTTAATAAAATGTTGTATGCCTGTTGATCTGATTTGAGAATCGGCCAAAATCTATTTTTCATACCCACATTTGACAGTATCTGTCGAATGCAAAAAAAAAAAAACACTTTTTTTGCATTCGACATTTTCATTTTTCAATAACGTTTAAAACCGGACAATCTTCTATTGGACCCTACATTCTTACAAATATAATCTTCAGTTGATATTATTGTGTCCAACTTTATCACTGACAAAGAAGATACCCTTTTTAAATTTAGCATAAAAATAGTATCAAACGATATTTTAATCGATTTACATGAGAAACAAAACCGGTTTGGTCAAAATGACCGCTCCTAGATAAGGGTTAAGACGGACAGTGGTCAAAGTGTGGGAACGCAAAGGGTTAAAACTTATTGAACGGTGAAAGATGACCGTGTCTTAAACCGGTTTCCGAAAAATAGACAATCGCTTTGATAATAAAATCATGATATTATAGTTATAGGTACTAAATCACTCAGATTTGTATTATTGTTAGTTAAGATTTTGTTTGTATTTTTATAAGAAACTGTTCAATTGTTTACAATGTGGTGACATTTAATTAAATAATAAACCCATGATTTATTTTCATCATAACTGATAATTATAACTAACTACTACTATTTAGTCTGTACCAACATTTTCTGACTCAAATTGTAGAACAGTTTTAATGGTATTTAATGCCTCCACTTCATAATATTAGAGCTGTAGGTACGTTAAGTATCACACACAAAAAAGACAAGTATAAAGTAACAATAAACTTCATATTTGATTTATAACAAAATCTATTAATACCTGTTATTAGTCTAGTTTTATCAAAACAGGTTCAGCAACAGGTCAGACCGGCCAGCGGTCACTCGTGGGAAGCGAAGGGTTGACCGTCAAGACGCAGTTGAGGGTTAATAATTATTCTTGGTATGGATAATGGGGTAAAGAAATGTCCCTTGTATATTTGTGGGGTATGGGACAGATGCATTATAGATAGTATCTTAAGTGACAGTAAAGTTGTTAAAAAGACAAGTTGTAAAAAAGCACAGCATAATACTTAATAAGTGCTCTGCTAGACTTTTATAGCATTCAAACTTTCCGTTATAATACTGTGTAGGTATGTTTTAGCTGTGGTATTAAAATGGTTTACTTTTTTTAAATGTTATAATATTACAATTTACAATGCTTTATTATATATATCTTGTCTTATGCTCTTGTAACGACGCGCGACGCGACGTCAGAATGAGTGTTAGTTCAAGAAGATATTAATCACAACTTATATTCGATGTATTGTGTTCAAATGCCAATTTAACACATTTTTTACACAAAAAAATCATCAATAACAATATAAAGTATCAAACCAGTAGCGCACACTAAACAACGAAGACGCCGTTAAAGTTTTCCGTGCTACTTTCGCGGCTCCACAGAAAGTTGTGCCGGGGCTCATTACGGGGATGCAGGCTCGTCGCTCATTGGGTAGCGGAAACGCCCACGCGTGTTGCGTGGGTAGTATATGGTTAAGTGAACGTCAATTGATACTTTTAGAAATTTTAAAGGTTTAGGTTATGTTTTTCAGATATTCAAAATATTTTAATTTTAATTTTTTAATTTCTATAGAGATAGATTTTAAATTGTATTCTGAATTCTAATAAAAATATGAAATTACTGTAATGTTTTATTCTTCTTACTTGTAGTACCTATACCTATAGCAAATATGTAATACCATTCATTTATGAATGTACAATGGTTCAATTTTAATTTTTACAATTGCAGGAACAGTGATATAGATTATTGTAGAAAATGATAAGACGGCTCAGCATGCTGGCATGGAAAAGGCTAGTAGCAACATCATCCCATGGGAATTATTTTATGGGAGTTTTAACCGTTTAAACTAAAATATATTGTGTTTGTTGGCAATACGTATTAAGTTAGTTGTTTATGTATTACATTGCCGTCATCCGGTTGGTATTCAACATCTGTATTCGAATTTAGACAACTGTTTCCTCCTTTTCACTTTATGCGTCCCCATGAGACGTACATTTGATATTGACTTGAACCATAAACACTGAGAGAAAATAGTGAAAGAAGATACGAAATAAAGATGCCACAATCGCTGCATACTGCGATATAAAATTGCCACGTAACCACTGCACACTGACCCTACAGTTCTTTTCCTATTGAGTTATAGACATACAAGCGTGAGCGTTTTCTCTCCCAACTAAGCGTTGTCCCTTAACCTCCCGCTTCAGCGGCCTGAGGCGTTTATATTATAGCACAGATAAGATCTCAGCTATGTATTGACAGCGCTAATATTTATTACGACTTTGTTATCTATAGCCCATTCTAGCGTTTAGTTATGATATGGTTATGTGGGGGTACCTTCTTGGGGGGTACGTAACGTATATGTTGTTCGAAGTAAAAGTGAACATAGAACCTTCTTTTGGGAAGTTAAAAAATCATTATATTATGTTTCAGAATTCGCTAATAGATAATGGTCGAAGGAGGTGGTAGAATCACTTGAAATAGGTATATAAAAATTCAAGCAAGGAAAAGTTGAGATGCGCTATCGATAAAATGTTAGGTATACCTTCCTAACCGACCAAAACAAAACATGTTTTCCTGTGTCAATATTTCCATATACTTAGCTTTAAAATATCGCTAGAAAAATAAAGAAGGTAAGTTTATGATTTTCATTTGCGATTATTCTATATAAATTATGTTATTCAGTTATGTGAGTACTTCAATCCTTAATCGACATTCGACAAGCTTTTTGTTTGATATAATAATACATATTATGTTTTTGAAGGTATTTATATATTTTCGAATACCTACCAGTACCACTGTTTATTGCTAGAACTTCATCCCAATTCCACACTACATTCCGTAATAAATAAGATGAATTTCCCATTCACAAAATATTAAAATACAGGGCACGTATTAAGGCCTACCTACCAATTTTCTATGTCATACTGTCTCGCTAAATACATGTTCTTTCTTGATTATTCTTTTGAAAATAACTACTTCATTCATATTAAAGTATTTCCATGCATTAATTAATGAATAAGCCATAGTATATCTACCTTCTATTCATTTATTCAAAATATAAAATCTAAATCGGTCATGAATGAACTGAGAATTTAGTCGAATTTACCTTTTTTATTCTTTTTAAAGTATTTTCTCATTTTCCATTCACACGATGTATAAAAACTCAATCGTTTATTCTTTTTGAAATTACTTTAGACATTTATTTATGAGGGCTCGTTACCTACATCCTATATTGTGTAAAATATTTCATCAATATAATTGAAGTATTTCTACTTAATAATATATAAGAAATTTCCCATTCACTTATCCCGGAATATAAAAACCCAATGAGGCATGTATTAAGACGGGGTCCCTCCTCCCCCCGACCTCCTCACGAACGCTCCATTTATCCACATTAATATACGAGACTTGTGATAAATTGCCACGGAACCGGGCCTACGTTTTCTTTGACGAATTTCTTGTATACAGCGTGTTTTATTATATTTTATTGAAAATAATTGGGAATAATAATATTATTCGTGGAGCGCTCATGTACTTAATATGGCCTCATTGAGTTGGTGGGAAGTAGATAAATACTACTAATAAAGTATACAAGTATACAATAATACAAGTTAAATATTACTAATATCTTACTTTACATCGCGTGCAATTATACAGAGATTATTTTCTGTAACTATCCACTTTTCCGGTTTTCGCAGTATAAAGATCTTTGGATAAAAAAAATATAGCCCATGTAAATAGTGTAGCTTTCTGTTAGTAAAAGAATTTTCATGATTTAATCAGTAGGTAAGTTAAACCTCTACAATGATAAAAAAGTACGACCATATGCTATTTGGATTGAACAACGTATATGATTCAGTACCTACAGCCTATATGATTTTAATATTTTATTATTGTACATCACAAGTAATTTTAACTTGAATCAAAACCCAGCAATATTCAACGCAACACAACATTTAAATTGTTAAATAATTATAAACACAAACATAAAAAAAAATCTTAATTTCCAGAAATAACAAACAACAACACCCTGTACATATCTCAAAGCGTAATTAACGAAGGAGGTCTTACAAAAAACCCCTCAGGAGCACGTCTAAGACACAGTAACGTTTCTATAGCCGAGGGGGAATGGGGTCTTTTTTGCCCCCACTGCTATATATGAAACGTTCATGTATTTTGCATGAAAGCGCTAGAAGAATATAAAGAAGATGGGTGACAGGGTGGCTTAAAGTTCGATTAATGAAGGTGACTATTTATCTAAACTAATATTATAAAGCTGAAGAGTTTGTTTGAACGCGCTAAACTCAGGAACTACTGGTCCGATTTGAAAAATTCTTTCGGCGTTAGATAGCCCATTCATCGAGGAAGGCTATAAGGCTATATATCATCACGCTAAGACCAACAGGAGTGGAGCACTGCGGGTAAAACCGCAGGGCACAGCTAGTCATACATTTCATAATTATTAATAGATATTCTTTGTCCTATTATTTGAATCTTATGACAAACGTTGCTTTGCTCTTTTATATAAAATATAGTTTACCACCTATTCTTTAAACTAACTATTTTTATAATTCTTATACGTGTAAATTCATAAAAATCTGTCAAGCCGTTTCGGAGCAGTTTAGTTACAAATTACAAACAGATTAATAATTTGTTAACATGTGATAGATCACACGATTTCAAACGTCTAGCGCATGACCCCTTAATGTATTTGCACCTTGCTTATGTAATTCAATATTCAACATCTCAATTATTATTTAATTAATGTCCTATTTATTTGTGGTGAATTGTTCCTTATTAATTCTTTTACAATGTGCCAGTTTTTGGTAGTACATAGTATAATCTATACTAATATTACAAAGCTGAAGAGTTTGTTTGTTTGAACGCGCTAATCTCGGGAACTACCGGGCCGATTTGAAAAATTCTTTCGGTGTTAGATAGCTCATTTATCGAGGAAGGCTAAAGGCTATAATTCATAACGCTATGACCAACAGGAGTGGAGCTACGGGGGTGAAACCGCGCGGAGCAGCTAGTATTGAGCATTTAAGACAAAATCTGTAGAAATATTTCATTCTATAATGATACCTACTTTATTCTATCAATACAATTTAATTATTGATTTCTTAATTAAAATATAGTGATTCGAATAAGTCACAAAATAAAATGGCTTATTTATAAGTATATAGGTAGGTACATAACAATTGAAACTAGAAAATACTAGAGAAGACCCATTAAAAAGATATTTTCGTAAAAGATGCTGTAGTAAATCTTAATAGTGTCTATTCGATTCACATCTGTCGACACCTTATGCCTCAATTAATATTCATGAAATTGTACAAAGGCAAAGGATTTGGTTAACTTAGAAACGTGGAATAAGAAATACCTACTCAAGACCTAGCGTAAACTTACGAAAGATAAAAAAACGATTTGTAATTTAAGAAATTTTTAGGACGTATGAATATTACTTAGTATAGCTTCTGTTCACATCATCGTTCGAATGATACGCAAATAGTTAGTACATAACAATTAGTTCAGTAGATTTTGCGTTAAATAGCAACAAACATAAAAAAAATATTCTAACGAATAGCCTAATCTAGAATCGTTCTTTGATACACAATTAAAGCTTTATTTCAGCGCATTGCCCACACAGTTTGAGCAAATAACCTGAGAAAGCTATTCAATTAAATATTTGTATGTTCGTCGCTCAATCACACACAAACGGGTGAACATATAAATTATATCTTAGTTCAAATCTCAGTGAGGACTACCAAGAACGAGCCATTACGCATACTTCAGAATAACTGTTAATGTTCATAATTCTTGTTAAATTACTCGCACAGTAGATCTTAATTTCGCTAAATAATATTATCTTTGGCCCATCTCAGAACTCTTATAAGTACGTATAATAATTGGGAAGGAGGGGGTTCGTTAGCAAGCCCTAATGCCAGCAGACATTAATCATTCCTTTCATAAAGAGTGGGGTTCTGTAGATAAATAAGTGTAGTATGTGTTTTCTTAGGGTACCCTTCTTGAGACGTTGTTCGATTAGTGTGGATACGACTGTGAAAATATTAAGTCGATTATTTTTTATGTTAAGCTTCTATTCATAATCAATAAAAAAGCTTACATTTATTGGTTCATGTAGGCCTGTTCAAATTTCCCTGCAAGCAGTTACTGAGATGAAAAAAGTCCTCAAGTATGAAATGTGAAATAATAAATCTCTGTATAGTTTTTAACGCATGACCGTGACGTAAAATCCTGGGTTCGATACCATACTTCGATACATCAGTCATTGCGTCTGCTCGTTTGCCTTCCTGTTATATAAAAAAGGTGCAAACCAATAAAATAAACAGTTTCGATCTTCGTCCTTCCATCGTCTTGCTCAGTACTTCGTTTCGTTTCATAAACTGTATTTATTACAGTGTTTAATGCTGTACTCCTAACCAGGGATGTTAAGGATATGAAGTTTCGGATACGGATTGGATACGGATATAGGAATGATTATTATACTGGATACGGTTACGGATACGAATATGAAATTATTTCGGATAATTTCGGTTACGGATATTAAAATTTTAAGGAATTTCAAAAGTAAAATACAAAGTACTAACACACAAAATCTCTATATAACAAAATCAGATGGAAATATCAACAATTATAGAAGTATCAAGTAGGTAAATAAAGGTTAGTAGGTACATGTCAATTTAGAAAATTCCTCCGTAGCATAGCAATTTAATAATGAACTATATTTGACATCTTATTGGAAGAAATAAAGTTATTTCGTTTCTTAGGTATATATAGTAATACATATCCACTATTTCCCATCGCAACGAGGCAAGGCAACGCCTGCCACATAATTATTCATCTTAAATTGCACGTCTATGTATGTGTGGCCCGTACCTCGGGACCGTGTTCAAATTACTGCCTTTGTAAGAAAGCTGCGGGAAATTTATAAATTTATAAAGTTTTCGAGTTATGGCCTTTCATTATGGCGTGACCTAGTTTAAGTTTCATAATTTGGATCTTGTTTATAATGAGACGCCTAGACGGGTTGTTGTTTGGTCGTAGGTTCGATGCTTCTTGGCAATTTTTGAGGTGGAATAGTTTAATTATACGCGATATCAATTTAATTACAAATAAGTTAATATGTTGTTTTATCTCGAACCAAATTTTATAAACTAATAAAACTCTACATTTTCTCTTATACATATACTATGTTATTTTTAACTGGCCAATACATTACGGTGCTAACGATATAATCTCATGCATTTTCTACGTCAAAATGCCTGATATTGCCATAAAATAAGCAAAAAGATGCTGTTGCAGCTAGTTACGAATACATATTACTTATTAATAACATTCTCCAATAACCTGCATAATATATCAGCGATATTGTGCATAAATCGCGATAAATTGTGATATCAACACCATTTGTATACAAAACTAGGTACTACCTAGGTACCTACTTCTATTCTTTATGATCTTTCTAGATATTTTCTTATGTGAATGTTGTGTGTATAACGTTATAATATATGTGTGTGTGTATAACATTATACAATCTTATATGTGTGTCTATTTATCATTCCATTATCACCAAGAATTTTTATAAAAAAAGATAGATTGAAAAAAGAGCTATTAAGATATATAACGAAACAACGTGAAAAAATAACAAACTAAATTCAACATTAACAAAGAAATCATCAATTTAACTCCAAACTAAGCTTATATTTAAATAATATGTTAATACAATGTTTGTTTTGCCAAAAACTTTACCACCCCCCACCCCCAAGGGGTTTAATTAAATCTGTAGACGCGGACGTTCGTCTTGGAATTTTCTTTGTGCAGGTAAAATGTAAATTTTAAGGGTACCACCCCTTGTTATTTGGCTGTATATAATTTGAAGAATCTTGTATTAAGATATTTTGGAGTTATCGTGTATATAAATTAGTGTAGAATGTTGAATAGTAGAGTTAGTTACTAAATTATATTTTTGAGCTTTATGTAAACTTGTCTGTGTTATTATTTTATACCTATACTTCACGCAGATGTGACGATAGGTATTTAATAAGATATTTATTTAAGTATATACTTAAATAACTATCTTATTAAATATGTTAATGTATAAACAAGTAGGTTATCTAATAGGTAAATATCTAATGAGGAAAATTAAAGTTAAAAATGGTGATATAAAGTAATGATTTTGTTATCATTTCTACAAATATATAAGTAGGTACCATCCCTACTTTGTTTATTTAAAAAAGATTTAGTAATTTAAATTTAAGTAGATTAGTTAATCTAAATTTCGTTTTATTAGATGTAAAATTTAATGTCATAATTAATGGTAATTTAATTACCTATACCTATTTCTTAACAAGGTTCAACATGGTTCAACGTAGCATAGATAAAGAATAAAATTTAATATTTATTTTACATTAATTTGCCCTCACACATTATATATTTTATTTCAACGATTTACATTTATTACTTATTATATTTTTTATTATTTATTTTGGACAGCAGCTACACATTCTCTGACACTTGCTCTTCGGCTGGCGTCAAACAATTATCACTCTCCCTTATTTACGCCTTATTTAGGGGCGAATTTCGGAAAAATTCTCTACGTAAATTACCTATCTATACAAACTTATAATTTTATTAAAACTGCAACGTTTCTGCGTCCAACGTACCTACTAGGATGTTGTAGCCTGTAGATAATTCTACAGAAATCCCATGTTCTATGTTTAGGTACATAATACTTAATAGTACATAGCTAAGTTTAGGTTTAAGCTGGTTTAAGTTACTACAGAAATTATTCTTTTTCTCAGTAAAAAAATATTTTCAAATTTCTCTATGGTCTGCCATTATTAAATTTAATACCTAGTTTATATTATTATACCATAGAATAAATATAATAAAATAATAATATTATATATAAGCATTTATCTTTCTCAAGATCGCATTACTTTTCTTACAGCGCAATAAATGTAACCCAAGCACCTGAAAAATCTCCGAACGGGCCGACAAAAGCAAAAAAAAAATCAATCACGTTATCTTCGAGTGGTCAACCGCCAGTTAATTAACTGCCTGGTTAAACCAGCGATTACTGGAGTTAGGGCGGTAATCACTGGCCGCTGAAAAAATGGCTACCATACTATGGAAACTCATTTTATTTCACGAAATTTGTGGGTATTTGAAATATGTATTTTGTAGATATGTCAAGAATTATATAAAGACAGATTTGTTTATTGTATTTGGGTAAGTAATGTGTTGTATTCTGCAAATAAAATAAATTTACAAACTATGTAACTATGTACATATACCATTAATATTTATGTTGTTAAATTGTTATGAGTTTAAAATAATACCCTACATACCTACAAGAAATGTGAAGAGTGTTATATGTTTATAAAGAAAATGTTTTTATGAGAAACTGAAAAAAAAGGTAATGATAAAACATAATATCTGGATTCCTTAGAATTTAAGTTTGTGTTGCATAGGTGAGTCTCTACTCTCTAGACACTTAGGTAGCTATATCTCTCTACCTAGGTACCTGTCGTGATCCCATCTTATGCCCATTTGATTTTTATTATTTATAAGATACATCAGTATATACTAAGAGAATTTTGCATTTTATGTTTAATTCTTGGAAAACATAAATACAAAATATGTTTTTTATATGCAAGATGCACAATAAAATTTCTAACGATATTTATATTCTTAACTTATATTTAGAGCTAGAAGTACTTTAAATCATTATTATATTAATGCATCTATCATAATATCAAATCCGTTACATCTTTGAATAAAACTAAAAAAATGTGTGCGTGTACTAGTGTACACACGTAAGAAGTGAAACTTCTTTATGACCTTAATTTTCAAAAAATAATTTTAGGTACTATATGCAATTTTACAGAAATACGTCGAATCAGATCGATAAAGAAGTCGATAAAGAAGTTTCACTTCAAAAAAATGTGTGCGTGTACCTACTAGTGTCCACACGGAAGTGAAACTTCTATATGACCTTATTTTTCAAAAAATAATTTACTCACGCGAATCACGCGTGGTAGGGATAAGAAAAAGATGGCGCGTAACGGAATAATGTCACGCGTAACGAAAAAATGTTACACTAAATTTTTTTCCAACCCCGATAAAGAAGTTTCACTTCAATAAAAAAGCATATTCCACATTTAACGAGCAAACAAATAAATTACAAGCAAAACGGTAAAAATGTAGCAAAGGGTCCCGCCGCGGCCCTGAAACACAACCCTGGAACGATACCTTCATTTGTACCTTATTTGTACACATTTTCATTGCAATTATGTATCAATTAAAACTACTTAAAACTTTTTTTGTCACCCCGTACATGTACAATGTTTTCATTTGACAGGTATATTCATCTACATATTATAAAGCTGAAGAGATAGTTTGTTTGTTTGAACGCGCTTATCTCGGGAACTACTGGTCCGATTTGAAAAATTCTTTCTGTGTTAGATAGCCCATTTATCTCGCTAAGACGAACAGGTGCGGAGCACTGCGGGTAAAACCGCGGAGGCCAGCTAGTCTATAATATATAATCGAATCGCCAAATGTGTTGGTAAGCGCAGAACTCGAGAACGGCTGAACTGATTTCGTTAATTCATTTTTTATTCCTTGAAGTACGAGGATGGTTCTTATGGAGAGTAAACGTAAACATGTACCACGAGCGAAGCCGGGGTGGACCGCTAGTAGTAGTTATAAATATTCAATGTCCACTTTACCTAATTCGTGTCTTATTTAAATTGATATAATAATATAATGGTTGTGATATTTTCAACTAAATAAATAAATAATACATAATACATGCCAACCTATGCTGTTTAATATTGCTTCTTATTGGAATGCATTTAGGAATATTGAGTCATTCATTTATATTGAATTAAATATTTAATATAATAAATAATATAATAATATTGATATTTGCACCTATCACACCCACTCTATTAGTTATAATAAATAGTATCTACATACTACGTAATACGTTGTTGTATTCCATATTTTATTTCCAAATTAACCATGCTTTATATTACTCACATAAAGAGAATGACGGTAATATTATCGATTTCATTTTTATGACCTAACAGCCAGTAAACAACATTAATTAATCTATTAATTTCAAAGCACAGAACCACAGTTAGTTTACACTACTCGCCACTAGATGGCCTCTACATTAGTTCGTCCAAAATCCGCACGGCGCTGCAGTCGAACCTGACCTAAATACAAACCGAAACATTTAACATCGAAAACAGAATAAAAACCCACCCCATCTCAGTTACAAGCCAATGATGCGAGCAAATAAGCGAAAATCCGCTTCTGTGGAAAAAAGGAAAAATTGAAAAAGGGATAAAGCGAAATAAAAAACGGGGCGTGCGTCATTCTGTGACGTTCAGCCGCGTGGAACTTAATTGTAAAAGGTCGGAAAAAAATCAGTAAGCACGAGTTGTGTGGGAGGGAATGGGTTCAGTATGATTATAAATATGAATATTTAGTTAATATTAGGATAGTTATTTATGTTTGAAGGTTATTCATGTAACACGCTAACGCTAATACTTATATTATCTACATTCTTAGCTGGAAGTAATTTTAAGGTTTTCCTGATTGTACAACTAATAAAGTGTTAAATAAATAAATAAATAAATTATCATTAAAAATTTACTGATTACAGATACGTCAAAAATCATTCTAATAAGAAAATAGTTTGTACGCAATTGAAATTTATGTATTTAAGATTATTTTAACTAATTTGCCAAGAACAGATTCTCGATCATTAAGAAAAATTAATATATCAAAAATGGTATATGTATGGTACTCTATGTACACGTTAGGAACGTGTACATATTTTATGTACACGTTCCTAACTACCTATACATAAAATTAAAGAATAATATAAGGACTTTAAGAATTATGACAATGATTCCTTTTCCAATATTTTAGGATTTATTTCCAAAATTGCTTTAAAAAAGTTTCAGAATAATATAAACAATACATCTCACGGATCTCTAAAACTGTAAAAAGGCAGCGAGGGGAAATGAAAACGTATTCATATTGAAAGCTTTTAAAAAAACTGCGAAGCCTCCGTCAAACGATTGATTTGATTTGTTTACCGTGACAGGACAATGGAAAAAAGCTTTTTTATATATTTTTTTCGGAATTTTCCCTTGTCCTTTGTAAATTGCTTACAAAAATTTATTTTCTTTTTAATTTAAATCATTAAAAAACGACGGATTACAATTTTTATCGAGAAAATTTACATGGTGGTAAGAATTATAAATTTAAAAATATTAAAATGTGTTTAACTGTTTATGAAGTAAAATTAAACCTTATAAGAATACGAGTTCTTGTACGTTTTCTTATTAATTGGTTTAGCTACTAGCCACTAGATGTCGCTATAACGTTAATGGGTGAAAATATTTTTTCATTTTCATTTTATACAAACATACATTTTTCTAATTTAAATGTTAACTTAATTTAATATTTATAAATGAAAAATATTTTGTTACAAAATATATATTTTAATTATTTAAAAACGTCAAATAATAATTATACTATTCGACAATAGATGGCAGTATCAGCATAGCAAAAACTGATAGTGAATGTAATTTTGAATAATAAACCTACCTACTATTAAAGACATGTTATTCAAATAAGAATTAGGTATTTAATTCCTACTTGACCGATAAGTATAATAAATAATAATTTTTACCAATTAAAAACGTATTTCATTTATAAATAAGTAAATAATTCTTATTACGAGACAATATATCTAAGATAATTAAATGTGTGAACGAATTTTCATTTATTAAAACGTTGACTTATTAAAATTCACAATGAAACATTTGTATAAAATATCAAGTACCTAACCTCGTCGTTGCGGAAGTAATAGGTACCCCTTTCAAAATAAACTCAAATGTAATAATAGATACGTTGAAATTATTTGACTAAATTTTGATATAAATACATTATCTTGGAAACTATGTAAAAGATGCTAATGTCTGTGCTTGGTAAACATACCAAGCTTCCTTCATGAAACACATATACCTAGGTACCTAATAAAAATATAAAGACTGCATAAATGGTGAGTGGCGTAATTATTTATTGTATTATCAAATTTTCTAAATTTCATTATTTAATTTACAAGCCATTATGCTAGCTAAATATTATAATACCTCAAAAAGAAAGCTGTGTCTTTGTGCATTTGACATTCATTCTTAGACAAAATGACACATTTTATCAGCGTATTTTTCATCTAAAGCTACCTTTTGGTAAATAATAAGCTATTTAATATGTATTGGTAGTTATATATTATTTCTAATAAGCTGTTAAGATGCTTTGAATTTTACACGACACCTCCTGACACCAACAATCCTGCGACGTACGTAAACTAATATGAAAATAATTTAAGTCCATATTTAATGACGGTGACCAAAAACTCACATTTCCCAGTCCACACGCGAAGTTGCTTAACCACATCGATCGCTACAGACAGACAGACTAATCCTTTTTATGAACAGGTAAATTTTCCACTTGGCGCCACCAGCCCGGAAAATAACTCCGGGAAATAATTAGGAAAACGATGATACGTCTGCATTAATATTAAAAACTTTAATGAAAAAAATATTAAAAGGTATCCCCGGAATTTTATCCTTTTTTCCATTAGACGGGATCGCACAGCGATGGTGTGGAGTCGTTTGTTTTTGTTTTATACTTTTTTTGATTCATTGAAAAGTGTTCGCATAGTCCACATTGTTTAAAAATAGCTAGGTGGATGCTGATATCACTGATATATTATTGTGATTATAATGACAAGTAATAAAAATAGTTTAAAGTCAATATTAAGTATTTTATGCACACTTAATACTATTTTCTTACGCTGTACAAATGGACTAATTAATTTATACAGATAATAAAGGAAAGATACATTTTCAAGTAACAAATTTTCTATGAGATCTAAGTAAGTACTACATAATATGTTACTATTTATGAGTGAAATATTATCTAGGTATGTAAATTGTGTAATTTCTACAAGTACATACGTTATTACTGTATTCCAGTAACTATACAAATTCTATAGTAGGTAGGTACATTGAATCTTTCGTTATTTAGAAATAAAAAGAAATATAAAATAGCACGGATAGTAACTAAATAAAATCTTATTACGAGTTTGAATAACTTTAGCTGCCTTCTTAAAACAAAAATTGATTTTCCCAGTTCCATATAACTTTGAATGAATAGCGACTCCATACCTCTGAGAACAAACGTTTTTACATAAAAATAAATATACTGATCCTCTCTGCTTATAAGAGGGGTTACTTTAAACTTACCCCTTCTGCACGAAATCATTCTGAAAGCCTTTTAAAAGTTAAGGGTTTTATGACATTTTATATTTTCAACTTTTTTAGAAAATATACATTATGTTACGTAGATAAGATTTATTTTACACATTACCTTACATTGAAAAAAAGTAAAATGTTAAGAAAATATGTATGCCAATGACTTACCTAAATAGCTCAACTGTCATAGTGATTCTGTGAAAATAAAAGTACCTAGATGATGAAAAATTAATTATTTCACACATTACTTTAAAGTAATTTTATAAATGGACCTAATTGTTGAAATTATACTATACCTAATGCCGGTTTTGAAATAAAATAAAACTAATACATCTCACATGTCTTTAATTAAACTTATTAATTATGTAGGTGTATAGCGATCACATATATCAACTTTTAAGGTAACTATCACTGTAATCAGATATATTCTCAAATTAAAACTCAAACACGTAATAATTATAGGTACTAAATTTACCTTCTTTTAGATGCGCTTTTCAATCGTCAGTTTCTACAGAGTAGAGCCAGCAAGAAACTCTGTACAACATTATTATGCTATACCTACTTGATAAGACAACATTAATAAATGTCCACTATGCTTCTAATATTTATTCTAGAAGTATATTTTTCGAATAAGACACCACCAAGATAAAATGTAAACACTGAATCTTATAAGAGAACATCATAAAAATGAAACGCAAAAACGAAAATAATTTTCGATACAAATTTTCATAAAAGCCTCTCTAATAAGGCCGCAGTGTAATCAAGTCCCGAAAAAACCTCGGAAGCCTCCCTAATATAAAATTATCTGCAGAATTCACTTACTCGGTCCTTGGTAAAAACTCGGAACAATACCCTTGCTTATGCTGCGAACATACTTGCGACGAAAAAATATACTTTTTAGGTAAGCTTTTTATATTAGCTAATGCTATATTAGGCGCCTAGACTCTATATTGTCATAAAAACTGAATTGACAACAATAGAAAAAGGCAGAAGCGTAAAAATACTTCTGCTGTAACTGATTTAATAATGTTTCATTTGATAAACTTTGATTCTTATAGGATATTAAGTAAGGCCACATATTGCTTATAAGTTAATAGTTACCAGTAAGACTGAGTACCTAGTATACCTAGGTTAAATTATTTACCCTATTAGAAGGCGACGAAACCAATATTACTTACTTAATATATAAACGTTCATAAAAGGATAAAAGGAACGTAGGTAGGTACATACAAACGACAATAATTTATTTTTTATCGAATATTATTTATTATACACTAGCGACCCGCCCCGGCTTCGCACGGGTGCAATGCTGATACTAAATACACTACAGAAAAACTTTGAACGTTGTATATAAAAACAGCGTCGCCCGCTCCGGCTTCGCACGGGTATAAAATAGATAGCCGGGCGGCCGGCCTGTAGCGCTGCAAACGCTACGTCCCGCAATTTTTAAATCTGTAATATCTTCGAAAATATTCACTTAAATCATACGGTGTAAAGGGCCATATATATCTATATCAAATGAACAATGTATTGAAGGTATTTAATTGGTTAAGGATTAATGCTGTATTGGTTAAAATCGCATCGAAAATTAGCCATTATTTGTCGTAAAAAGTAAATGACAAAAAAAAGTTATTGTGGATTATCCATAAGAGATAGACATATACCATCGCGGACTTTTCTGTAGACCTTTTCAATGTGTATAATACTTAGTACATTATTTTGATAAAACTCGTAGGGTTCAGCCTGCGTTTGCAATTTAAGCGGAAAAAATGTAATTTTTTACGACATCACAGTAGAAACCTCAAAAATAACAGTATTTCTCCACTATTTAATGGATGTATATTATACATATAAACCTTCCTCTTGAATCACTCTATCTATTAAAAAAAACCGCATCAAAATCCGTTGCGTAGTTTCAAAGATTTAAGCGTACAAAGGGACATAGGGACATAGGGACATAGGGACAGGGAAAGCGACTTTGTTTTATACTATGTAGTGATATATATATTATATATTTTTGTGTTATATCATTATTGACTAAATATATTGAACTGAAAGAACCATGATAAATTATTAACTCCGCAGTTCAGGCCACAGCACGTTGCGCGGGAGATACAGCTCCCCCCCACACCACTCCCCTATGAGCCAATTTTTGTAAGGGCCCTTTCTTTACCTGCAACCCTTTTGAAGATCATATGGTATTCGCTTCAACGGATTATGTTAGATTTATATTATTAATAAAAAACGTATTTTTTCTAATAAGAACCTGTATGTACCTTAATTAGGTATAAAAAAGAGCGTGGGTACCGAGCGCACGTGTCAGAAGTGAAACTTCTTTGGGAAGATTCAAAGATACTAAAATCGTCGCCTTACTCCTTAATGTGACGTTCTTGCCATATTATGACGTGATCTTGAAATTTAACTCTCGTAATAAGAAAGAAAACGCGCCTAAAGAAGTTTCACTTCAAAAAAGTTTTTTTATATCTTACTAGCTTTCCGCCCGCGGCTTCGTCCGCGTTTTCAGAGAAAAACCCGTTCCCGTAGGATTTCCGGGATAAAACCTATCCTATGTCCTTTCTCGGGTATCAAAATATATCTATACCAAATTTCATGCAAATTGTTTCAGTAGTTCAGGCGTGATTGAGTAACAGACAGACAGACAGAGTTACTTTCGCATTTATAATATTAGTATCATATATAAGAACAGCTTGTACCTACCTCAATTAGATAAAAATAAATAAAATTTATTGTAGTATTTTCTGATGTTTGATTTTACGCGAGTATTATACATTTAGAAATTAAAGACTTTTTAACGGATTTTAAACGCGATTTATTCATTCTATTATTTTCCCGACGTTTCGAACACTTTACAGCGAGCGTGGTCACGGGGAGACAATGAATAAATAAATCGCGTTTAAAATCCGTTAAAAAGTCTTTAATTTCTAAAATTTATTGTAGTTATTTTCACAGCTACTTTGTCTAGAAATACTTTGACTATTTATAAATCGTAAGGATTTCATCTACCTACTTGCTACGAAGAGTTGTAGGTTCGTAGTATCTACTGCCTACGTATAGGAAATGGCTACGTAGTTTTTCTTGCATTCAATTTTATACATATTAGGAAAGAACGCTTTCTCTTGCCAGGATTTAGCCTGTTTACAATTTCATGCCTTATAGGTTTTAGGTTGGCAATTGGCAGTTTATAATTCCAATAGTAATTAAAGTGGACGACATAAATTAAAACACATAACTTTTTATGTATTTTGTTTTATAACTCTACAATAAAATAATACATACAACTATACATATATCTTACTATGTACTTAAATATATAAAATTCTTATAAATAACAAGCAATTCTGATCTTTTACTTAGACCAGAATTCAACCTTTGTGTCTTAGAACTAAATACATATTATAACTATTTACGTCTCATTCATGTCCTAATTCATATTTGATTATATTGAGCGGCGACAAAGCCATCACTTCTAAATTAAACACAAAGAAAACAGATCAAGAATATCACAAGAATGTATATTATTTAATCCTTAGATCATTAAGTAAATGATCTAAGATTTAATCCGTAAAAGTTATAATATGCGTACAAGGTTACAAATTACAGGCTAAGAATAAAACAAAAGGTTTTAAAAACCACATACCTTCACTCATATGCCTTATATTACCACCATTAAAAAAAAAAACTAATCCTATACGAAAACGCACTAACATTAAAAACTGTCGTCTGTTATTTTCTAACAAGAAACAAACACCAATACAAAATCAAGCTTATTAATACATAAGGTGTTCCATTCCAAGCTTAGGATATTTATTTTTACGAAAAATCTTATTCTAAACGAAATCAAATCCGAAACGCAAACGAGTAAATCATTGTCGTAAACATGGCGTATGCAAGTAGGGATAAAGGGTATATTTTTATGATAAGGTAGATTTATAGGAGAGTCTTCAGCCGGAGGCCGCCTGCCCCCGCCTTGTGCGGCGAGATAGTGTGGAAACGGCTTTATCTGCGGGGTTATAATATTATGGAATTGTAGGGGGTACCTAAACACCTAAAAAAATAAATGCTTTTATTAAGCTACTAGCTTCCGTCCGCGACTCCGTCCGCGCGGATGTGGGTCTTCGCGTGGATGGTTTATTTCTCCATTTTGAGTAACTCTGACAATAACATCTTATAAATATCTATTGGACTTAAATACGGCTAGGCCTATAATAATACCCAACGTGTGTTCGCGGTTCTACAGAACAACGTCTATGGATAAAACTGAAAAATTAAGATTATTTTTTTTCTGCGTATTTTTCCAGGATAAAAAGTATCCTATTTTACGCCCAGGATAATAAGGTATAATTATACCAAGTTTCATCGAAATCGAACCGTTAGTTTTCACGTGATGTCTTCACATACAGACAGACAGACAGACAGACAGACAAAAAATTTTTTAATCACATATTTGGGTTTGGTATCGATCCAGTAACACCCCCTGCTATTTATTTTTTCAATATTTTCAATGTACAGAATTGACCCTTCTACAGATTTATTATATGTATAGATTACATAGCTTTTATCGCGGGCCTTGAGTGCGGGGACCGAATCGAGAAATTCCGTAACGAAAAAACCTCACGTTCCCCACTCCGACGGGCACGGAGGTGTGGCTTGAAGGCATGCTATGCTTTACCGCGGCAGTCCCCGAGTGCCACACATCTTTTTTTATTGATTTGTGTTTTCGACTGCGTATATTGAACGACCTGGAATAAAAATTATAGTATGATACTTAGGAATAATGTTCTCTGTTACTAATACTAATTGAAGGTGAAATAAATGAAATAAATAAATGAAAAATTTATTAGTCGTAAGTATGCCTCGCCCTGCTTGGATTGACCTGGAAATTGGAATAGAAACAAAGCTATATCAGCCCCCCTAGACAAGTGGCTTTCTATTATCGTAAAGTTCAATAGAATAGATTATGAATGTATGAGATTGACGTTTGATTACGACGACGACGACGATTGCTTACGTCAATCTCATACATTCATATTTCATAATCTATACTCTTGAACTTTACGCTAATAGAAAGCCACTTGTCTAGGGGGGCAGTTAGGAATAACACAGTTAACAGAATGGTTTCGTAATTAAAGTAGTAGTAGAACTTGAAAATTCTGCGTTCATTTTTGTAAAATACAATTCAAAAATAAAATATAAAGTATGCTCTTCTAAATCAACTAATCTAAAAAGATTCCATCTCCACACTATTCTATTCCCTCCCAACCCTTTGTCTTGCCTCGCGCACTCCATATTTTTTTCATATTACATTTTCATTTTATTTCATATTTCTCCTTTAGGGGGAGGGTAGGGATAATAAAATTTTTCCCTTTCCACCCGACGCTTTTATTTATAGGGGTGGTTAAGGCAGAATATGTTTCTCGTGCATTTAGTAATGAGTCCAATTATTAGGGTTGTTTTTCGAGATTTTTTTTATATTTTTTCTTCTTTTTTTCGACGCTTTCGCACTGTTTGTTCGCGATAAGTGTCGGGTTTTATTGACAATGAGAAGGTTACGTTTTTATTGTGTGTTTTATGAATTTGTTTAATGCGTTTGTGGGTTGGGATTTTTGTGTTGTTTTGTATTTTTTGGAACGTTTCTTGTGTGCTTTTACTTGTATTCGTATTTTTAGGTTAAATATTTGTTTTTCTTTATAGTACTACCAATAGAATATTGTTCAGTGTTAGGTAGATGTTAATGAGCTTAATATTTAAATTTATAAGTTTACTACTTACCTACTTAGGTATTTCTAAACACTCAGACCAAACTATTCTATTCTCTTATAAAGGTAAATAGGTAAAAGTCTATTTTAAGAATGTGATAAATCTACTTTTACTTAGCTTGGCTTGCATGGTATCTAATATAAACTTAAAGCTATAGGTATCTATGTTAAAAATAATATCTAATATGTTATATGTGAACTTCTTACTGTACTGGCTGGTTTGGTGATATAGGTATATATATATGTTTCAAATAATAAAACATGTCAGTTCTGTTCTGCACTTCATTCTGTTGTTTTATTATAGGTTATGGGCCCAGAGAATCAGTAAAAAAGCAGTTTTTTTTAACAAGAATTTCGTTATGGTACGAGTGTTAAAAAGCTTTTTCAACACGTTTTTTCATTGTATTGTTGGATATTCGTGAAATAAAATTTTTATTTGGAATTACGATGGCGGCCAACTACTTGATAAATGTACCTAAATTACGTGGACGGGAAAATTACAGCGAGTGGTGCTTCGCGGCAGAGAATTTCCTAATCCTTGAAGGCATGAAACATTGTGTAAAGCCAGAAGGAGCGAGCGTAGGAGCTGCAGATGATGAAAAAACCCGGGCAAAGCTGATTATGACAATCGATCCGTCTTTGTTTGTACATGTAAAAAGTGTAAGAACATCAAAAGAACTCTGGGAAAAATTACAACAGTTATTCGATGACAACGGTTTTTCAAGAAGGATAAATCTGTTACGGAATCTAATTTCGATAAGACTGGAAAACTGCAGTTCAATGACGTCCTATGTGACTCAAATAATTGACACGGCTCAAAAATTATGTGGCACAGGTTTTGAAATAAATGACCAGTGGACAGGCTCATTGTTATTAGCAGGATTACCAGAGCGGTTTTCACCGATGATCATGGCAATAGAGCATTCAGGCATTAACATAACGGCTGATTCTATAAAGTCGAAATTGTTAGACATGGAGTCAACCATAGAGGAACATGATGAAGTTGGCGGAGCATTCGCAGCTCGTTCGAAGTACATGAAAAATAAAATGGCGTCAAGAAAAAATGTCAATGTTGGTAACATTGTCGATCCGTCAAAATCAAACGTCAAGGTGAAGAGTGAAGACAGTGACATGTTACCGATGTAAACAAAAAGGACACTATCGAAATCAATGTACAAATAACGAAAACGCGTCGAACTCCAAAGAAAAACCCCGAATGCAGTCTAATGCTTTTAGTGCTGTGTTCCTAAGCGGGAATTTCAATAAAAATGCATGGTATATTGACTCTGGAGCCAGTGTACACCTTACGGCAAATGAAAGTTGGGTTATGAATGCGTCTTATGATCAGAAACAGGAAATTATCGTTGCAAACAGTGAAAAGTTGTCAGTTTTATGTTCTGGCGATGTGAAGATTACAATTACAACTGGGGGTTCAGCATATTTATGTTATTGTACACTTATCAATATAACATTGTTAGATATAGTGGGGGTGTTAAAAATAATATCTAATATGTTATATGTGAACTTCTTACTGTACTGGCTGGTTTGGTGATATAGGTATATATATATATATGTTTCAAATAATAAAACATGTCAGTTCTGTTCTGCACTTCATTCTGTTGTTTTATTATAATCTACTAAAATTATTAAAGTAAAAGTTAGTACATACTACGTAAGAATAACAGGTTAAAATTCTTATTCCGTACATTTTACAAATTAAATGGTTTTTGCTTTGTCAATCATAATAGCAAAGTAGGTACCTATACTTTAAAATTTATAACCTTTTTTAAACCCGAGCAAACCCGTGCTAACAATATTGTATAAATCTTACTTAATGCAAACTACCTACTCTATCATTCTAACTATAATTGACCCTATAATTTTTTAATAAAACGATGTACCTACTTATAATATGCAAAACAAACTATTGGATATATTTTACATATCTACTAATCTATCATTTGTAACTGTTATCAATCTCAAATAATTTAAAAGTACTATATCAAATAATTTAAAAGTACTATATCAACTCTACAACCTACAACCTCTATCGCTTACTACTAATAACCAATAAGTAAGGTATGTTCCTCAAAAAATCGCAACAGAAAACACTTTTCAAAGCGCTGCGAAACATGATTCCTTAGAAAACCTTTCCCCTCCCCTGCACTGGGCAAAGAACAAGAAATATGGATCAATAAAGAAATTGCCGGTTGTCCAATGAAGGCACTGGCTAGCACGCACACAGCGACGCGAGTGCTGTCCGCACACACACACACAGAGGGAGCTGAGAAAAATTGTGCGAGTGTGCGTGCTTGCGGTTACAGGGAAAAAATTTCGTTCCGTTTTAAGTATGGTGATTCTTCAGTTTATGGGTTTATTGAATATTACCTATAGTGTTTTAGTTATATATTATGTATTTGTATATCGGAATTATTGTTAAGGTTAAAGTTATTAGAATATTTTTATAAGGAAATGCGATTCAGAATATCTTCGTTTCATGGACAAGTAACACTGATACTTGATAATTTTTTGCAATCTGTTTTGTAATACTTCTAGATTAAATCTTAAAACGGATAAACTAAACTTTTATCTGTTTCGTAAACTTCAAAAACTAATCTTTAAGTGCAAGTTACAACCTTATTCAGAATCTACTTATTGTTTCTATTGAAATTTGAAACTATTTAATAAAGTCCGTTCTTACACTCGCGATTTAGAACTGTTTTAGCGGACACTTATTACATTCATAAACAACTTACACTATACATTATATCGTATAAGTATGCCATATTATGCAAGTACATAAAAATAACCCCGTTTTAAACCCGTTAAAGCGTTACATAACAACCGCGAGCGTTGCCAAGCCAGTCGCCAGAACTCAAAAATAATGCCAGACAGTACGGCGATAAGACGCTTACTCGACAAAAAACATAAATTTGGCAACACTAAACCGCTGTAAGCAACAATACGCTGAGATTTTAACGGCTGATAAACATACGTATTTTTGGCGCTTTTTGTATTATTTTGTACATATTTTTAACTGTAAAAAACTATTTCTTACAAAGCTTACAATGTCTACACATTTTTATATTGTCATGGCAAATCTTACTCTTATCATTTAGGGGTATGAAAAATAGAATTTGTTCGATTTTTAGACCTAATATGCACACAAAATTTCATGAGAATCGGTCAAGCCGTTTCGAAGGAATTTAACTTTGAGTGGTTTCACCACTAGCTTATAATGTACTTGATAGTCTATTTGATAACTATTATTTCATTCAGTATAATATTATTTCATTTTAGCCGATAAGGGATGTACTAGAAGCTTGAAAACCAGCGGTAAATACTATTATCAAGTGTATATTCACAAGATATACATTATAATAAACTTAGATTTACTAGACTTATGACATTTTCAATATTTTGATGATAAAATTTAAAAAGATGAAATAAATAATCCATTCCCCATAATATATCATCTTATGCATCTGCCCTATATTTAGAACAATACATTAATAATTTCTTAAGGCTGCGCGTCATTTACGCTAAACCAAACAAAACATTAGAGTTCAACCCGTTTACCTTGAGCTCTCACATTGCCTATAATTCGTTTGTTAGTTCCTAAAACTGGGCAGGAGGAGATGGCAGAGGGGTCAATATTAACTGGTCGAGGATTATGCTGATGTAAGTAAAGAAAAGCAGAGTCATTTAGGGGGTTATCTTAACGTTTGATATTATTTTTTATCCGGATTATGAGAATATTTTGAATGTTGATATTTTTAAGTAAAAGTTCATTATTCATAGTAAATAAAAGTCAAGAGCTTGACATAAATACTAAATTGTATGTGTCTTATAGGTAATATAGAAAATTACAACTACAATCACTAATAAGTCTAATCATATCAAATCAAATTCAAATAAAAAATAACTCTACATTATGCAATAATATTTTGTCATTCATTAACTTATAAGTAATATTTTGAGATATGATTTTAATTTTCTATAGAAATCTCAAAATGATTACATTTTTTTTGTGTAGCAACTACAACATATTTTTAATTCTTATGCATCGTTTTTAATTAAGGATTTTTTTTAATTTTACAATTAATGGTTTCGCTGTATTTTCTTCGATATAAGGTATATTAATATTCAACTGCATAAACATAACGACGCGAACCCATGGAATTCCTGAATCAAAATTGGAAAACTTTTTCGCTCTGAATGATCTCGCAAAGGTCCATATAATGAGCAGAGATTCGCGCACAATAAAGTTGAAGAAATATGTAAAGCATACCGCGAACAGGGAGGGACTTAGAAATTATAAAATAAAATTACAAAAATAATATTACAAAATAAATGGTATAAGTATAAAAACAATAATGTATTTCAATCACTGTTTTGATTTGACTTTTGTATAATAAGATCAATGTATAGATGGTAATTATAGAGGCATAAATCTTCAATATACGATACTTAATTTGATAATTTGGTGGTGGATTACGCTTAACAATAAAGAATACCTACACAGTTTTGGAAAGATAATGTACGTATTGTTAATTTTTATTACTTGTAAATTTTAATGAAATCGACAAATAATTCTACAAGAAAAAAACTAATTTAAATATACATAAATATACAATTACGACCTTTCACATGCACTTCTGAATCGTGGATCTTTCATCGTCGATATTTCATTACACGAAATAAAAGGAGACAATATCTCAAAGTTCATTTCAACAAGTTTAGGCATAGAAAATGCGAAGTCGTACTTGTAAAAAATCATTAATTTTGAAAATAAATAAACAACCGAGTACGCCCCAACGAATCGCTGTCCGTAGGAGGGTGGGGGGAGGGGGAGTCCAATAGCTCTCCTTTTTACGTTCCAAGCCGCCCCTGGTGCTACCAACCTTTTCTTATGTATAATTTACACTTATTTTTAATGTAAGGTACTGAATGAAAGTAGGTATTTGCGAATAATATATATACCTACTGCATGCCTACTATAAGCACTGTGATTTGACTTTGCTTGTATAAAAGTAATACTGAGATAAAAGTAATTAAAATCTGCATACACATTATTCATAAATTAAATAGAGATATAGTATACCTATGCGTTGTTTTATTATATTATTAATATAATACTGCACCTAAAATTAGACCAAATAAAAGTGTAATTTACTAGGAATATTGTTCAATTGAATCAACGTGCTTATTGTAGGTATATCATATGAATTAAATGAATAATCTTAACTAGATGAAGGACACATTTTAATTTTTAATACACACTATCAAGACTTAGGTACATGGATATTATCTAATACTTTTTTTACTTATATATAATTATAAGTTGCTTAAATATTAAAACCAAACGTCCAAAGGTTGCCCACCCCTACCCCAAGAAGGTGTGAGCCGGCGCGTTGCCTCAAGAATGCTACAATTTTCCCGAGTTTTCCATTTCTTCTCCCCCTCCCAACCCTCCACCACCCCGGGAAAAAAGCCTTGGTCTTAACGACCCGCTCGATCTCCGGTTACCGCTTATAAAGTTTAAGTGTAGGGTTACAAAACCTTTGGCGCGATGTGACGGACTAGTTTCGGGATTTATTTAACATTAAAGTTTCGCTTAATTGTGGGAAGTTTAGTTTATTATAACTCACGTGTATTGTGTATTTATTTTGATTTGGAATTTTCTCGAATATTCAAGACTATTATAGTTTAAAGTTGCAATTTAAAATTGGAATGTAAATTATTTATCTGTTGATTAGCAGTTATTGTATCACACGTGAAAGTTTTCTTTGTAATTATGTCTATGTAGTTTTCTGTCAAAAAAGCTCTTTCATTTTAAACAATAATAATTATATTGTAAAGGAGGAAATGACTCATCAGCATTGATCATTTTGATTAATTTGTACTTGAAACAGCCAGCATGCTAACCCTTGAAATCATGTCACAATGTTAACGAAATGCTTATCAGATGAGTATCAATAACTAAAATTACAAATGCCATATACTTCATCATCAAACGGCAAAACTTATCAAATAAAACATGTATGTAAATACTAACTAATTATTTAGATAATACTTTTAAAGCAATTTATGAACCAGGAAAATATCACCATAGCAAACCAACCCTACAAAGAAAATTATCCAAGGCATAACAAATCATAATTTAAATTAAAAATTTCCAAGTAATAATATATAACGTCCGCTCGAGGCAGCACCGTCTCCAATTTTCTCGCAAAACAAATCTCTTGTGCTAAGAAATATAAAAAATACATCCAAAACGGCCTAAATGTTATCAACGTCGAACTTTCCAAAATCAACTCTACTCCCCTGACACAAAATTCAGTATCCAACAACACCATCTATAAATTCAAGTATCAAAATCAATTCTACAACGTCCTAACATGTAAATTCACACACGCAATTATGAACTCTATCACTCTTCCATACAGTTCACATTACCGTAACTCGTTCACACATAAAGGGTGTTCTAACTTCAGCTTACATACAGAGTGTTACAAGACAGGACTGGGAGACCCCCCCTAACTTCTTTGCGTCGTTAATTTACATTTTAAATTGCACTTACATTGCGCGGTGAGCGTCCTGTAGGAACGGGGTGGACTGCCTTCAAGTTTAAGTTAAATTATTTATTTGTGACTTTAAGTCATTAACTTGGGGGTGAACTTAAAATGGTATATACCTATTGTTTATTACTCTTGAATATGATAAGGGAAGAGTATTGTAAATACTATAGAAAACAATGTCTTTCTAATTTGGGAATATATGAAAATTCAAAAGTTAATTCGGTTATTGAACCCAAGACAATACGGAAAGTCTACTATGGAAATAATTATTACCTTCTATTGTTTTTGTCACTGACTGTTGTGTGTGTTTAATGAATAAATAAAATAAATATAAATAGGTACCTACTAATAATAAATATCCTTAATCTTCTTATATATAAAATTCTCGTGTCACAATGTTTGTCCTCAATGGACTCCTAAACCACTTAACCGATTATAATAAAATTCGCACACCATGTGCAGTTCGATCCAACTTGAGAGATAGGATAGTTTAAACATGTAGGTACCACGGGCGAAGCCGGGGCGGACCGCTAGTTCTATTATAAGTTTGATAGCTTAAAGAAAATATATTCACAAAATTCACAATATTGTTGTCGGTTATAAATTATCATACAACAAATCGACCGTAACAAATTCATCGTAAGAAATCACTTAAACAAACATATGGTAAAGAAAGTGAATGTAAGCATACAAAAACTATAAAATCGATTCCCTTAAAAAATCACTTCCGATTCTCATTTAAATTCCTTCAAGTATCGATATATCGATGTCTTGTAATCGATATCGATCGCATGAAGAATTGTTTCCTGTACAACACTAAAAATGGTTATAAACCTTAATGTCTTAAGTATAGGGTCGACTTTCAAAATCTCCTTGAAGATTTCTGATAATCTACCTGCGTTTAATAATAAACTTTATCTCTACTGTATAAGGTTTAAATTAGTAAGTCTACAGGTAGATAACATTTGGCAGTTTTTTGTGTGAAAATGAAAGTATTAAAATTCAATAATAAATTCCCAATAGACACCTTTTTGTCATAAATATTAACGACAGATTGACAATCGAAAGGGGTTCGGATTAAAAAAAAATAACAATCTTATAAAACTTCGTGTTATATAGATATAGGTATGTAGAGTCGTCACTTATCTTCGAAACTAATGAACCTAAGTACATATATTGATAATTGAAATATTGTTTTAGTGTAACAATAAAACTACAATAACAATCTCTTGTACAATACCAATACTGTTACAATGAGAGAAATTAAATTTTTTCCGAGTTCATCAAAATTTAATAAATTCAATTTCCCAATTAAAATGACAGAAAGGATGGTTCAAGGTAGACCGTTCAAAAAAAAATTGATATTAAGAAAATATAAATTACCTACCTACAAAAAATACAAATACCTACATATACCTAGGCTCATTTACAAAAGTAAATGGCCTTTGTAAATCAGCCTATACAGTACACACACTTACACGATTTATGAATCTATAATTTATCAAAAACAGTTCACCAATTCCCCACACCTATAAAACCAAACATTAGAAATCTCGCGAACTCCGAAACAATTCGTGCACATTTTTAGTGTGACGGCGCACGGATATCCTCCACGGGTAACTATTCCGGATAACCGGTGTATATCTTACATTTGTGTGGGTACACTCGGCTACAATAATGTGGTGATGTTTGGAAAATTATATATATTTTGTAATATACAAATTAAACTTTAAGCCCACACATAGTATTTCAGAAATAACTCTACTTTTTCCTCTATTCTCTAAATCGCACGTGACAGTTTCGGCTGAGCAAAAAAATCATATTTATTTTTAAACATACAAGTAAGTATGTATTAGCTATTTGCTCGATATAAAAATAGCCGATTTTACTCGGTGAACATAGTTTACTAGTTGTATAAGGAATTTATAAAACTAATAGAGTAAATTATTCCTGACTAGGTAAATGAAAAAAACTTTCATTATTTCTTTCTTGTATTTAAATTTAAATTTTAAAATAAAAATCTTATCTCTTTATCAAATTAGCGTACACAATTTCACCGCTGAGTGTACACACCGGAAGTTGGCAATAATTCGCGGGTGTTTTCGCAAATTCTTACCGCCACGTATGAGCCACTTCCGTTCCGGGCTCGCTGCACTAGATTCGTATCGTGGAATCGATATAATATATTATGTTTGTTATTATAAATGAAAATAAATTGTTTGTCTGTATTTAGATTTATTTATCTAATTCAAAACTGTTTATGATTATATTATGTTTAATAATTTAATTATTCAAAACGGAGATCTCGACTTATATAGCCATTCTATGCTTATAAAATAAAGGTTGTACCATATTTATACACAAAAATCTGTAAGTAAAACATATTTCATACGTACCTACGTATCTCGCTAGAAAATATTTAAATTTCAACACGTTCAACGGTAAAACGTTTAAAATCGCACCGTACTATGTCACCTTTAACCCGCAACAGCTGTCGCTCCTTGCCGAAATAACAATAGAATAAGAAAGGGTCAAAGTGACCAACTGGCCGACCAGTCTAGCAGTTCCGGGTTAAACCGGTTTGATATGGTGACAATCGTTCATGGTGTTTGTGGGATAGATTTGAAATATTGTTTTAATAAAATACAAGATTGGTAGTGTTTTAGAACAAATAATTGGAAGTGTTGAAGACTTTATTGTGTGATATGATTTGTATCACTAAAAAGTAATATATACCTAGTATGTAAGTAAGTACATATATTTATAAGTTAATGTAGTTGAATAAATAATATGAAAAACATTTCAAATTGCCAATTATTTCTAATGAATTGTTACAAAGCTTTTTAAGTATCCCTACAAAGCTTTTTATATATTCTTTGCTTCAGATCAAATTAAAGAGGAAAATTACATTTTTACCAGGTACAAATATATCAAAAAACTTCAAAGTTTATTTTAAAAATATTCCACAGTTAAATTCATTTTTCAACAAATTTTAAAAGCGTTTTTTAATTTATCAAAACCATGGTCACCCATAAACTGACCGTGTCCACGACCATTGAAGTGTGTCCACTATCGATTATTATTAAAAAGCACAACAAAAGGACGGACAGATGGACAATAACTATGATTATTTTTTATTCGCGAGTAAACAAAACGGCCCATATGCTGTGAAGGGTTAAATGTACAAAAAGCTTAAAGTTTATTGATTTTTAATAATATCTGTTGGTTTTTGTAAGTTAACTGACTTTGATTAATGGGTTAAGTTTTGAAGTGTGTTCAAGTAAATCTTTAGTTAAAAATAGAAGTGAAAGTCGAGACTTTGAGACGATGGATCTTTATCAAAATTTCATGAAAATTTGCTGATCAGATCTTGATGAAATTTGTCATAGTGATAGTGTATGAACGGGTTTACTACATATTGTAATAATTGTATTAGTGTGACATAGGCTACTACTACTATACAGGGTTAGTAAGGTAATTTATAAGTAATTTTTAAGTTTGGGTTAAGGTGATTTATAAGTAACTTTTAAGTTTGGCATGAGCTACGATGCCCTGAAAACAGTAGAGATATTTCTAATTGAAGCTTATCTTTTGAATTTAATTTCCAAATTCTAGATATCTACCTACTATTGTTAGACTTCCTATCTTGCAGTGTTTTAACTGTGCATAAATAAATATCTTTTTTACACTTTAAAAATTCATGAATAATAAGAATTTTGCATGTTTTTGAGGAACATGGTTTTAAAAATGGAGGTCACATTGTCGTATCGCGAGCGAGTTGGTACAAGACGAATCAAATAAAATCGATAAAAAGCTAGACGATTGTTTATCGAGTATTTGCGTGATAGAACCTTTGTGCATATAATTAATCACAGGGACGTACTGAGTATTCAAAATACGTTTTTTTTAAGCATCGGTTGGGCCTGATTCACATTTGAATTTATACTAGTATGTACTTGAGCCCGTGCTTGCAGACTATCTTTTAACTTACTTACTTACTCCTGTGGCGCTGAAACCCCGAAGTGGGTCTTGGCCTCCGAGACGAGAACTCTCCACCTTCCCCGGTCCTGAGCGGTCTCTTGCCAATTGTCATTGGCTTGGAGCTTACTCAGGTCCCTCTCCACTTGATCGCGCCAGCGATACTTGGGTCGACCAACTGGCCGTCGGCCCGACGGACGACCCAAGTATGCTCTCTTCAGACCTCGCTCCTCACCCATTCGCTCTACATGCCCGAGCCAACGCAGGCGTCGTGATTTTATTTCCCCAAGTATATTTGGCTCGGCCATGAGTTTTTCTAAATCGGCATTCTTACGGACTTTCCAGCTTCCATCCTCTTGTTGGATAGGATAGGATCTTTTAAAGTGAAACTTTTATTACATCGTCTCAAACTTTTTGGTCTGTGTAGCGCATGTCGCGTGACGGTCGGCTGCCGAGTAGGTATAAAGCAGTGTTCGGTACCGTACGATAAGTTTCACTTTTACCGTGGTTTCATAAAACCTCACAACATTTTTTTACAAATTGTAACTTAATTCGAAATTAGTCGTTATTGCACAAAAAGGAAAATAACTTTCAATTTATCCTAAAATCTCTTTGGGTTTGTAAAATAACTAGCTTTCCGCCCGCGATTTCACCCGAGCAGTAAAGGAAGACCTGCATAAATCCCTACGTTCTTAACTATACTATGTCACGGATCTGAGATCTCAAACTATGTTTGTACGAAATTTAATCTAAATCGGTTCAGTAGTTGATCATGAAAAAGAGACAAGCAGACAGGTAGAGTAAATTTCGCATTTATACTAATAATTGTAGTTATAATTGTGCTATTTTAAAATCAGTGTTTACAGTTTTATGTCGATTTTTTTCATAGATATTGTGGGCACTGGTACCGAAGAAGTGATATATTATCTAGATTCTTCAATTGACAATTGTATATTAAATGGGTTTAATTTTTATTATAAATCGAATTAAAATAATTATAAATAATATTTTGCAATACATATCTGGCCAATACGCAACATGTAATGACAGAGCGCTGTCTACGGAATAATATGGCGTCTTTATTTCTCATTTGTTATTCCGTCAATACTTATTATCGTTTCCTTTTACTATTCTTTGTAATTGTATGTTTGTATTTGCATATATTTAAAACGGTGGTACTTTCTGGGTTAGAATTAACAAGTTTTAACAATGAGTTTGCTCGGGGCAATACTATTTAAGAGCCAGTAGGTTTTTATAATGCTCGATAGCTATGAAAATATTTTACAGTTTTGGCAATCGCAAGACATAATTATTAATAGAGTCACTGTTATATTAACAAACTAGCGGTCCGCCCCGGCTTCGCCCATGGTACATGTTTATTGTTTACGTTTTCTCTACATAAGAACCATCCTCGTACTTCAAGGAATATAATAAAAAAAGAATTATCGAAATCGGTTCAGCCGTTCTCGAGTTATGCGCTTACCAACACATTTTGCGATTCATTTTTATATATAAGAAGAAGATAGATATATAAATTCAAAGGAAAGTTTTATACGAGTGTCAATATTTTTCAAGTTTATATAATTATTGTTGGTTTATAAACGTATGCATTGAATTTTCAGATTGAAACGTTCAGAGTGGAGAGCATGCATGATTCAGGCTTATAGACGAAAATAATATAACATTTATTCCTATTTCCTTCCCGGAAGATTATTTAAGGCTTTCAAAATTTTGTTTAGTTCAAGTGTCTGTGTGTGCGTATGTGTTCTGTCTGTAAAGTGATGTTTCTTTTTAAGTGAAATTTACCGATATAATGTTTCAATATGAAATAAAGTGTTTATGTTCAGACACACAGTTTTATTGTCTTTTTATCATTTAATCACGTGCTTACAGTTACTTTTAAATTTATTTTTTATCCATATCATAAAATATCTTTTTAAACAACAAAACGTCACGTTTTGCAACAATCTAGGGCCATAAACCCGTTTGGCCAGCTGCAGGCACAGGAAGGGTCAAACCTGATTGACCAGTCGTGGACAATACTGACCCACGGCTAATATTGTATCTGTGCCCATGGGGACATTGGTCAATGGGTCAGATTTATTATTACTTACTGACTGTTTCTAAACCGTTAGTTATAAAATTGCCTTGCATCGTGGTTGTTGTGAAAGTGTTGAAGTGTTGAAAATGTAGTTTTGAGGTAGTAAGGAGTATTGGTAATGCTCTTTGAATTTATTTTTCTGTTTGTTTGTATTTACTGTTTTAGCAAAATAATGTTTAATAATTTAGTTTCACTTACCTACGTGGTGTCCTCTGATAGGTACCTACCCATTCAAGGTATCGGCAAGGCATGAAGGTACGAAAGCGTCCGTCCTTAGTCCTTACGTAAGAAAAACTACGTAATAGTTTTCATGTATGTATGTGTGTAGTATCATAATACCTAATATATTAATATCAATATTGCGTAAAATCAATAAAATCGTTAAGTTAATTATAGGAAGTGATAAAAAAGTTTCGAAGAATTATTTTGTAAAAAGAAGCGTGCAAAAACGGCCATTAAAATAAAGGACATAAAACACAACCCCAAGAAAAAGATAACCCCAAATTGGTAAAAAATACGAATTTCCCCAAAAAAGCCTCAATTATCACCTCCCCGTTTTGCTCAGCAAATAGAATTAGGCGTGAATTAAATTAGCCCGGAATTAACATGGATAATGCCCGGCTCTTTTTCCTTATTTCCCGCCTTTTTTAGCGTTTTTTTTTCGTCCGTTGTGAAATTTACCCGCCAATTTCGAATAAACGTTTCGCTTGTTCTTTATTTGAATTTCGTTCTTGGAACATTTTCACGGGACGTTTGGAAATTATTGTTTGAATGAGTGTTTTTATTTCTGTTGCTTTTACATGTATGCATTAGTCTCATTGTATTCTAGTGCTCGTTGAAATTATTTTAGGTAAGTATACTGTTTTGAAAATGAATATAGACCGTACTTATTTCAATAAAATATTTAACGTGTTATTTCATCTAAGCTAAAACATATTTTGGAATTGCTAAAACGAATCATTCGAGATCATAATAGAAAGTACCTATTTTTTTTAATTTATAGAGCGAGCGGGAGCATTGTCTGTAGAGCGCATATTATTTCCTAATTTCTATATTTATTTATTTATTATTTATTACACTTTATTGTAATACAATCACTTAATAATAGGAAACAATAAGAAGAAAATATGGTACAAGAAAGATGTAGTACAATCGGCGGCCTTATCACTAAGCAGTGATCTCTGCCAGGCAACCAAGCGGTAAAAAAGCGAAATATTTAGTAAATAAAATTTTGGAAATAAAATTAGAATTTAAATATAAACGTGAAAATAAAAAAGTATGATACTATACTAAAACGCAAACATTCGAATCTACTCATATTACAAGTTATATATATATATATATATATATATATATTATATTACAATATATATTATATTATATATATATTATATTATATTACAATCTACCTATCATTACCTATATTATCAATTCCTATAGCTTTTCCTATTAAGCTACATAAAGTTGAACTATTTACATAGATACCTTTTTAAATCCTTACAATCTCTAGAGTACTTACAATCTCTATAAACTACCAAAATACAATCAAAATAGTTTATCACTATTTAATTTTAAACATCCTGATAAATAAGCCGTAATTCAATGTACAGTTTAAAGATTTTAAGTTAATTTAACCTCTCTAAAACATATTTAATCAATTAAGGGCCGATTTTTCAATGCTTGGATAAAACTTATCCGTCTCATAAAGATATACGATAATATTAAAAAGTGACGTAAACTGTCAAATACGGGAAATTAGAATACGTTTATAAAATGGTAGTTTTATACATTATTCGACGAATAAGTTTTAACCAAGGATTGAAAAATCAGCCCTAAATAGCATATAACTATTTAATTATAAACATTACAATAAATAAAAAGATGTAATTACCAAAATTACATTCAAATCACACAAAATTTAAACCTCTATCGATTTTCCGTCAACATTTTGCAATTCAAAAATTCCGCCTTCATCTGTTTACTTCAATATAAGGAAGGGGTTCTTAAAATGTCAAAAGAAGCGAGTTTTCCCTAAGGGTGAACAACCCCCTTAATTATATCTTTTAATGTAAGTCTCAGTGCATTTTTAACCCTTATGTAAAAGAAAGGGAGAGGGTGTTCGAATGAATTTGTTATGCGTCAGTCTGTCTTGAAATTTAAAAGAAAATTGGGCAAGTTGAGATCATTAGTAAATAATTTTAAGACGAGGGTGCAATTAGGTATATTTTTCAACAATTTTAAAATGAGCTCTATCATAGAGATTCCTATTTCGTCAGATTCTCTGTCAGATTTCCTCTTGCTAAAATGTTTTTTTTTTCATTGTCAAAATAAATAATTATACCTATTTATGAGTAATCTAATAATAACTTTAACAAAGTACTTAACTTAGTACTTAACACTTTACATTTTATCGTTTATATATTTAAACTAGCAGTCCGCCCCGGCTTCGCCCGTGGTACATATTTACGTTTTCTCTACATAAGAACCATCCTCGTACTTCAAGAAATATAATAAAAAAAGAATTATCGAAATCGGTTCAGCCGTTCTCGAGTTATGCGCTTACCAACACATTTTGCGATTCATTTTTATATATAAGAAGAAGAGATAGCTCACATCTACGACTTTATGCGTGTTTTTATTTGTTGCGATTAGCTCTAATAAGAGCCTACGTTATGTAATTTTTCATATAATTAGCTGAATATACAAACTAGCGGTCAATGAAAATTTCATCTAGAAAAATCGTGTAATTCCTACAATGCCACTAAGCAAAATTAAAGAAAAGTATTAGGTACCTAATAACATATGCCGAATTTCATTTTTTTAGTCACGTTTTACTTGCCGAATAAGGTTTAATAAAAACTATATGGTATAGGAAGTTAAATATAACTTGGAATTTATTCTCTTCGTTTCTATTCCTAGACTTTTAAAGATATTTTTACTTATTTGTGTAGGTATAGGCACATAAATGTACTCAAACTAACATTTTCTTCAAATAAAACGAAATCCAAACAAACCATTATCTTTAATTCTCTACCAAATGAACAAACGAAACATGATACACATAAATACTAATAAATAATACAGCAAGGTACACTCGCGTAATAAAATGTAAAAGTAACGAAACAAAATTAAAGAGCAACACGACTGTACCGCCCGCATCTTCGCAATTTAAAACAGGGGATGGTCTCATTTATTCCTTCTTTTACCCCCCTAGAACACCCCTTACCGTCGACCAGTATAACTTGACCCCCCGCTGTCTTGGTTTTATATAGAAATTGGCTTTAAGAGTGCGGTTTCCGCGGCTCTTCCTTCGCTGGTCGATGTCCGTTGGGGTGGTTGTACCCTAAAAAATGGAGCCTCTTAAATCGAGGGAGGATCGTCACGGTGGATAATTTCTTATTATTATTACGTTGGCTATTGATTTTGGAGAGAATGCCTTAACAACGGTTTTGGCGTTGTTTTGTAGGATGTTGTATTTGGTTATTTTATTTAAAAACATGAAGTGAAGACTTGTTCCCTAAATAGATTCACTTAAATATAATAGGACAGGTCTTTAATTATCATGACGTTATTATGATAGTTAAAAATATGAATGTTTTAGTTACCTACTTAGTTAGATTTTGATGATGTATTTAGGTACTATTTACCAATGCATTATTATGTATTTCTATGCAATACGTAAAGTAGGGTATTATTTTTTATGGTTTAGTAATTAGTTTACTGTACAGTTTACGTATTATGTAACGATTCATATTATGTATAGCCTATAGCCACAGTATTACAATAAATAATAATTGTAATCTCTGCTATAGCCTTCCTCGATAAATTGGCTATCTAACGCACCGAAAGAATTTTTTAAATCGGACCAGAACCTAGTTCCTGAGATTATAATATTAGTATAGATAAAGCATTCATTAGGGAATTATACTACAAATATTAATAATATTTGACCTATTCTGTAAAAAAATTCTGCAGAAAAAAATTCTATTCCGCATTTAAAACGGGCGCGTAAAATTCAAAATGAAGGCGCGATTACGCTCGCCCGAGGAATTCGAATGACGAATTGCGGAGGGTTTTTCTTGTTCCAAACACAAACTTAAATTTTACGTTCAAAAACAAATAACAAACAAAACACGACTCTATCACCCTCCAATACAGTTCATGTATCTTAATTTAAAATTATTCGTTATCTATGCAAGATTTCTCCCCGCTGTCTCTCTCAAGGATTTATCGTCTTGCAAAGGGGTAAAAGGAAAAATAAGAAAGGGTTGTTTTTCCAGGGGGACCTTGGGGGGAGGGGGGTAAGTGATTCAATTAAGGCGGGCGGCGACAGCGCTCGAGCGATTAATTATGCTTTCAAAATTATGGCTGTATGAAAAAATGCAAGCGTCATTTTTGGCGCGTAGAAAAAGAAATTAGCCGTTTGTTTTTTTTTTCATTTGAATATGAGTTGCCAGTGATTAGGGCATGCAGAACCGGATCCGGTTCCAAGTTTCTGAAACCCGGTTCCAAATCGAGCTCAGAACCGGGTAGAACCGGGTTACCCGGTTCTTTTATAATACTTTGGAAATAATATGAAATTAAACAAAAGTAACTGTAAAAGTACCTGATAGGCCTTTTATTTTACGCGGCTTGTGTCTTATTTTATTAAATTAATAAAGAAACAAAATTTCAATACTTCTCTTTATTTATCAGTCTTATAAAAGTACCTTGGCCCTTAGTCAAACGTCAGTATCGCCGAGGAATAGAAATTGCTAACGCTAATTATTGACATAAGCTCATGATATTTTGGTAATGGTTCGGTCACACTACCAACGACGATGACGACCACGACCAAAATTCAAATCTTGCCAAAATTTATTCAAAATAAAATATTTAAATCTCCCGTCATTACGGTACTCGGAAAAAATTAATTCGAGGTCAATTAATAAAAAGATAGTTTTTTTTGCGATTTTCGCCGAGACGGTAAGTTTATCATACAATCACCTGGAACCAAAATTGTACATCATAAAATTATTTATAAAAAAGGTTAAATACATTTTTTCCTAGGAGCTACCTACCATTTCTAGGAAAAACCTATTTTTTTATCCATTGATCTCGAAAAAAATTTTTTAATTGTGTTTTGCACAATTTATTTAATTTCGACTGGATGAAAATTTTGTTCGTGGTCGTCGTCGTCGTTGGTAGTGTGACCGAATCCTTAGGCAAAACATCCTTAGACATAAGCGTATGATACGCTTATGTCAATTTGTATCGATAGCGTATTCTATTCCTTAGCGTTTTGACGGTTGTCTCGGCGCTCTTGTAATCATAATCGATACTAATATTATAAATGCGAAAGTAACTCTGTCTGTCTGTCTGTTACTCAATCACGCCTTAACTACTGAACCAATTTGCATGAAATTTGGTATAGAGATATTTTGATACCCGAGAAAGGACATAGGATAAGTTTTATCCTGGAAATACTACGGGAATGGGTTTTTCTTTGAAAACGCTGGCGAAGCCGCGGGCGGAAAGCTAGTATCACATAAAAACATGAAAAGTACCCATAGTACCACATGCGAATGTCGAAATTTGCGAAAATTTTCAGCATTTACGGCTGTATCTTTTGATGCGTTGGCTTGTGAGTTCGACTTTTTCACATAAAAGGGACCGAAGACTTGAGTATTCGATATTAATTTCAGCTTGATACCAAAAACAAAAATGTTGTGTGGTTTTATGAAACCACGGTAAAAGTGAAACTGTTCGAACGGTTCCGAACACTGCTTTATACCTACTCGGCAGCCGACCGTCACGCGACATGCGCTACACAGACCAAAAGTTTGAGACGATGTAATAAAAGTTTCACTTTAAAAACATGACTCGATCATTATATGAATCAGTAAAATTAACAGCTTTTCAAATTTACGAGAAATCTAATAAAAATATTTCTATAGCCTAATCTTTGTGGTGGTAAATTTTAAAAATATGTATCTTGACGTTTCAAAAGTGCTTCTCGAAGAAGTCTAATTGAATAAATAAATGTTTGAGTTTGAGTTTGTTTGTCATTTTCGAAGCCTAATTTTTTTTGGCAATACAACCGTAGGAAACTTATAGCATCTAAGGTTAGACAACCAATTGGTGCCACGCTTGAGGCGTGGCACGAAAATTCACGATGCACGTGAGTCTGACGTTGCCAGATACAATAAATTTGTTAAAATAATGCAGCAAAATATAAATAATACTTTATATTTTAATATTTTGGTCGGAACCGGGAGAACCGGGTTTCATACTATTCAGACCCGGTTCTCAAGATGATCAAAAAACCCGGGTTTACCCGGGTTTTTCGGAACCGGGTAAACCCGGGTGCATGCCCTACCAGTGATAAGCCTTTTTGCGTTTTGTTATTATGGATTGTTTTACGTTGATAATAATTTTAGAGTTTATTGAATAATGTAAACACAATTAATAAATGTTTACGTTAGGTACGTAACAACTGAAAACTGCAAACCATTTTTAACACACCTTTTAATAGAAAAATGAAAAACACAAATAATTTCTTATTTATATCAAAATAAAATATCTATAGGTACGTAACGAATTTCTCATACACTTTAAAACATCATGACGTGTTCACACATTGACACACTCACGTACGTGAAGGTCAAGGACCTCACCTATTTTGACGGCCCGAATGTTCGAAGACAACTTAAATATTTAACGTTGTTTGGTTGAAAATTGAAATCATAAAGAAAATAACACTTTACTTTTTTAAGTTTTTATTTTTATCAACGCTAGTCTATGTTTTGGTATAGATATTAATTATTGATACAAAATATACCTAATACAAAATAGGTATAAACTATAAAGATATTTCTAGAGATGTTATGCCTACTTATTAATTAAAAATGACAAATTTCAAATATGTATAGGTAATGTCATTATAATATTATATACTGTCATTTTAAATTTTGCATGTAATTTCTCTCATCTAATTATAAATGTTTGTTAAGTTATTTCCAATTATTCATGATTTATCATAATATTACATCAAAATTCGTTCTTAGTGATTTCAGGCGTGAAAAGTTACCTACGGACGAACGGAGCTACCTACATTCGATTTTTTCATAGTTGTATATTATACCACAAATAGTTTCCAGGCAGACAGAAAGCTTCATAATTTCATAAGATCCTCATAATATATTAACAATGTTCTTTTGAATTTTATAGGTATCTATAAATTTAAAAAGGAATTGCTCTCGATTGAACCTTTACCAAAACCCAGTTGATCAAATGTAGTTTTATTTTAACATTAATTGATTATTTTGCCGTCAAAATTGGATTTATGTATTATGTATATATGTATACTTTTTACCTAATCTGCAGTTAGCTGCAGACTGTGTGTCTTTGATTTAATGTTATATTTGTTAGTGGTGGTTGCCTATAATTGTGACAGCACTATGTCTACGATTGTTATTACTTTAATGCTTTTATCTATGTATCAGTGTATGTCATGTTGGTGATCCTTAATGAAATAAATAAATAAATAAATAAATTACCTACCTTCCGGTATATTATATTATGTTTATAAAAGTAGATATTTCACATGTATTTAACTCAATTTGAGTAATAAAGTTTCAGTAATTACTTCATCCTATGTTTTCTCTATAGCAAAGTTTGACTTACCTAAGTCTTTAAGAATCTTGACTCGACAAAAAATGATTATGTTTCCAATTTCTGCAGGTACAATGGTTAGAAGCGAATCTTACAACTTCGAAGTCATATGTTTGAATATCGGTGACAATTAAAAATCTTATTCAAGTTAATTCATTTAGATTATTCATTTACCTACTCAGTGTCTAATTATTTACTAGGCTATAAGAGTCTTCTTTAAGCTTTTTTTTAATTTATAGTTCAATAAAAATGTACGGTACATAAATAATAAGAAAAATGGAAAAGTCTTACATTTCCGGGATATTTTTTTGAATACGCTACTACACTATCTGCATGTCATAAAAATTAATTATTTAAAAAAACAGTCGTAGCTTGTTAGGTACATAAACATTGACTTGGTTTATTTTAAGTTCTTTACACACTGAGATTACATAAATTAAATTAAAGTTTAAACGATTAATAACGGAATGTCAGCTTCTAAAATTAACTTGTACACTCTTTACATTTAGTTATGTACAAACAAACAACAAACAAAACATATAATATGTTATGTAGGTAGCTACAAAAAATTTCAATGAATAGCGCGAATGCATCGTATAAGACTTAGGTATGTGTATCTACTGCGTATAATAAATAAAAAAAAAACAAAAACTAAACATAAACTCTCGCGAACGAGACAAAAAATCTCATTATACGAGCAAAAACGTCATTAAAACAGCCATTGAATTGCCAACAAAGAAAACCCCCCACTTCGGGCGCTAAGGTGCGACACACTTTTATTCTAAGGGGCCTTGCCGGCCACCCTATTTTAAAAGGAGCCATCTTGGAGGGGTCGGCCCCACCCCGCGGGTGTGAGAGGGAGCACTGTTGTTTTAATTCTACCAAATATCTTTTGCGAATACCTTAAGAACTTTTGATATAATTTCCTTTTGTATTTATAAGGTGACGTCGTTGAAGGGAAGGATTTTTTGTGCACCGAGTTTCGTTTAATTAAATTGTATATTTATTTTTATGTATGCCTTGTTGAAATGTACATTAATATATCAGTAAATCTCATTACTATTACATAATTAAAATAGGCATTTCTTCTAGATTATTAATTTTATAGAAAGGAAAGTATACGTAGGTAGGTTACCTATACCAGAAAAATATATACGCTGCCTTTAGTGGCATGAAAATAGACAAGAGTGTAATTATATTCGTATTATATAATATTTGATGCTATAAAAAAAACTTTCTCGTTTTAATAATGTGTCTATGTAATTAAAAATGAATGTTTTATAGTCCTGTTTAAAGCGAAATCTTAAAATCTTCAACGAATTCAAATAAAAGCGATTCTAGTGCGTCAAAGGTATACTTGGGTCCACTAGCTTCAGGTAAATTTTAATTTCTATGCAAATGTGAGCTTTCAGGGTTTAATCTATGCCGGCGCTGCCGTTAGGAAAACTTAATGAGTGTCACTATTCTTTGTAGTTTTAGATTTCTAGTTTGGCCTTTGGCCTTTGTGACCGTGGGACGGCGGTGAAGGGTTAATTATAGATTACGTAATTTTGGCACCTTTTTATATGCCTAATTTCCTTAATAATATTTTTTACGCGTGTGTAAATTATTTTGTTTGCTCTTTATTTATTTTGATTCTTGGATTTCACGATCTTTAATCGAATATTTTTAATTAGAAAATCATAGAACTTGTAACGTTCGTTTCCTATTGGCTATTTTAAAATTTAATGTTCAATTTTTCTACGATTTGTAGTTGCTTTATAAATAATTGACTTTTCAATTTCTGTACACTGGCACCGACTTTATAAAAAATTGTTAATATGAATTTCACTAGATGTAGATACCTACTACATATTATTAATTAATAGGTCAAATGGTAGATATGTTATTAGGTCAAATGCTATGTTAAATATATAAATCAGTTCCAACGTAATTATTATATTAAAAGTAGGTACTACGTAAGATTTAAACCTGATTATTTCACTCGATTTAAACCTGTATTTTTCTCTGCTGTAACGATTACCTACCTACAAGTGATTGAATCCTACTAATATTATAAATGCGAAAGTTTGTGAGAATGTGTGTGTGTGTGTGTTTGTTACTCTTTCACGCAAATACTACAGAACCGATTACAATGAAATTTAGCACACATATAAAGGGTAACTTGGATCAACACATAGGATAGGTTTTATCCCGGAAATCCCACGGGAACGGGAACTATGCGGGTTTTCCTTTGAAAACGCGGGCGAAGCCGCGGGCGGAAATCTAGTCCTTTATAAAAGTTAAACACACACAATTACAAATTAAAATATTACCTATATTTACTTAAAACTTTCCTTTTGCTTTCAGACAAGGTGCTTCTCATCAACCAGGAAAAGAAAACTCGAATATATTTATTGTGTATAAGTTATAGATATAACTAAAAAATTTATTAAACGATCAAATTTAAATCCCAGTTAAAATACAGCTGTTGTCATTGTTTTTATTAAAAACAAATAAATTAGAGCACAATTTATATATTTAGTTAATTATGAATGCAAACTAATAATTGTGTGTTATATTTCAGGCAATACAGGCAGTTAAAAACACCTTAAGAAATCATTATTTATCTATTTATTATATGTTTATTTTTTACCTACCTCCGCTGTAGTAATATTGTTTTTCACACAATCTATTGGTTGCCTGGAAGAGATTACTTGTTAGTAATAAGGCCGCCTTCTGTGTCGTTAGTAATAGTTTAAGTCTTATTGTACCTACTCTTGTTGTGTTACACAATAAAGTGTATAAAATATGTATATAAAATAAATATTTAAATGAGCTTTAAATATACTCATATATTTAAACAAGAGTTTATAAGTTTCAGACCAAATTATAAAGTAAATGTAACTATCAAAAAGCGATAGGTTTTACCACACACTGGTTTTTAGACTAAAGCATTATTACTATTAAAACTCGAACCAGATTTTAGTAAATGTAAAATAAATAATAGAGAACCATAAAATGTATGTTATAGGTGAGTAAGTTTAATTCAACATTGATACATTAAACAGGGTTTGTTGCGTATTTTACTTCTTATGGAAAACCTTAATTTCTAATAAGATAAGAGACTTTAGGTTTATGTCATACATTCTTATTTGAAATATCTAATTAGAACGTAGAAGACATATCTATTATTTCAAGCTTTTGTATGTAAGTCTTGTTTCTTCATTTTTTGGTAAAATAAAACTATTTTAAACAGTAAACGTTACTTTGTTCTATTGACGTTAAAATCAAATCCAATAGAATAAAATAACAAGTCAAGACCGACCTACAGTTATAACATAAATCCCGAATTTTACGTTAGTATCAATAAAAAAAAAACTCGATCGTAAACAATTAGTAGTGGTTAATCTTCCATCTCCAGACAATTACAGTTTTTGTTCGAAAAACGTTAGTTGGAGCGTTCCTGGAGCCGAGATCACGTATGGTGATAAAATTACAAAGTTTTCACATTAGCCAAACTTTTACTACACTTATCTTTAGGGAGGCAGGTATGGGCAAAAATATTTGGAATTAACGTCGACTGCGATAGAATCGAGTCGAGTTTTTTATGAGTTTTATAATGATTATTTTTAATGATACAGTAAGTTTGGAGATAAAAATTGGTGAATTGGAACTTTAAGTTGTTATCAGCCACTTTTTATTCACTTCACAAGGCTCTTTTGAATGGCTCTATATATCTAATAGTGTTTAAATTATCACTAATGTAAAGTGTCGTAGATTTTAGGTACGTTTTTTTATATATATATAAACAAAATTTTTGTACGCAGTTTTAAGTATTAAGACTTATAATATTGTGCAATCGATTATTCATAGAGATAATTTATTTGAACTCTACCTAATGATATTTAATTTTAATTGGTAGACTTCCGATTATATGACTATGTACCTGTATTAGGTATAAATAGTGTTTTATTTTAGGTAACATTTATGCATGTTGTGTCATGGATAAAATTTTGAATAAGAATGTTACACCATTTTGAGTTATTTAATACCTATACCTACATATTTTCAAAATGTCAATATCATTAACAGATAATTAATTTATTTATTAGTAAATACGAGGTAAATACCTAAACTGGATTATTTAAAAACCTCCATTAATAATTATACAAAGTACCAGGCGCACATAAAAACAAGAGAGTAGCGCAATCAGAACAAATGACCGAAGCTAAGCAAGTACGGAGAGAGTTTACGACAATGCCTATAAGAAACGGGCGTTGTGTTATAAAATTTGCATTCGGCTGCCGACGGGTGGTGCAGGCGGAGGCGGCTGTGTTATGTGGAGACGGCTTTTTTATATATTTTTTTTATATATTTATATATTCATAAGGAGAAAATTCTAATATGGTAGGTACAAATTGATTCGTATTGAAACAATTCTAATAAGATACATTTCGTCACTATTAGTAGTCTAATTTACTTAATTTAGGTTTTAAAATACTTTTAAAATATGCTTTTTAAATGGTTCTTTGAAAATTAATTAACTTTTCTTTTGGATTATCTATATGCACATCAAACGAAATCACTACTAGATTCATTGTGATTTTAATTAGTAAATAACTATTGGGCATTGTAATAACTAATAACGTTACTAGACTACGTTATTTAAAAAAAAATAAAAGATTGATAAATTATTATTGTTGTTTCTCTTTACCTATAATTGGTTAATAATAAAACTGACTAGTCAGGTAGGTATATACTATATTATAATCTGGACATACTACATAGTACATACACAAAATAACATTCCATAAACATATACCTAATTCCTATAAGAAAATCTTATACCAAAAATACATAATATTATACAACAGGCAATGTAAAAATAATGATCCACATAAATTTAGCCATGGAGGGTTGGCCAGCCTCCCGAAGGCGAAGCGGGTGGTTTTTAACAGGAAAAAGGAGGGTTGGAAAATTTCCATTTTCTTAAGTCTTTCGCTTTGCAGCAGTTTTTGATTAACGGACGGCTAGGGCGAATCTCATTATGTATTCATCCCCCTCTTATTTACTTGGGGGTATCGTGGATTCTTATGTTCTATTGATCGATGCGTTATGAATATACTTTTTGTGTTGTATTTTTGTTTAGATAAGGTTTTGGAAAGAGTGATGTCTTAGTTATATTAAAACCACGTATATATCTGTCAACTGTGTTAAAACCTATCAAGGTCTAGTCAGGTGCATTTAAAAATAAAATGAAAAAATGATAATTACGTCACGTAGGAATGCGTTAAAAATAAAGCAGTCTTTAATGTCACAATTTACTTCATATTATAACGCAGTCGCGGGTTAAGCTGTTTGTTCGTAGAAGTCGTGTTGAAATATGTCCAGTTGTTTCAAATTATTACTGTAACATACAAATTGACGAACTATTTTGCAGTCTTTTACTATTTAAGCTTAGTAACCTATTCAATTCGGTCTACCTTTGTTTTCCCTACAGGTAGGGAACCATACTTGCCAAGTACGTGTTGATAGGAGTCACATTATCGACGCAAGCTTTGGAGTTCAGTTATTTCTTTATCTTTAGATAAGTCTGTTTATTTTAGCTTATCTATACTAATATTATAAAGCTGAAGAGTTTGTTTGTTTGTTTGTTTGAACGTGCTAATCTAAACTACTGGTCCGATTTGAAAAATTCTTTCGGTCTTAGATAGCTCATTTACCAAGGAAGGCTATAGGTTATATTATATCATCATGCTAACACCAACAGGAATGGAGCCACGCGCAACCGCGAGGCGCGGCTAGTAGTAGATATTTATAAAATTTTATTTATTGTCCATAAGCATGTTTTCTCCCATCGTTTGGAGTGATAATGTGCAGATATGTACCTACCTAAATGGATTAATGTCTTGCACGCTCATCTGGAATCGAACCTTCGACTTTTTGATTGAAGTTTGTTCTAGCTTCTAACTACTACTAAGCTTGCTGTTGTGTTGTATTTTTTATCTAGGGAGTAGGAGGAGACCTACTTTGGAATATGTATTACGTTTTCTTTGGTAAGTAAAGAACAAGATGTTACGTAGATATTACTTACATTACTACATATTTACATCTAGGTATATATTATATAAGGCGTCGATATAAAATATCAATAAACTTTTATGTTTTTTATTAAAGTCAAAAAAATTTCATACCATATTTTTGAGCTTATGTGAAGGAGGGGGAGTAGGTAGGCACTGTGCAGATTGTAACGTAAGATATCTACTATTATAGAGGATGTGGGTTCGAATCCTACATACGATTTTCTAGGAATACCTACCTGGGTATATAATATTTTTACTGTCAAGAATAATATTATGTACTTACAATAGAAAGAATAATATATTTAGTAGCTAGCCGCCTGCCTTTGCTCACTTACATTACTTAAGCGCGTCACACACGGTGAAGATACTGACGCGAAATTTTGTGGGTCATTTGTAACAGGATGGCGGTTCTACAAGAGTCTTAGTACGCAACATACGCAATGACAAAAAGAAAAATGATGGTCCGAACGCTGATACCGGATGCGTTAAGATACTGTAATATAAAATATAACAGTATCTTAAGATAAAATATTATAGTATCTTCACCGTGTGTGACGCGCTTTAGACATAACTATCTACTCAAATAGAGGAAGAAATAAATAGGTAGGTAACTACTAAAATTATAAATGCGAGAATAAGTAACTCTGTTTCTGTTCCGCTTTCACGTCTAAACCACTGAACCGATTTTGATAATAATTCGTGTAGATATTGACTTGAATTTGGAAAAGGGAATGTGCAGCTTATATCAGAAGTGAAGAAATTTTAACTTTTACTTAAGTGTATGGTGAAGTTATCGTATAACATTGTGAAAAGGGTGCAAAGCTAGTTTGAAATAAATAAGCCCCTTCTGGTTGCCTTGCAGGAATTAGCAACATATTATGTACTATTATTATGTAGGCTCTGTAACCAAACTTTAATCTAGTGTTCTTTACATTATTATAATATTATAATATAGTATTGATTGCAATTTTACTACTGTCGATAATATAAATTATAAATTTTTTTAATCTTTTTGATGCGCCCTCGCTTTTTACCAATGTCTTACATGTCCTTTATTTTTATGGTTGCCTGGAAGAGATTGCTTTTAAGCAATAAGGCCGCCTATTGTACACTTTCCAATTTTATGTATTCTCTTATTTTAAATTCCTTTTATATGTACAATAAAGTGTCATAAATAAATAAATGAATTAGGGCTTGTTATGAGATACCTACTAAGTAGGTACTTACTTATAAAGTAAAAGGAGTGAAATCGCATGGTTTAAATGAAAATCGATTGAGTAATTTTATTTTTATAACTTATGCGTCATTCAAACTTACTTGGCTATTTGTAGGTACTTATTTTCTTTTTAGTAAGATCCTCTACTATTAAATTCCTGCACGAAAGATTACTTCTCGACTATGCATGTTATACCTACCTTTTTGGTTATTACTAGATTTAAAAATATTCTATCATTACAAAAAATTAATCTCGAATTATAATTATTATTAGCTTAATATTATATTGTAATAATTTATATTTTAATTCCAATTCAAAACTTTCTATAGCTATTATTATTGCTATTCCCCAATAGATGGCGCCACATGTAATAAGATTTATAATTATTCTTATTCCAAAAGATGCCAAATAAAATAATTAATGCTAGGTTTAAAAATATTATTAACAGATAATAAAACTTATTCTTTAAAGAAAAACAAACATTTTAAATAAATTAAGTAAAAAATGTGCATCATTTATAATGTTCTGAGCAAGACATAGATGGCGCTGTTACCGTCATTCGTGTTAGTTCTTCAAAATATCAATAGATGGCTCTGTAATAAATTACAAACGTATGTATTTTGTTGTTTACAGTATTATGGCGTAGAATTTATTATTTAGCAAGCAGAATTTACAAGATGATTGATTCAATGAACTTGTAATATTTTTTAAATAATAATTTAATTAAGTATCCATTATCACATCGTAACATTTACAATTATGCATAACAATGTATCCAATAGAATTTTAAGACCCATAATTTCATCAGAAATGAAATTAAAAAACACACGTCATATCCACGGAAACTTTTAATTTCTTAAATCCCATAAAACGTGTAAGATTTTCTAAACAAATTACTAATTTCACGCCAAATTAAAACCGATAACAATAAAATAGGTTAAGAATTAAAAAGTCTTTTGCGATGTTATAGTGCAAGTGGAACACGTGGAGGGAAAAATGATTAAATATTCTGTGTTTGTGTTATTATTTATATGGCCAGCTGATTTAGAAGGTAATGTCTTTTTTATTACAATGATCAATCATACTACCTATCTTCGGCAATAAGCATAAAGACGTATGCTTCTGCTTCTCTTGCTTCATTCTTTAGCTTTCGTGGGTAATAAAAGTGCAAAATTTTACTACCCACGAAACTTTCCTTATTTTTTTCATGTAATGTCTATTTACCTAATTTCAAAAGAAATTTAATTTAAAACATTAGGATAATAATAGCTGAAAGAGACGACTGTATATATTTAAAATATCAATTTATTTCCAGAATACGATTTACTCGTGATACCTATACCAAAGGTGAAAAGCCCAAAGAGAACAGAGTACCTCCGAATACCACTATTACCTAAAAAAAGAATAGCCAGAAAGGATAACTTATATAAATTAGATATAGAACATTACGATGAACCTACAGAACATCCTGATATAGATAGTTTTGATTATAACAAAGACAGAGAAATGCTAGATAAATATGAAGTTTCTCAACGTTTGGACAATGATGTAGTTAACTTATTTGGTGAAGATAAAATTGTGGGTGGTTATGAAGTTGATATAAGCTTGTATCCGTATCATGTGGCCTATGGGACTAATTGTGGTGGAGCTATTATAGATAGGCGATGGGTGATCACGGCTGGTCATTGTGGGTAAGTATAGCCTTCAAACTTGGTAGAAATTGGTTTTTATTGGAGTGTTATGGAAAGAAGGCTAGATGAATTTTGAAAAGTATGTCTTCACTGTGATCGTCACTATACTATTTGTATGCGATCACATACTAAACATTTAACAGGGTGAGTAAGTATTGACGCAATCAGTGCTAGAGTTTTATTTATTCCTTGTTGTTTTTTAATGTTCAGTATAAACTTCATAGCAATGATAAGGAAATTCAGTACGACGCACGGTGGATTTTTGCAATTAACAATTATAGTAGTATTTCTATGCTCTCTCTGTTCGTGTATGTCAATTAATGATACCTCATCCATAACTCTTTTGCTTGTTCAGTTCATTCAATTTTCTAAACATTTCAATATAGAAATTAATTTAAACATAATCAAATACAATAAATGTTTCAAACAGGAAAAAAGAATACGTAAGAGTTGGATCAAAATACCTCAACAAAGGAAGGAAGGTTGGGATCAAAAATAACTACATCCATCCAATGTGGACTGCTAAGACAAAAGAACATCCTTTTGACTTTGACTTTCAATTGCTTGAATTGGAAGAATCTTTGAAGTTCGATGACCACATCCAACCAATCAAACTTGCTCATATAGAAGATATGGTGATTGGTAAAGTTATTACTGTTACTGGTTGGGGTAATACGGAAGAAAATGTGAGTAGAGTTAAATCAGAACAAGAATCTTATGTAATTTATACTTGTATGATCCTCTTGATGGAACTGAATTTTATAGTAAAGAAAAAGAAGAATTCTTCTAAAGGAAACACACAATTCACTAGTTCCACTTTTATTTCGATTTTATTACAACTATTATTTTACAATTCTATTTCTATTTTATACAAACTACGAAATTATCCTCAGGTATGTTTAAAGTTTAAACATAATATTATGTTCAACATGATAAATTCTGTACAACGTGGGTTTTTTTATCAGATAGATATAGCAATAGCTTATTCATTCTCCTATTCATACACTAGCTTTTTAATTTGACAAAATCCAACCGTGTCATTATTATTTTAGGGTCCTTATTCCAACGTGCTACGAGCAGTTCGTGTACCAATAATTTCCAAGGATAATTGCCAACACGTACCATTCCCGTACTTCCGAGGGTCTCTAACTGCTAGAATGTTCTGTGCTGGATTCTCTGAAGGGAAGAAGGATGCTTGTCAGGTATATTGATTTCAGGATCTATGAAAAAGTTCCTGTAGATTATATCTTAATATATTATATAAATCTCGTGTCACAATGTTTGTCCTCAATGGACTCCTAAACCACTTAACTGATTATAATAAAATTCGCACACCATGTGCAGTTCGATCCAACTTGAGAGATAGGATATTTTTTATGAAAAAAAAAACGTAAACATGTAGGTACCACGGGCGAAGCCGGGGCGAACCGCTAGTTTTATTATATTTATTAAAAAAACTCAACTGAATAAGGATATTATTTTGTTAATAAGCTACTCGTGAAATAAGAAGGTATTCCTATAGTTTAAATCTGAATGTTATTGGGATGGGTGTTCTTGGGATTTTTGTTTCTTACGATTTAATAACTGGGCCGATTTCAAAAATTATTTTACCATCAGATATATTTATAAATAACTTTTAGCCGAGCGGCAAACACTATTTTAAATTATACCTAGTCCATTTTTCACAACCAAGTAAATACTAAATAATATTCCTATTACATTGCAGGGAGATTCAGGTGGACCAGCAGTGCACCAAGACAAGTTACTAGGCATGGTGTCCTTCGGCTACGGCTGCGCGACACCGGGCTCTTTTGGCGTCTACAGCAAAGTCGCCAAAGTACGGCCCTGGATACAGGAGATAACTCACTTGCATTTTGATTAAATAATGTTTTGTAATGTGTTTTATTTTTCCTTGCTTTCAATGAACTTCCCTGTTTAATTTTTTATCTTATAGACCGTAAAAATTAGAGGAAATCATTTCTTGGAGGAAAGAGATTTAGCGTTTTGTTTAAGTATGGACAGGAAAAATCCCAAAAACTAAACTAATTTTGATATTTCCTCGAACTTATAGGAAGCTTTTTCAGTGATAAAAATTACAATTGTCCTTAAATTTACTTGATGTTTAATTTATCATGCCACCAATTTTTATATTATTTTAGATACCAGTTACATTGCTTCGAAATTGTAGAGTTACTTTGAAATAATGAGGAATATAATTAATTCTTAGAAAATAAACAAAATGTGGTTTATGACTGCAAATTTTGCATCTAAAGCTCATTTAACTATTTCAAACGTTCGTTCTACCATCTCAAAGATAATACAGTAGCACCTCGTTAAGTCGAACCTCGATAAGTCAAAAACCTCCAAATCTCGAAAAAATGTCTTGTTCCCTTCCCTTCAAACCCGAAAACCTCCGTAACTTGAAATCTCGGCCCTCTGTTAGTCGAAATAATCACCGAGTCCCTCCAAGCCATTTTGGTACATATTTTCACTCTATAACTCGAAAAATTAAATTTGACCTCTGTATCTCGAACATGGCAACATTTTATTTTACAATCTTTATAACTTGATCATTTGGACTTTAACAATTTGCCGACAGTGCAGTACACTATATTGTTTCTTAGAAAATATTTTAGGAGTATACGATAATAAATTTATGACTCACGTAAACACGTGTTTGCATTAAGTAGGTATCTGATGACGAAATTATCGATTCAGTAGCTCAGAAAACCGATACTAATGATTAAGATGACATAGAAGACGTGAATAGTACATGCGCTCCATGCGTTTCCATCAAAGAGGCAAGAACCGCATTGAATACCTTACGAAATTTTATAGAGCAAACCAGTATCTCTGAAGAAGAAGAATTTTCTGTTCTTTATAGATTAGATAATGCTAGAGAACAACCAAATTATCTAAAGCAAAAAAAATACTGACTTTTTTAATGCCATATTTTTTATTTTAAAATGATTTGAAATAATGTTGATTTATAATAAATAAAAACATGTTCGTCACCTCTGCAAGTTGAATTTTAATGTACTTTACCTCTCTAACTCAAAATTTATAAGAATAAACCTCAAACTCTGTATGTCGAATCAAAATCCGCCTAAGTCGAAATCCTCCATAAGTTGAAAACTCTATAACTCGAATTTTTTGGCGTCTCCCTTGATATTCGACTTATAGAGGTGCTACTGTAAATCCATAAAAATACAACTTATTTTTACGTGCGTTTTATCGATAATGCATTTTGAATTTATTTTCCTTTTATTTCGCCCTGTGATTGTGTTCTGGTGAGTGGCAGTTTTTAACAATTTTAGTTTTTAGTTTAAGAAAATATAAATTACTAGCTGTTCCGCGCGGTTTCACCCGCATTGCTCCGCTCCTGTTAAGCGTGATATATAGCTTATAGCCTTCCTCGATAAATGGGCTATCTAACACCGAAATAATTTTTCAAATCGGACCAGAAGCTTCAGCTTTTATATAGAACTAGAGGTCCGCCCCGGCTTCGCCCGTGGTACATATTTCGCAATAAAAGGTAGCCTATGTCCTTTCTCGGGTATCAAAATATCTCCATACCAAATTTCATGCAAATTGGTTCAGTAGTTTAGGCGTGATTGAGTAACAGACAGACAGACAGAGTTACTTTCGCATTTATAATATTAGTATGGATAATATAATATGGACAGTATTTTAGGAGGACATAACATAACTATAGACCAGGCACCATACCAAGCTAATTATGGCGATATCTGTGGTGCTGTCATCATTCACAAGCAGTGGCTGCTTACCAGTGCACATTGCGGGTGATTAAATGACTCAAACTTTTGTTTATTAAATCAGAGCCTATAAGGCTTATACTATCATACTCGAAGTGTAGGTACTCCCACTATTCTATCATCATACTTCTTAATCTTAATACTATTATAAAGGCGAAAGTTTGTATGGATGTATGGATGTTTGTTACTCTTTCACGTAAAAACTAATGAACCGATTACAATGAAATTTAGCACACATATAGAGGGTAACTTGGATTACACATAGGATAGGTTTTATCCCGAAAATCCCACGGGAACGGGAACTATGCGGGTTTTCCTTTGAAAACGCGGGCGAAGCCGCGGGCGGAAATCTAGTATATTATAAACTTGAAAGGTAGATCGATTCACTAAAATTTGATACACAGATCGATATAGTCTGAATTAGCATATTACTTTTCATCACGCAGGGGAATTCGCAGGCTCCACATAGTCTTTTGTACTATAGTAGATAATCTTATCTACAATCCCGACAAGCATGGGTCATTGAACTCTCTAAGCTGAATAGATTTTGATGTTGTTTTGTGTGTGTGTGAACGGTTTCATAGTTGCACCTGTAGGTGGCGCTTCAATGTAGGATACCTAGGTTTTATCCTAGTTCATACAGAATGATACCGGAGGGCGCAACTAGTCTTGTTAGAAAAGTTTTAGTTATTATAATATGGCACAGAGATGAAAACGTCTGATTGTTTATCTCTTTATAAAAATGATGTAACAGAGCCCAATGTAGAGACAAATATTTTGATTATTACATTTTAATATAATAATGAATCTTATCTAATAATTTAATTTTCATATTTTCTTTAAGAAAAAGCAATATAAAGCATACCTACTTACATTCCAACTATACGTATAAAAAATTTTGGGCAAAACACTTTTTATAATTTTGCTACAGTTTTTGTATTCTCTATTATCCTCCAAAAGAACTAAATTCAAACTAATAAATCTATTATTTAGATCAGAATATGACTTCATACGTGTTGGCAGTAAATATCGTAAGAAAGGACCAAAAATCTATATAGAATTTCATCACATTCACCCAATGTACGGTTATGAACACAAGTTTGACTACGACATTCAGCTATTGGAACTAAAACGCGGCTTAAGATTTGGGAGGACTGTATCTGCTATAAAAATCAGTGATGGTGCTTGTGGTGACAATGTTAATGTATGTGGATGGGGATATCCTGAGGAAAAGGTACTTTTATTTTAGTATTAAAACTGTTTAAATGGTATCTATAGGTACTTTAGTATTTCGTGACCCTAGAAGGAGTCTTATGCTTAATTTGTTTCACAGAAAACCAATGCTGTTAATTTTTCGTATGTAATTTAAAATAGGTTTAAAATTAGTTTACGTATCCATGGACTCAAAACTCATAAAATACTAATTATCAATGCATAGTATAAAACTACATATATAAATATACTTAAATCTTTAAAACTACGCAACCAATTTTGATCCGTTTATTTTAATAGATAGAGTGATTCAAGAGGAAGGTTTTAGTATATTATAATTTAGTAGGTTTTAGACAAAGCCGCGGGCGGAAAGCTAGTAAAATATAAATTATTAAATATACAGTAATATATCATACATAAATACCTATAAGAAAGTATCAGAAAAGAATTTCCTTCGAATAAAATAATGATCTACCTGAAACAAATGCTTATTATAACATTGCAGGGTACATACCAAGAGGTCCTGCAGCGAGTAAACATTGAAATTGTGCCCTTATCTCAATGCCAGACGGTTCAAAATCGTTGGTACAATCATTCTCTGACAAATAGGATGTTTTGCGCTGGTGACAGCCATGGTGATGCTTGCCAGGTAATAGAATAGCATAATCTTCTATATCTTATATATAAAAATGAATCGCAAAATGTGTTGGTATACCTCGAGAACGGCTGAACCGATTTCGATAATTCTTTTTTTATTATATTCCTTGAAGTACGAGGATGGTTCTTATGTAGAGAAAACGTAAACATGTACCACGGGCAAAGCCGGGGCGGACCGCTAGTCTATTTATAAAAATGAACATTTGTCTGTATGTCCTATTGTAGAATTGTCGTCAATGCATTATTTGTTTTTTTTCTTTTTTAAGTTAATCTTGGAATTGGTAGATGACACAACACATACACACAATACCCACGTGAATACATTTTCTTACACGAATGTCGAATATTTTAAATACAGGTTAAGAGAGTCTTTTAATTTCTGCTCTATCGTGGTTTTTACTTTTTACACGCTTTATATTAGCTTCACCTGTATGTTTGTATGTTTGTAACCGACTTCTTTGGGCGCGATTTTGACCCACTTTCGTTCAAACTTTGTAGATTTATTGAGGACCAATGACTATACAATAATTTGATAAAATTATTCCATTTTTTAGTTCGGTTTCTATAAAAAGCGTGTTTTTTAGTTTTTTTAAACTATTATTATTATTATTAATAATATCAATACTCCAAAAACAGATTTTACTATACAATAAAGCTCCTATAGTTATTACTTATTAGCTGTTTTATTAACATAATGATAAATCGCGTTTAAAGTCTGTTAAGACGTCTTTTACTTCTAAATTAGTGTAAAATCAAACGAAAGGAGATTTTTTAAATCTTTTAAAGTGAAACTTTTATTACATCGTCTCAAACTGTTTGGTCTGTGTAGCGCATGTCGCGTGTATCGCGGACCGTCACGCGACATGCGCTACACAAAGCAGTGTTCGGAACCGTTCGAACAGTTTCACTTTTACCTGGTTTCATAAAACCACACAACATTTTTTTTTATTAAATTTTTAAAATTGCATTAACTAGCAGGTACCATGTTTCTGCTAATCGCGTGTTCAAAACAAAGCAGCTTTATATTATCAGTAAATATTATTTTATATATTATTCTTTTCATTTACAGGGTGACAGCGGTGGCAGTGCAGTGTCCTATAGTCAATTGGTTGGTATCTCTTCCTTCGGGTACGGCTGCGGACGACACACACCAGGGGTCTATGCTAATGTATCAAGCCCCAATATTAGAATATGGATTAGAAGGTTCACGGGAATCTGAGTTGTTTAAAAGTAAAATTTAAATTGAATTCGTCTTACTAGTTTTAATAACAAGTTGTATGTTAAGGCGCGAAATAATTGTTACATTGTATATTGTAAAATTAAGTTATTTTTAACTGGCTTTCAAAAAAGACGAGAATGTTTCACTGTACCTATTTATCCGCGTATATTTTTTTATATATTACTAGCGGTCCGCCCCGGCTTCGCCCGTGGTACATATGAAAAATAGATGTTGGCCGATTCTCAGACTTACCCGATATGCACAGAAAATTTCATGAGAATCGGTCCACCCGTTTCGGAGGAGTATGCAGACTAACATTGTGACACGAGAATTTTATATATAAGAAGATTTTGTAGTAGGTATTTTAATATTATTATTATAAGGATTGTAATATAAAATATTATTTGAATAAACTTAATAATTATTCTATTTAAGTAAGAACTACTTGTTTAAAAGTTAGCATTATTTTAAGTATTTAATTGGCGCTATTAGAGGGTTAATAATTTTGACGTGTTTAGATGTAGAGCCGTTGTAGAGTCCAGCAGGCTAGGGAGATAGATAGAGCCAGGATGTTATATGTTTTCTAAAACTCGTTACAGAAATATTAAGTTCTGTTTTAAGTTATTTTAGGTACCTACCTAAGTAAGTAATGACTGCTTAGCTAGCTAAATTTAGCTATTCATTGAAAGTTCTCAGTTTTTTCATTATTAAAGTTTTATATTGATTCATTATATTGTGTTTTATTTTTGTTTTAATACTTATTGCTTAATGCATGCAACTATGACTTTTAATTATATTAGGGATGTCTAAAAATTATTTAATATTACGACTTACGAGCTTACTAAAATCTCATATTATTTACAATTTATGTATATTACCGAATCACAAAAAATGGCTATACCCATTATTATAAAATTGAGTATATCGATAAGCTGGATAAATTTATAGAGAACGTAAACGTTTTATCGTTTGATATTAAAAAAAAATGTGTACGGTGTACCTATGAGTATAAATGATTAAATTCTACTCTATCTTATGTAATGTTTACTTCATTCTTAACAAAAAACATTTTAAGCAATATACTATAAGTTCTTATAGCGCCTAGGTTAAGCTCGAAGATGAAACCTAACTGCTAAAACTACGATACAGATTGATCAGGCGTTAAGGAATATGTAGAGTCGACACTTACTAACACTGTAAGAGATTTTCAATGCATGAAATACAAAACAAAACCCTTTTTGAAATTAATATTAAAATATCAAGTAGTAAGGTGAATTGATAACGGAATGACAAATGATAATTAAAAAGAATTAAGAAAGAAACATTTATTTGACTCTACAAGATTCAATAAACACAATACAATTAAAACCAATGATATAAACATAGAAAACAAACAATTTATAACAAAGAATACTATACAATTAAAATCACGATAGGTAACAAAATTATTAATACAGTAAAAAAACTGAAAATTAATTCTTTTATTTGATCTAGTACTAGTCAATAAGAAAAAAAACACTACCATAAATCCGCCTTGTGATTGATTTTTTTAAGTACCTACATAATTTTTTACAAATATTTATCAATAGATGCATATTTATGCATCTATTGATAAATCTATTGATAAATTGGCTTTTTTTATATTTATACAAACCAATATACCTGATATTAGGTACCTACCCTTTTAGTTCTTATCGAAACAGGTTAGGTCTAATATAGGTCAGGTATAATTTTATTTATTAAGTTTTCCTCATTCCTTAAAATAATGGTTACATCAATGGCACTAAGCTTCAAATTAAAGAAAAATCATATGCGCAACAAACTCATGTTCAATTATATCGCTCATGGTAAAGGGAACTGTCCAGAAATGAGGTATATGCCCTTGGGCCATATGGCCTATGCAGACAGATTTGTTCCAATTGAATAAGTTTTTGATTATTTGCATCCACCTACATCTACTTTTGCAAAACTTTAAACGATATAAAAACAAAGCAAAGCTTTTTTCATTAGGTATGAATAATATAATAAAAAAGAGTGTGTGTGCCGAGCACACGTGTCAGAAGTGAAACTTCTTTGGCAAGATTTAAAGATACCAAAATCGCCTTACTCTATGACGTGACGGTTGCCTTGAAATTTTACTCTCAATGCGCCTAAGATGATTCACTTCAAAAATAAAATATCTAGGTTTAGGTAGCTTCATAATCAAATAATCAATGCATAAAAAGAATTCTGAAACTTTTCATATTTATTTGCAGCTTTTTTAGGATATTCTGAAAAAGGTTAGTATTTTTATTACCCCCAAATGATTAAGCTATCCTGACAGAACCTTGTCAGGTCAACTAGTAATATTATATTCATACAAATACACTAAAACATTCGTATCGCATCCAAAGATAATTAATTTGATATCCACAATTGGATCACTAGTTCAGGAGATTACCACATACCTACATACAAACTTATAATCCTATCACGGTAAGATTCAATTACAATTTGAACGTCGCATGTCACCTTTCACCTTATATTAAATTGCATCAAAGATCATCTAGCCAATTCGTTAAATTGAAACTAACATACACAGTATGTACTACGGTTTTTAGTTTTATATAACACTAGTGGCCCGCCCCGGCTTCGCCCGTGGTACATATTTCGCAATAAAAGGTAGCCTATGTCCTTTCTCGGGTATCAAAATATCTCTATACCAAATTTCATGCAAATTGGTTCAGTAGTTTAGGCGTGATTGAGTAACAGACAGACAGACAGAGTTACTTTCGCATTTATAATATTAGTATGGATGACTATTTTAGAATCATGTAGGTACTATCATATGATTTATGATCAATCAACGACCTATGTTACCGTTAAAACACTTTTTTCATAAGTATGCATTTTCAATATTTTTCAGCATTAGGTACTTTATTCTAGTTTTAACAAAGGACTTTAGTTAAAACTATGGAAAACGCGACCTAACGAAAACCCGGCTATAACTGTAACATAAATTTCGACACTTATCATAATATTGGAATGTTTCGTTCTTTGCTTAAAGGTTGCTTGGCAGAAATCACTTTGAGGCATAACGCTCACAATAATTATACCTAAAATATATTAAATAAATTTTTATTTCATAACACTAACAATACACAGACATGAAAAACAAACAAATAAATATTCAGTAACGTCGAAGTTTCACAATCAAGTTGATTGAACATAAAAATACTAGTGAAAAATACTCCCACCCCTATGTAATGTAATTATCGATGTTCAATTTTGTATACGTATTTTATAGTGTGGGGGCACCCCCTCCCCCTGGGGGGAATCATCATCATGACTGCGCAGTTGCTAGAGAGGGACAGACATACAAAAATCTATCTAGATATAGAACTGCGTAGTTAATATGGGCAATTTTTACCTTAACGTGATGTATGCGCGGCGTTAAGCTCTTATATTATATAATTATTTATTCCTTTTAAATAAGTATATAAGGGATATTGAAGCTTATATGTACTATAGGTACTACTATATATTATTGTACTGTACTAAAACTAGATACTAGATAAAACTAGATTATTCAACATGGTAATTACACTTTTCTTTCTTTGGATTCTATATGTAGACCAATGAATAAAAGTATTTCAATTAAAATTATCTCTACCAAGAATTTATTGTTTAAAACGTTTAACTCAAAAACTGCTGGACCGATTTTAAACATTATTTACCACTAGAAGCATCGAAGAAAGCTTCATCTTTACCAGATTTAAGCATAGGATAGGTTGTCTATATATTTATTTATTTCTTATCACAGCTCAACTTGGGTGAAAACAAGCGGCTAGGAGCTTAATAAACACACATCAAGCTATCATATCACATACAATCATATTATTTTACCAATTACCTAAATTGCATAAAATAAGATTTCAAAACATATAAACTTAGTTTTTGCACTTAACTCGTCAAATGATGCTCCAGCCTCCACATACCACGTCATTGACCATATGAAATATAACAAATATAGGTTTTTTAACACTTTTATTTTTTAAGGAAAATAAAACAACAAGTTTTCTTAGATTAAATCAATTTTATTTCTGATGTAGAGACAGAAAACCACATTTTTCTGTAATTTGAAATGATAAGTTTACAATCATATTTCTTTCAGAGATTATTATACCTATTGTAACACATGAAAAGCTTGCAAAACTCATCATCATCACATTTTAATGTAGATCATTTTCCATCTGTCCACTTGTCCTGGATAATGACTGGATCTACTGATTTTGACGCTTTCATCAGCAGGTAGTTGTGGATCCTTAATCAACTTAACATCCTGAAAAAAGAATTAAAAACAATAAGTAAAATAAGAGCCTGTATCGTATGTTACTTGCATCATCGATCCAAAACTGCTAAACTGTTTTGACTGAAATTTTATGAACCATAGTTGTAGGGTCAACAACTTCTCTATCCAAATAACACGCAAGCAAAACCGCAGGCAATGGCTAGAATAGATATAAATTAGTCTCAATATTGGTGTAAATTATCTATATAAGTATTTTAAAATTATATATATGTATGATTATTTATCAGCCATTTGGTTTCCACACAAGCGAAAAGCTTAGTATGCTATCAGAAAATTGTCCAGGAATATTTTTTATTATCCATACTAATATTATAAATGCGAAAGTAACTCTGTCTGTCTGTCTGTTACTCAATCACGCCTAAACTACTGAACCAATTTGCATGATATTTGGTATGGAGATATTTTGATACCCGAGAAAGGACATAGGCTACCTTTTATTGCGAAATATGTACCACGGGCGAAGCCGGGGCGGACCTCTAGTTATTAATATAGTAATGTAGGTACATACTATATTCCTATTTATACAAACATCATTACTAGCCAAATATAGGAATATATATATATATAGGTTGAAATAATTGTATATTAAACACAATTTGTGGATCTTTATAAATTATCTTTATTTTCTTTTATACTTTATTACAAACTACATTGTGCCGTGTGCGCACCACGAACCACAGAGACAGAGAGGCAGGCAAAGACAATTGCAGTTTACAGTGATACCATACAGACTATACAATAACCAAAATACAGATTATAATATTTGCCTTTTCCAACACGCCTCCTCAAATTTATAATCTTTATTTTCTTTAACAATATTACCTTTACTTACAATGCTTAAAAACACAATATAATACCTCCACCCAATTTATTATCTAATTAACTTTTACTTATACACTATTATAACTTGAACTTGAACTTTTACTTATACAATATTATAACTTGAACTTAGATGTAAACTGTACTAAATTAATCTTAATTCTAATCTGTTTTTCAAAAATTTTGTCTTATCTAGACTTTTAGTTAACATGTCTGCTAAGTTACATTTTGAATCAATTTTAACAATATCAATAATTCCTCTTTCATAATTCTCATTTATATAATGATACTGCACTTCAATGTGTTTTGAATTTTTTTGTAAAATTACCATATTTAGCTATTGCAATCGCACCTGAATTATCTTCATACAATTTTACCGGTTTACAAAATTCTAAATCAAATGAATCACTTAACAAGTTTCTAATAAAAAGCACTTCTGACACTGCCTCTGACATAGCAATATACTCTGCAAAAGTTGAACATTTAGTAACCACATTTTGTTTATGTGTTTTCCAAAAAATTAAGTTTCCAAACAATCTAATAACAAAACCTGACGTTGATTTCCCATCTACATTATCTCCAGCATAGTCAGAATCTACCATACAATCTAATATTTCAGTGTCTACATTTCCATAGTATGTTAACTTTAAATCCTTAGTCTTAAACAAATATTTTAATACTCTTATTGCATATTTATAGTGTGTTTGACTGTAACAATTCTGAAACCCACTCAAATAATTAATACTATACGCTACATCTGGCCTAGTGCCGTTACTAATGTACAATAATTCACCTATTAAATTTCTGTAGTGAATACCTTCATCAATTTCCTTAGCTTGTTCTAATCTTAAATTAGTTTCCATTGGAGTATCATATAACTTAGAATTTTCTAAATTATATTTTGCAGCCAAAGATTCAATATATTTTGTTTGATTTAAAGACAATATATTTCTATCATTACTATAATCTATATCTATACCAATATAACTTTTAATTTTACCCAAATCTTTCATTGCAAACCTTTTCATCAAGCTAATCTTTACTTCTTCAATTTTATTTTTACTTTTACAACAAATTAAAAGATCATCAACAAACAGTAATATATATATTGGATCTTTGCTCGCTCTGTTTACATATAAACAATAATCATAGTTACTTCTTACAAAATCTAATCCTTTTATAAACCTATCAAAACAATCATACCATACTCTAGGACTTTCTTTGAGACCGTAGAGAGCTTTTTGCAATTTACAAACTTTATTGTCTCCTATTACAAAACCTTTCGGTTGATTTATATATACTTCTGACTTAACACAACCATTTAAAAATGCAGTCTCAACATCCATCTGTTCAATAAATAAACTATTTTTACAACTGTATGACAATAAAATTTTAATGTTTGCATTCTTCCTACTGGTGAATAAACATTTTCAATATAATCATTTTGCTGAAATCCTCTTACAACTAATCTTGCTTTGTAAACATTATTACTTTTCTTTTTTAAAAATCCACTTAACATCAATAACTTTTTTGTCTTTGGGCCTATCAACAATTTGCCAAGTATTGTTTTTATTTAAGCTATTTATTTTAGAGTCCATTGCTCTTTGCCATAGTTCATGATCAATTGAGCTCATTGCTTCCTCATAAGTATTTGGTACATTTGCATCAGTATAATTTACATAGATAAAGTGTGAAACTGGATTACCATATCTAGAAACTGGAATTCGCTTTCTTTTAAGTTTTCCTACTCCTACACATTCGTTATTCTCATCGTCATCAAGATTATCATTGTTTACAAGGTGTTCCGTAGTATTTTTATAATTCTCATCTATGTTTGTATCATTTTCATATTCAGTATTACATAATTTATTTGAAACATTCAATGTTGTATCAGATTCTAAATCATTATCTTTAACTATTTGATCATGTTGTTTTTCTAAGCAAATTAATTTAGTATTTTCTTCGACTACCTGAACATGCCTAGCATTAACTATCCTATTATTCAAAAGAACTCTGTAGCTATTTTCATTATACCCCACTAATATTCCTAATTTAGCTTTATCATCCCATTTACTTTTTCTTAAAACTTCAGGAACTCTTACAAAAACTCTACTTCCATAAATTTTTAAATGTTCTACATCTGGTTTTATTCCAAAAAATATCTCATAAGGAGTTTTATTTTCTAAAGTATTACCAATAGTTCGATTTTTTAAATAAGCTGCCGTTTTAATAACTTCCGGCCAATATCTTCTGTGAATATTAGCTTCCCTCAATAAACACCTACCTATATCCATAGCGGATCTATTATATCTTTCAGCTACTCCGTTCAATTCGTGAACATATGGTGGACATGGTAATAACTCTATACCTTTCTGTTTAATAAAATTAATAATATCCTTATTTAAATATTCTTTCCCATTATCACACTGTAATTTCTTAATTCTTTTGTTAAATTTATTTTCTACTAAGTTTACAAATTCTATAAAACAATTAGCAGTTTCAGCTTTACTTTTAATACAAAATATTCTAGTACACTTGCTATAATCATCAATAAATGTCAAGAAATATTTTTCTCCACCATAACCAGTTGTATTATGTGGACCGTTTAAATCAGTATGAATCATTTCTAAAATCTCTTTAGTTTTAGTTCTATTATTTTCAAAAGGAACATTAGCCATTTTACTTTGTATACAATTTGAACATTTCATGTCTACACTTTCAATCCTATCCGGCAAACCATCAACTAATTTATCATTAACTAGTTTATTTAAATATTGAAAATTTACATGTCCAAGTGCCCTATGCCATTTCTCTTTATAAGTCAATTTTACAGAATGAGTATACACATCATTTTTCAAGTTGTTAAATGCAAAACCTTTCATATAATATAAATTGTTAATTTTATGAGCAACAGTAATTAATTCACGAGACTGATTATATATTTTTGCATTGTCACCTTTAGCTACTATTGTGGAAGACTTAGTTATTTTAGCAAAACTCAACAAATTTTGATTAATACCTTTTACAAAATAAACATTTTTTAAATCTACATATTGTTTACTATAAAAGTTTTCAAAACAAATTTGAATATCACCTACCTTGGTCGCACTTAATGTTTTGCCGTCTGGTAATTTTACATTGACTGGAATTTTTAAATCTTTACATTTATAAAAATATGTATCGTTATTTACTATGTGATCCGTACATCCACTATCTAAAAGAAAATTTAATTCATTATTATACATACATTCTTTATTCTTATGGTTATCAAAATATACCTGTTTTACTTCCGGGTTTAATACTTGAGTTGTCCATGACTGCGGTGAAAAATTGTTTGAAGTAGGGATGTAACGATACATGATTTTGCCGATACGATACCGATACCGATATTTTTAGTAATGTATCGGCGATACCGATACCGATACCGATATCGATGGCTTGGTAGAAAAATAAATATGTAGTGAATTATGCATAAAAAGTTACCAACATTTAACAGAGACAACTGTTAATCGTATTCTTTTAAATAAAAATGCCAAATCAAAAAACAACAAAACCATTTATTTTAGTATTATTATTTTACGAAGTCAGTTAAACTTTAAGTAATACACATACAATCAGTACCTAATAAAAGTTTACTATTCTGCCATCCTTTAACTAGAAAGCCGTTAAGCCCACGAAGTGAGTTTCGAGTAAATGGCAAAAAACACGGAAATCGTTATTTCTTAAAAATTATGACACTTACAATAATTATTGTGAGATACATCGATCGACATTTAATTATATTATATGAATATTAGTTTTTACCCAGAAACTGTTATAATTTATTTTTAAATTCACTTTTTCTCGTTTAGTTCAGCATATAATCTGAAAATTTTAACTATTTACTGGACAAGCGTAACCATAGCGACTTTTTAGCTAAGTTATTTTGTATTTTTATTTTCATTTTGTGATTTATTTTATTTAGTAATAAAATGCTTACCTAAAACGTCGTTAAGCTACTATAACTACTTTTAAGCTATGACTTTCGTTTTAATTTAAATTTCAAAAACTTTATAATCAGCGTTTAAGGGTTTTTGGATGCTTTTGTACTATGATTCTATATAGTTGTACTAAATTTTAATCTTACTAATGTTAAAAATTTGCTGCTGTCTGAGGCTTTGCTCTCGGGAATTACATCCTCTAGGTCAACCAATGGAAAGGAAAAGGATCAAAAGCTTTTAGGTTTAAGTATTAAGGATTTAAACACTATCTAAATTAATGGTTTTAGCGTCTTATTGTGAGTAACAAGTATTTTAAACTCTTTTACTAAATTACTCTTTTAAGTTTTCAATAAAATTAACCTTTATTTCTCGTCATGTTCACGTTTATTTCATTACAGTGGCTCATTAAGGGGTTAAGATTGAGATAAATCTTCTCGCTTTTCTTTTTTGGAACCGTATATTCATTTAGAATTGCAATTTTAACGTTATTTTATAAATATTCTTCTGCGAAGCCATCATATGAGTCACGGATATGTGAGTACATATAGAACCACAAACAATGTAAACATAAATCGTTTCCTGAAAAAAAAAATTAAGACTTGTGCACAAGGTTTTTGAAAAAATACACCCTGGTTTCAATAGGGCTTCAAGCTCTTACATGTGGGATGCTCTTAATAAATAATGTAGAACCGCTTATCAAATGATTAGAAGACTCTTTCATCCACATTCAGAAAATATAATATATGTACCAGAATATGTGGAAAATAGCAGGAGGTAGAAAACTTTTTATTTGCTACAATGTAAAAAATACAAATCTTAATAATCTAATACATAAGAAAAAATAGCAATAGTTGCAAAATGGACTCCCCGTCAGCGGGTCAAAGGTAGTGTACTCCTAACAATTTTTGTATCACCATCTCTAGTACATTGCTTGACAGTCGATTACTAATTCCACCCAAGGGGTAAATTACATAATTAATAAATAGTTTTAAAAATTAAATAGTACAGACTGTCTTTCTTCTCTTTCTCGGTTACAGAGACAAATCAGAGTCTAAACAGAGAAGTACGATTGAAAGTTCGCACTGTCGTAACCATTACCTACCAAATTTTCGTAACTTTGACTTGTTATATTTTCCGTAATTTAGCTGCTAGATTGTTTAAAACTTAGTAAACCTGATCAGAAACAATACGTTTTGTAAAAGAAAATCAAAAACAATCGGTACTCTGCTTGGGAGCGACATTATTTCATCATCACTCTCATCCCCAAAACTGATGCATCACCAGAATCGGATAACTGCCTTTTAGCTAAAAAATGAGGGTTAGCTGCTTTGTAGCTAAGCAAAAAAGTGTTATTAGAATTTTTCCTAAATAAAATTACTTAACTAAAAAAGCGTTAAGGGCGAGTAACTGCAAATAAGGTAAGGATTTCCATTGGAATCGTTATATGAAAGCATATCATATTTAAAAACGTTATCACGTTAAAAATTAAAAAAATTCAAAATTATTTATTTCTTTCCTTTACATAAACAAATTTGTGATTGGAACACTCCTAGTAAGCAAATAAAATGCTTGTGTCAGGAGGTTCCGCTCTTCCTTAAAAAAATATCGGTATCGGTTGATTTATTATCGGCGATACCGATATATCGGCTTGCCGATATATCGGCCGATATATCGGCATCGGTATCGGTATCGTTACATCCCTAGTTTGAAGTGTCATCTCTGGCATGACCTCGACCTCTGCCTCGGCTTTGACCTCTGTAGGTTGCTCTAAAATGTCCTCGATGATTGTAATGCGTTTGATATCTGCCTGGTTCCTTATGTTGTTGATTTATATTCTTTCTCTGCCAACAGTCCTTCTTGAAATGGCCAGTCTTTCCACAAATAAAACATTGAAGTTTTGTTTTAATATTAAATGTACTCACATTATTTCTACCTTCTGAATTGCATGAAGTAATATTTTTCTCTTTAATTTTAGTCCTCACATAATCAACAGTCCTTTGTTCTTCTGGTATTACATCAAGGAAATCTCCAATATAACTATAACTTGGTGGGAGCGCTTTGAGAAGATATCTCAACTTTTCTGTTTCATCTATCTTTCCTCCGGCATCTTTAAAAGTGTTGATTGTTTTTTCAAAAGCGACAAAAAAATCTTCTACTGTATTATAATTATTCAACTTTACTTCTTCTATGTTTGCTCTGGATAATATTTGCATTGCAGTAGACTGGGTTAGGTACATCCTGTCAAATTTTCTAATAATTTCGTAAGCTGTTTTACATTCACTAATATATTCTAGTTGACGATCTGAAATTGTGCTCATTATAATAGTCCTTGCTTTTAAATCTTTTTTCTTCATAACATTTTCATCTTTTACCGGAACACGTGTCGTGGCGGGCTCGTGACATTCCTTATACTCCAACAAGGTCATTAACCTCAATTTCCAACTTGAATAATTTGCACCATCAAAAATAGGTATCGTAATATCTTCAATCCGGGCTTGCTTAGCCATTGTTTCAATATTTCTAATAATCTTGATCAATTTTCAACCTTTCCTTTTATATTCAATTTACTTGTGTAACTTGTACTTTTACGTATCTTCATAATCTTCTCGTGATGTTGATATTTTTTCATAATTTATCAACCACGCTCTGCTACCATGTTGAAATAATTGTATATTAAACACAATTTGTGGATCTTTATAAATTATCTTTATTTTCTTTTATACTTTATTACAAACTACATTGTGCCGTGTGCGCACCACGAACCACAGAGACAGAGAGGCAGGCAAAGACAATTGCAGTTTACAGTGATACCATACAGACTATACAATAACCAAAATACAGATTATAATATTTGCCTTTTCCAACAAGAACAATACTTAAAAGAATGCTTAAAACCTAGGGTAGTAGAAAAACTAAACTCCATAATATTTTACCTCAACCGGGAGTCGAATTCAGAACAAAAGCATTATATACTAAATGATGAATACAACAATATTGTAATGGCGATATTAATCGTTGGATCGCCGCGAAATCTGCGCAAAATACTAACATATTATATATTAATGCATACAAGATGGCCGCGGATACAAATATACATGGCTTTTAACGCGGGCCTGCTTTGGGTTTTTATTAATTTTCTGTTGTTGCATTTGTTGTATTTAATAAAAAAATCGGTGGTTTATTCATTCAAAAGACTCTTTAATATTCAATTTTTGATAGTTTTTATACATATTTTATACCATGGTGTACAGAGAAATGTCGTGGATTTATAATAAATACTTAGCGAACTATACTTGGAATTTATAATATTTTAAATTTTAATATAACATTGGGAAAATATAGAGCTTTTTTATAATTGATTTACCTACAAGATAATCCTTTTAAAAAACAGATTAAACGTGATCGATTTTCGCATATAAGTAATGTAGTTGTGTCAAATTTCATCGAAATTTTTTCATTATTTCGTGATTGAATTACAATCACAGAAATTGTATATGTCTAATGTCTCTAAATGCCTCTATATTCATTCAGTTAAAAATAAATTGGAAAATAATGAATCCTCTGAGTCTCTCGACTCTACACATTTTAGCAAAAGGAAATCCACATGAAAATCACTATCAAAACTTGCAATTAAACTGTATCTTTTGTGATAAAACTGCACTGTATCCAACAGGAATAGAACCGACGACCCCTTTGAATATATGATTTGTCTAGTAATTGAATACCAGACCCCTCGTCTAAACCTATCTATTGAGGTAGGTCAGTATATGTTGCTTACAAAATGCCTTTCAGTTTCTAAACGTTTTCAAATCTCTTACTACCTACATAAACTATTTAAGTTTAGGATTAGTTTAATCTATTGGTTAATAAGTTAGATTTCCATCAGTAGTTACAAAAATCTGTATCGAACGGCTTTCAAAATGGAAGACAAAATTTAACTGAAAAAGTGTCCATGCGAAACCAGAGCGATTTTAAACAAAATGGCGGATCAGAATTAAATGAAATTATTCAAAATATTCAAACATAATTTCGATGAGATAACAAAATTCCAATCGATTTATGCTTCGCTAGAATTAATAACAAATAGTTTAAACTAAACGCACACATGCACACGCAGTCCGTAAATTGAATTCCTTCCCGCTATATATGTAGAGTTTTATAATACACAAAATCATTATTTGATGATTTCGAGGTGTACGCGAGTCATTGGGATGGGGCAGGGGGTTCCCCATCCCACCGGTTCAGGCACCATTGCAGCAACTATGCAATTCTCAGCCAGTGTGCCTAGCGTGGCTGATGACAACGCGTGTATAACACCTACGCAGCGCGCAAAAAAACCTACCGCGCAAAAAATACTTCAAAAAAATAAACAAAAAAACAAAAAAAATAAACTCTTTCAAACCGGCCTAAAAAAATTATCGAAAATTTCATATACCAATCTTTTGGTTTTCAAAATTTTTCGAAAAATCGCGCGCATGCGTCCGAGTCACCGCCCGCTGACACATTCAAGAGGATAGTTTTACGCAATAGACTTTATTCAGTTTTTTCACATAATCATCATAGATTTTAAGTGATTCCATTAATCAATAGAAATCAGCAACACTTGAACGCAATAGAAAGCAACACCGGATTAATTTTGTAAACTATAAACTAGTGTTAAGGCAACTGAGAGGCAGCTCAGCTTGGATCTGTTGTACAAGGGCTATCTAACATCTGCAACCATCCGGGAGGAGCCGCTGATCTCTTACAATAAGAAGAAACCAGTGATCCATGGAGAAGGGAAGAAGAAGACGAAGTAGACTCCACACATGCAGATCACACTAAGTTAAATGCGCAAGAAGCTAAAATCCTCCAAAATTTTATAGCAAAGGGGAAATTAGCAATAAACAAATAACAACAACAGCCATTTGACGATAAAGAAACACGTTTTTTCGCAATAGAACAAGTTTTACGTTTATATCAACCGTTATTACAAGGAAACAATAGAAAAGAGAATTTAAGCATTTCAGTTCTTTAAGTACATTTAAACAACCTGGTTATTTTTGGAACTTTACGATTCAGTTAAATTGATTTTTATATACAGACTCTCCATATATATAGTGAAAAGTAATTTAGTGAAAGACTTGGACTACTATTAAGGCTAAGTGATATTTGAGACTTTTGGCAAATAAGTTTTGGAAAATTTTCGACCAATTTCATCCACCGATCCAGATTGTACGGAAGATGAAGACAAATTAAACAAAACATTCTCGTGCCTTAAATTGGCCTTAAATTAATAGTAAAAAGGGTAAGATAAAAAAAGCCAAAAAAAGTTACAAAAAATATCTAAATTAAACTGTTTACCTACCTGTTGAATCAATTTCTAGATTTCTTTAATAGTACAAAATTAAAAGTAAATTAATATTAAGACTTAGTTAAATGTTTTTGTTATTTCTATACCTGTAATGTTTTATATATTATATAAAATTGTACGGGCTTAAAATAATAAAAATACACGGATATATACAATAAATGAAGACAATACAAAGAAAAACGAATTCTATAATACTGAAGATACCATAAAACGAAAATCTACCGACCGAAACACTTCAAGAGAAGAAGAAACTACCGTAGCGAGCCTTCTACCAATAGAAGACATTTTTCAAGGTAAGTTTTACATGTTTTCAGATTTATTTGTCTTTTGTTGTATATTTGCAAATTTTTCAATATTGCGAGCATTATTCCGGACTTATAATGAGCGTCCATGTCGAAGCCGACTCAAATTAAGTCCTGTTTCTATCTCGCTTGCACTCGCAAACACTCCCGTAGCGTCGGTGCTATCAACTTCATTAGCACTCAACTGAACTACCTTCATTATTTTATCGTGTTCATTAACATTATTTTTAATTTCTCCTAATGATTGTCTATAAAAATTATCATCTATTTCTAGTTGTAATGTTTCCTTATCGTCATTATCGTCAAAATTGTCGTTAGACTAGTGAAAAAATGCCGTCCTTGAAACGGTGTGTCAAAGTTAAATTTCTTGAAGCGTAAACGACACCCCGTGTGTAGTATCCGATGCCAAGAATGGCATAGAAACATTCGCCTAACTTTCGTTTTCGTCAAGTCAAGTTCAGGTTTTGCCGATGATTCGAGGAGGGTGCAGCGCGCATGCCCGAGTCATCGCAGTCATTGCCCAGCCAAATTATTGATTGCGGGTAGTCGGAAAACTGCGGGAGGAAGGGGGGTCGTCATTTACCAATGTGATAGTTTTCACAACGCTCAATTATGTAGGGAGGCTGGGAGTCGGGGGGAAAAAATGTATATATCAATATGGCGGATTTCAGCCGATTTTGTATTAAATTCTATCAGGAACGCCTGCGTGTTCGGAATTTATGGCGGGGCTTGCAGCGATGATGGGTTTTCATTATGGCATGCTTAAAATTAAATTTTAAATTTTCGGCCGCCATCATCAAAGGTCTGCTTCGACATTTTTATTGTATGCGTATTGGATACATTGTGAGGGATGATTGCGATTATTTAGTTTAACGTTAACAGTACTGATGATTATTTTGAAGTAGAGGTCGGTGGGAATTGTAAACGTTTCAATTCAAATAAATATTTCTAATACTTTTCTAAAGAATTCTATGGCAATTTAGAATTTAACAAAAAAATGGTACAGTCGTTGCATCGCTATTGCGGCTTAGCGTTTTATTCCAACGGAACTTTTCAAAACGAATTGAAACTTTTTTGAAGCTGAACATACAATTTCAAAGATGAATGAAGATAACTTCGGTATTCCGAAGCTTTCGGACCTTTCATAGTCGAACTAGAAAATATAACACAAACACTAACAGATACTAATCATAGTCTAGGGAGAGTAGATGAAAGGAACCGCCGAGGATATCTTTATTTGAAACCACTTAAGATCTCTTCCTTCTGATTTCTAAGTCTAGTTGGAAGTTAAATATAAAGTTTTTAGTGCAATCATCTATCCTCAATACTTAAATAGAATGAAAAGGTTTCATTGCCTGCGTATAACGAAATAAAGTTTTTTTACTTTGCTAAAACTGCAGTTCATATAATTTTAAATACATTTATAATAAACATTACTTTTAGGTACCTACATGATTATTAATTTCTTATATTTAATGAAATCGTAACTGTTTCGAAACTGTTATAAAGTATAATAATTCAATTCAAAGCTAAAACTGGCGCCTGCAAATTTTGGTTAGCAATATTGTTGTGAAGTAAAATTTCTAAATATATTTAGACGTTAAATAAATGAGAAAAATCTTTTGATTCTGTTAATTAACAATGTTCTAATAGAAAGAGCTTTTTAGTGATTCGCATGAGCTTTTCCCAAATTTTTTGGTGTCAGTTATGATTCTCTGTTTCTTTATGTATATAGTATAAGTAATATTATTAGGTACTTATTTATTTATTTATAATTACTTCTATATAATAATAATTGTTTTTGGAATCAATTAAATGTTATATTTGAAATATAGTGTTACAATTTGGTTTAACGATACTTCGATGACAAATTAAAACGTTTCCGACGGACTTTGTCTTTTTAGTGACAAATACATTTTATTCAATTGCTTTGAAACCATTTTGAAACATTTAAGTGCAACAAAATCTAAGACAATAATTATCAGATTATTATATCTTAAAAATGTAGCTTTACAATATCCTAAACTGGTTCGATCTCTATGTCCATTGTCTATGTCTATTAAAAGAATTCTATAAATAACTAATAACATGCTAATTTAATCCTAGAAACTATTTTGAAACCAAGAAAGTGTGTAAAATATGAAAATATTATGAAGTAAATGATTAAACAAAACTACAAGATAACATTCTTGTTTAGCCGCTTGGAATGTGACGTTTGCGCTTGAAGAATCCTCAGTAAAAACTGTGAGCGAAGTCTAGTGCGTACACGATGATAGATACTCTACTAAAGATTCATTTTTAAAACATTGTCTTTGAGATCGACCCGCTCCTCGGAAAAGTATAACATGTGAGCGTAGAATTTATTCCTTTGTTCAATTCGGGTACAAACGAAAACGTCTCTTTTTAGCACGATACAAAAGGCTTATCTCCTACTTGCAAGAAAAATTCATCATTAAAACAAAATGCCAATGCTCCATACCCTACAAGGAGAAACAAGGCTTTACTTAATTCTGACAGTGGAAGATAGATAAAGGCTCTTGTTGATGATGATATTTTACACTTTATACTAACTAAACTCTGCTCATTAATAATACCTTCTACATCTACATGCACAAATTTATGACACAACAGGTTTTGTATAAAAGAGAAAGATATTATAGGAATTAACATCAATTGTTCTTAAAGTTGGAAGATTATTGAAAAGCTTTTGTCGTTCAAGTGTAAGCAAAGTAATTGTTGTAAGTAGCTTAAGTTATTTAAAAAGAAAGTAATATTTATTCAAACCCTTATTTTTATCTTACATTTTAGCTTTCTACGGTAGTAGCAGCAATTGAAATAGGTAATTGGCAACCAATTACGTTCGCCCAAAAGAATAATAGTTATTACATAGAGTTTACAATTGTAGAGCAACAATTAGTAAACATGAATCTTAAAACTAGCCTACAAACATAAAATCTAGTCAAACAGCAGAGTATCTTGCACATAATCGTGCGGCGTCAATTTTCTAACACCATTAGCACATACACGTGTTTTTGTGAAAGAAAAATCTCTTTTATTACATTACGTCGTGTCCTCTTGTGTTTTGCATACATTTGTGGTACAGTTAGACAATGAATGGTTAACAATTTTATGGTATAGTATTCCGGGTGTTTGATTTGCGACGTTTGTTCTTGCTTCTATAATGTTTTGTTGGATTTTCAATGTTTGCGTTTTGTTTTGTTGTTTTATTCAACAATGAACAACGAAAGAATGCTCTACGCCTCTCTACACTAAAAGAATTTGACATAGTGAGGTTAGAGTGACCATACGCTTGTTTGATCTAAATTCACCGTTATAGTGGTAAACTTTCTTGATTATTTCACATTAGGAGTTTTTCTACCGATAGATCTTTTTTAAACATTACTTCTGTTACCTATACATTTTCTACGGTAAATATCTTTTTCGTTATCAATAAACGTCGTCTATTTTCTGTATGGCAGACATAAAGATGAAAGATATAGACGAAATCAGATAGTGTTCCTATCAATATTACTTAGGTATAATTATAATAAAGTAACATATCATTGATATCTAAGTATTGCTGTAGTGTTAAAGTAGGTAACTAAATCTTTTGCTTGAATAAGGGCTGATTTTTTAATCCTTGTTTAAAACTTATTCGTCGAATAATGTGTAAAACTACCATTTTAAAAACGTATTCTAATTGCCCGTATTTGACAGTTTACGTGAGATTTTAATATTATCGTGTAATACTTTATTGGACGGATAAGTTTTATCCAAGCATTGAAAAATCGGCCCTTAAACAATTAAATTACTTGAATTAAATCTGAGAAAAATATTAATATATTGTATCATTTTCATAAAACAGTTTTAACAAAATCTTATTTTAATCATTTTCAATTGAACTCTCTAGCATCGAAGATATATTTGACACCATACAGTTATCTCCCTTGCACGTATACGAACAGATAAGGACCGAAATAGCCTTCCGTAAAACAGAGCCTAAAGGTAGATAAGAAATGTAACTGAATTCCAATTAATTAATACGGGAATTGGAAGAATGTTAGCGGTGTTAAGGAGCTTATACATCTTCCATCCTTATTATATTATAAATGCAAATAGTTTTGAGGATGGATGATGAGGATGAGGATGATGAGCTAAAGACTCGGCAAATGCATACATGCATATGCTCCTTTACTAACGACGAAATAAATTTTTATTGTGTACACTTCCACGTCTTTTTTAAAGTGAAACTTAGCTGATCTGACATGTTTGTAATTTGGCACAGAGATAGATTCGCAAAATTAAAAAAAATATAAGTAGCTTTTATTGACCAGGGTCGCACGCGAGGAAATCCGTGGTCTTGAACTATAACTAATTATAAACGCGACGATTTGTATGGATTTTTGTTATGTTAAAGCTCGTGTTTTTATTTCAAATATCGTACTGTTAAATTTTGATCTAATCGAGGATTTTTTATCGAAGCTACGTTATCCTGAAGGCTCATTTACATTGCTTCACTATATTAATTGCGTCCTTCTTTTTGTTAAAGACAGAAAACCAACAGCAAAACAGTTTTTTTATAAATTCACAGGGTTCATAAATATATTATAGAGATTAAGATCATATTAATTATTCATTTAAAGAAATATTTATTTATTTATTTACTCTTCAATAAAACTATACATAGGAAACTTATTGCTAATATAAGTATACAAAACAAAAAACAGTATAGTTTATTAGGCGGCCTTATCACTTAGAAGTGATCGCTTCCAGGCAACCTGGGCAAGACATATAATACATTTGGTCAATTATTTATCATTAAAAATAATAAGTCTATAGTACAATGGTCTTTAGATCTAACTAAAATACTAAGCCCTAATCTATAGTAATGGTTAGGGAGCCAGGTGCAAATTTGGTTAACTATTTCCTCTCAAGAGATAATTCGTCAGACGCATGAGAGTATAGTATTATAAAGCCTCGTGAACGTCAGCTGGCGCTCGGTTGGGGGGGTGAGCGGTTGTAGCCTCCCACGCACATAGGAAAAAAAATACATTCATTCATTCATTCCCTCTCAGCTAAAAATTTGTCAAATTGTAGCTAACCCAATATCTCAACGAAAAAAAATAGTCAGCTGGTTACAACATGGTGTATTATACGTCAGCTGGTGTCTCGAACATGAAAGTTAAATTTAAAGAAAAATTTATTTTCCGTTATTTCCTCTCAAACAAAAATTTACCTGATGATAGCTTATATGTAACTGTGGATAAATATATATGTCAGCTGGCTGTATCTTGGTGGAAAAACCGTCAGCTGTTACGGGAGGCTACAACCGCTCTTCCCCCCAACCGAGCTCCAGCTGACGTTCACGAGGCTTCATAATACTATACTTTGATGCATTTTACTAATTACCGCTTGAGAGGAACTTGGTCATAAAATCTGCTGCTGGCTCCCGGACCATAAAGCCGGATAACTGTTAATAAATATTTTTAGAAATTTCACTATGACTAATTTGTACTTAATTTTAAACTTTGTTACATTAACGATTTTCCTATCCATTAAGATTCATATTTAAATACATAATATAAATAGTTAGGCCTTTTTAAGGCGAAGTCGTAAATAATATCTTACAAATGTTGTTAAAAATAGATCCCTAATACTAATTTTAATTCAAGAATGCATATTGTTAAAAAAGGTGTTTTTTTAAGGATTGGTATTTAAAATACAACATATTTTTTCTCAAAAAAGAAATTCATATACATGCAAAAGATACTATTTATGCAATTTTTGTATCATGCTTAAAACTTAAAATCCTTAATTTACAGTAAAATTAATAATTATAGTAAAATTAATAATTAATAAACATTGAATCTGTATTTCGTTATGTACACATTTGTTTAAAAAAATACAATATTTGCAAGACAGGGTGTACAGTCATTAAAAAAATATTAATTAATTAAATAGACTTCATTTTGATTTAGTTAAATTAAAAACCAGACATATTATTATCGGTATTACGGAACTTATAATCTGCCCCTCCTTAATCTACGTATGTATCTTTTAACAATTAAAAATGTAGGTACATTAATATTTTCTGTGTCTAATTACAAAAAGCACCCGATTACGTATACAAAAGGCGACCTAAATAGCAATATATTTATCCCTATCAGACTCTATCAACGCTAATTCCCCACAATAGTACCAATAACAGTAATTACAAAACGTTAAAGATTTCTACGCGTCCTAGAAACGGACGCCCACGGTCTAGCATTTCTTTCTATACCTAATACATACCTAGCTAAAATTCATAGTGAATAAGTATAAGAACTAGCTTCTAAAAAAGGAATTAAGCTCAAACATTACAAGTCCGATTACTATTTTGTCGAAATACTAACTCTATATATTAATAATAAGGTTGATTTTTGAGTGTGGGTCATGCGCATGTACGTCGTTTTACTACGGGAAGCTACATTGCAGGCCAATGCACGATGCATACAACTAATAGTGTTGTGCTTTGCATTGAAATAACGATAGTGTTGTTTCGTTGCGAGTGTCGATAACTTTTTTTTAAAGGCTCGAATTTTATACGTGTATAAAGTTATTTATCGGTTCTAATATTGTATCATTTTAAAATTATGTTGTATTGAATGTTATGTCATCTTGAGCAATAGTTTTATTAGTTTTAAAAGCTGAATCAATCGTTTAACAACTTATAATTTCACCATTACTTCTTATAATTTAACTTATTATACTTTTTAAAAGCATATAATGCAGATTGAACGTTAAATTTTTCTGGAATCGTTCTATAAAATACCGATATTTTATAACGATAAAATAATTCGTTATTATACCATATAACGTATAACGGCTGCCTCAGCGCTCGATATAGGCTAAAACATATTATTATATGCAAGACGTTTCTTGTACTTCGCGAAAACTAGGGCTGCTCTACCCGTTACTTTTTAATCGATTTATCGATATATTTTAGAAGTTTAATTAACATCTTCTTTGGAAAGTTGATTATAACGATAAATTAACATTTTTTACCGTGTAAAACTATAGAGAAAGACAAAGATACACACCTTTATTTTATCGTTACCTTTATTGAGTTAAATTAAGTGTAAATGTTTAAGAATTTATCGTTTAGTATTCATACAATAATATTTCTATAGTAAACGTAATTAAAGCCTTAAATAACAGCGACATTTTAAATAAACGACACATAAAACATCTAATTCAGACGCGACGCGCTCACGACTCTACATAAAAGTTCCGAAGATGATTTAGTTTCTAAATCCTAGCACAGCCCTACGCCCCGCAGGCAAATATGAACGAATGTAAGTTGACTTAGAATAAGTATGTTCCTGCAATCGAGAGTCGGCCAGTGTTAGATCATAATGTGTTGAAAGTGCATGCGCGCAACACTACGCCGCAAAACAATGAAAACTCATTGGCAATTTTCGAAAATTTCAAATTAACAACACTCCGATTTGCCAACGCGGCGGCGCGGGAAAAAGGCGCGGATTCCGTGTTCCAAATTCGAAAATGTGACATTGACAATTCGCGCCACCGAATTTAAAAGTGACAGCGCGCTGGAACGTGGAAATGGAGATTTGAAATTCGCAAAACGCCATTATTCCGTGAAATTGGAAAAATCTTACGCAATGAGATAATAAAAAATGTGTGCGTAATTTCAAGATAAGGATTTTGGCGCGATCCTTGGACGCGGTGTTTGTTAAAAGTTACGGACTTTAAATAAAGTTTGTGTCAGTTTCGAAGGTTGAAAGAAAAAGGTTAGTGCTCTGTTGTTTAAAAATATAAAAAGTACCTAATATTTAAAATAAGAATTATGCGAGTGATAAATATAGCGAATGAATGAAGAAAGCGGATGTATATTTATAGAGAGGACAAATGAATTATGGTAGTCTAATTTTGGTATAATTATAAATAAAAAATGGGTTTCAAAGTAATTCCTAAAAAGCTTCAACTTTTATGTACCTACTTAAAGCTTGAGTATTTTTTTCCGTATCCTAATTTTGTACATGAATGATTAAAATAAAAAAAAATACGATAAAAGTAGTAGTAACAAGACGTTAAATTTTATAATATTTTACAATACAATTATATTTTATTACAATATTGGTAAGTACGTAAGTTCTGCGCGGGAGTCGAAAGTATTTTAAGATTATATTTAAAATCACTTTCGCAAATAACTTTTATAGTCTGAAAATAATTCAAAATAGTATCAACTATTTTAATTTATAATTAAATTGGTAGTTAAAATATAAAGAGATATTTCAAAAATTATAAGAAAAGTCCTAAAAAACGATTTAATTCTTTTAAATTTGCTTAAACATATCATGGGTGTGGATTTCAACTTATTTTATACGGAATTTAAAAATGGAGAGTTTTAATCTTAAATATAAAAATGAATCGCAAAATGTGTTGGTAAGCGCATAACTCGAGAACGGCTGAACCGATTTCTATAATTCTTTTTTTATTATATTCCTTGAAGTACGAGGATGGTTTTTATGTAGAGAAAACGTAAATATGTACCACGGGCGAAGCCGGGGCGGACCGCTAGTTTCTTATACATATTTAGATAACCTACCTATTGCAAAAAGCTGGATTTTGTGACATTTAATATTTTTAAGGGAAAATATATTATAATCATGCTCTTAATTATTAATAGTCTTAGTAACACTTGACTCTATAAAGATTTAATAGTATGTAATATTTTATTGTGAAACTATTAAGTTAATAATATAATTTAGAATAAAAGTTAGTGGAAGTTGGAAGTGGTAGTTTCCAACGTTACAAGCAAAGTAGCAAATAATGATTAAAGCTTTCATCTTATAGAATGTTAATACATATTATATTTATAATAATTTATGTTTCATTAATCCATTTTTTATATTTTGGAAACTAAAATGATTATACATTTACATTTACACAAATAAAGGAATAAATTTATAAAAGCTCTACATTTTTTGAAGTAGAAACCACAGGTAATAAAATCGAAGTTATATAATAAGTTTTTTAATAGCAATTCAAGGTAAATTATAAATTGTAATGATTCATTTAATCATACGGACAAATAATAAGAAAAATATTGGAAAAGCCCTAAAGAACATGACTACATCACGTTATCGAATCATTAAGATGATAAGCGGTGAATTAATAATAGCTTAACTTTCTGTAGTAATGCGCATGCGCTTAATTTACAAATAAATATTCAATTTTAAACAAAACAATAATAAATCTAATAAATTATACTTATCTTTAATGTATCACAAAAATTGCTTCTACTTCCAAAACAATGCTTTATTTTCTATAACCGCTTCCGAAAATCAATTATTACAAGACTAGCTTACCGCCCGCGGCTTCGCCCGCTTTGTCTAAAACCTAATAAATTATATACTAAAACCTTCCTCTTGAATCACCCTATCTATTAAAAAAAAACACATCAAGATCCGTTGCGTAGTTTTAAAGATGCATACAAAGGGACATAGGGACAGAGAAAGCGACTTTGTTTTATACTATGTAGTGATACGAAGATGGAGGTCGGAATATTTGAACGCTTTTCACTCAAGATACATTAATTTCCCTAAAAATAGGATGGTTAGTTTGGTTGTTTCAAAAATATTATAAACGTTGTAAATGTAATAGACAATATTTTATTTGAAACACAGCTTCAATACGTAAATCAAGCTCTATACCAAATACGAAAGAAACTGTCTATTTGTTTTGTTGTGCGCCTGAAAGGCCAAACGTATTATAATGAATTTTTAATATAATGTAGATAGATAGAAAATTAGAAATAGAATGGGTGAAATAAGTAATCCAATAGGTAGGTACTATGTGTGCGCGGACGCATAGTTACCTACTAAGCTCTAAATTACTACATTCTTTTATCTAAATTATTAAGCTAAAATTACCTAAACAAACTAGGATAATAATATATTTCGTACTAGCTTTCCACCCGCGGCATCGCCCGCGCAGTCAAAGAAAAACCCGCATAGTTCCCATTCCCGTGGGATTTCCGGGATAAAACTTATCCTATGTCCTTTCTCGGGTATCAAAATATCTCTATACCAAATTTCATGAAAATTGGTTCAGTAGTTAAGGCGTGATTGAGTAACAGACAGACAGACAGAGTTACTTTCGCATTTATAATATTAAGTATGGATTACAAGTCGATAACACATATGTAATCAAATTGTTTCTTACTTTTTATCATCTTATTGCCTTGAATGCAAAGACACTAATACCAAACACATTTTCGGAGTTGTTTAAAAGATAACTGTTCATAGAGCCTTGGCTCTATCTATAAATGTGAATTCTCCTGAGGATGCAAAGGACTTCACTTGAACTTGGAAATTTAATAATTATAATCTTCTTTATATTGTTATAAAACATGATAATTTCTAATTCCTAGATGGATGTTTTCCTGACCCTTTCACAAAAACCAGCTCATCAGACTTATAATGTGATCTAGATTTGATATTCTTTATCCGTATAAAAACAAACTATAGTTTAACCTAACCGGGACTCGAACCTTACACCACTGAGCCACAGGTCATCCATCAAATTGCACGCTTTATTAATATATAAGATGCGTTGCGTAATACGACTTAAAGGCAATATGTTACTGCGCGACGTACGGAGCATGCCCGATGAGATCGTCGGTTCGATTCCATTGTATCACGAGATTTTTTCGTTTTTGACGTGACGCCTAAATCGTATTAGATTGCTAGTTTATGTCTGTAGCTACTCTAAATCGTACTAACTGTACGCCTGCAGCCTTACTTGTAGTCAAAAGAAATTTCCATGGATATTGTATTTACTGCGAAAACTAGCCTATATCACTCACTTAATCATACGTGATCATCATAGAAATGAAGAAGATAAATAAGCGAACAAACACACACACACACACACACACTTTTATTATATTCGTTGTGATTATGCCATTTTACAGTCAAAAAGTTGTCATCTTGAAAATCTTACTTGTGATTTGATGATAGACGACGCATGCAGCCATAAAAATCTGATACAATTTAGTTACATTGTAAGCATTTGATAAACAACATTCTATCCTGTCACACATTTTTACATCGATTCTTTCTCATCGTTAAACATTTTACAATGTAATAGACAGCTCAAATCTACCAAACTTAACACTATCTACAATTTTTTTTTTTACAAAATCTTTTTTGTAAATTACGCTGTTTTTTACCGTTTATCATAGATAATTATTGACGATATAACGATAATTTTGTAAAAAAATGTTTGTTCATAATATATTTTCTCTGACCAAGTCACGATAAATTCAATTAAGGATCCGCTATAACAATGGAAACACACAAAATTGTATAGCCGAGCGTAGCTTAACGTAAATTTACATACATTTTAATACAACTAGTACTGAATCCTTACAATTTTTAATGCACCGGGAATCGAACCGTGATTTCTCGATAAAAAAACCCGTTTAAAAACCAGTTTTAGCGTAATTAGAACAGTCATAAAACTTCTATGTGTTGGAATTTATTAATATTAATTTCTTGCGATCCGTGTGGATTTTATTTTACTTCGTTTAATGTTGTAGATAATTATTTAAGTTGAAAATTATTATAATAAATGAGAAAATAAAAATAAACTTAATTACTTATATATGTAGGATGTAAGACTATTGTCTAACATGGACTGATAAATTGTCCCTATACGTGAACGTCTTAGCGTGATGATATATAGCCTTTCTCGATAAATGAGTTATCTAAAACCGAAAGACTTTTTCAAATCGGACCAGTAGTTCCTAGATTAGCGCTTTGAAACTAACAAACCAACTCTTCACCTTTATAATATTAGTATAGATTATGGTGTAAATTTTGTAAAGTTATAGTTTACATTAGCCGAGGCGATGTGATCGATTATGATGATGAAAAATATATCATCATCATCAGCCCACATACGTTCCCACTGCTGGGACACGGGCCTCCTATGAGGGTACAAGCTATAATCCACCACGCTGGCCAAGTGCGGGTTGGCAGATGTCACATAACGTCGAACTTTTGATTCTTCGACATGCATTACTCACAATAATTTTCCTTCACCGTTCGAAAAACATATAAGTATTGAAAATATAATAAAGAACAAGGAAAATGTATAAAACCAGTCAACCTATGACTTAGTTTATAAACTAGACACGGGCATTATGCTTTTTCCAGCAAACGCCATGTATTAACTTTATTATCAAAACAATTCATTGTTCCTTGCGTTTTATACTCGATACTAAATTGGTATCTACTTCTTTGTTACGTGATATTTTTAGCACTAGGTATCGTGCGTGACTTTGTTCGCTTTTATTTCTTAATTATGACAGTGGTAGAAACGGTAGAACCATAATCAGACAACTTTTCTATGAGTATTTCATGTTTAAGTTTATAAATACTCTATACTTAAAATAATAAAATCTATCAAATAGGAAAACTAAATGTATTTTTTAATTTATGCTTTATTATAAATGAATTAAGGTAAAATTTTGCACATTATGTAAATTTGCTCTTCATCTACATAGCATCAAAGTCCAAAAGATGGTTTTAAAGTTTTCCAATAGTTAACAAACAATATTAAAACATTAAATTCTACGAAAAATAGATCCCTAGACTATGTATACATAACAAAAGCATCCAATAGTCCGCTAGAATAAATAAAAGCTAACATCAAACTCCAAAAGATTGAAAGTTTGTTTTCGCTCTACAAACACACACACATACGTTTTTCGATACATTACTGGATGCATCACAAACCAATGTTTGGCTGCCGTGCCAAAAATCACAAAGGAGTTTTGTGCGGGTAACCAGTTTTGATACTTTAAGTAATCTTGTTGAAATATAAAATCTGTATCCATAAAATATAAATAGCTTTTTTTTAACCTTTTTGCTTGACGGATTATTATGATGTTGTTCGGTAGATCTGAGGAAAGACATTAAAAGTGATAAGGGTAACCTGACAGAAGAACGTTCACCGGGACTTTTGTGAACCAGGGAAGTAATAAAAGAAAATATACAACGACGTCATGCAGATAGTCCTCATGGTTACCATGTGTTTACCTCTAGAATTGTTATTAATGGAAATCACATATAATTTTATGTATAATATTAAAAATAATGTTTAAAACGTAATTTGTTTTTTTTAGTATATTAACCACGCATTAAAGGACCGTTGTTCCACACAGACAGTTCACGTTCAGTTTTCAAGTTTACAAAAAATACATATTCATGAGTTTATGTAAGAGTTAGACAAACATGTCATTTGTTTGAATACATCCAAGCAGTTGACCCGTTTATGTCACAATAATTGCTGTACTGTGAGTAAAGCTCTATATAAAGAAACATGCAAATATTCCAAATAGAACTAAAATACGAAGGTATTGCTGCTATGCATTAAGACATTATAAGAAAAAGTATCAAAACGAGCCGGTCACTCTATTAAAGGGTTAAAAATCAAGTAATGCAAAAATAGATTGAAGAAAAATGTACATAATCGTATATATTTTGTAGAACTGTGCCAATCCGACACTCTTCGTTAGTGTGTGTGTTAGTTTTTTGTGTGCGAATTGGCGGTAGTTCAAAAATATTTATAAAGATTTCATATTCATCGGTAATAAATGAATCTATTTTGAAACTAATATTTAATTCTATGTAATACTTGGAGATATAAATATGCAATTTATTATATTTTAAATGTCAGGTCAAGAAAAACTTGGTACAAGCAAATTAATAAAATAATTGTGAAACCTTTGAATATATTTATTGGTAAAACGTGTAACACTATTACATAGATAATTCTCCTTTAAATTTTTAATTTTTTAAAAGATGTGATTTTAACTACGAGTAGTTTAAGAAACGTGTAATAACAGGCCTAACATTTCATTAAAGACGTTACCTAAATTAATGCGATTTATATATTTTGATAATTTGGCAAATTCAACTTTTTTATTCTAGTAACTAATTATTAAATGTCTTACATTAAGGATTACATTTTTAAAGAAATAAACATGCTAATATATATTAGATATAGGTAGTATTTTTAAAAAACTTTGGCAAAAAAAACTTCAACACACTAAAAAAAGCATAGAGCTAGCAGGTTTCATAGACCTAGTAGAGTTCATAGATTTCATAAATACTTAATCTCTTTATATTATCATATTCATATTTTATTTTATTTTAGTTTTTTTATCATATAAAAATGATTCCAGATTAAATGCCTAGATTAAATCTCAGACCAAATAGGACATAATAGTGATAATAGACATTAGCAAACAGCGAAGTTCACTCCAAACCTCAAAAAAATCACTTTCTTTTCAATATAACATGATAGAGATCTCAAATAATTTCTTTATAAGCCGGACAAAATCCAGACTGCATGTGCATGTGAATTCGCGCGTTATTTTTATCGAATCAACCTTGAATTTTGGGATATTTTTGTATGCGCCCACTGCACTTGGCTGCTGAATGAGATCTCCATTTTGATTAAAAGAATAACATTGATTTTTTTCAGGAAGGGTTTTTTTTGTTTTTTACAATGTAAGTTCAAGGAAATTGTCTATGTGTGTATTGCTAGATAGTTCTATCTTGGCAAAGTATAAATATTTGTTTTTTTTTCTTTTCTTAAATAGGTAGGTAATCTTGTGCTCTATGATTTTATTAAAAGTTTTCTTGTTATTTTTCTTATTTTCTAACATGCATGTGACAAGCACAATGATAAGTCCTAACTGGTGTTCTTCAGGTAGACAAAAAAACTAAACGAAGGTTGGTGAAATATATATATGTATATCCATGGTACATAATATTATCTTCGTAGAAATCCATATAGTAGGTAGGTACATTTATATTTATTTCCATTTCAAAATATTGCTATTAAATTAAACTTGAATAGCTCTTCTTTTTTTCTGCAGAATTCTAAAAGTTTTTAAAATGTACATACTTCAGTTAGTAAATTTACAATATTAGCTAAAAAATACACTTTTCCTTATAAAATTTTTCAGGTACCTAAATTTTATACATTTTTATTTATTTTTTTATAAATACAGCTCTCGTCATCGTTTTAAAAAGACTCGCATACATTTTGAATCCGTCTGGAGTCAAGCCAAAAGTGTTAAACCTGGTAAAAGTACATCACTCATATTATTTTAATAGCAAATAAATATAATATTTTATGTGTAAGGTGTTTTGTGTTTTATGTGTTTTGAAATACTATTGATATTTACAAATAAATTGATTGTAATTTAATATCATATTAGGAATAGTCGTTAGATTTTATACGTCTATCTATATATCTGCAAAATTATTCGTATGAAAATTTTCAGTGAAGGGAAATAAATACCAAGAGCAGCCTTGTTACAATGACTGTCTCCATCAGACAAAGTTAGGGAAATAAGAAGAAAAAGAAGCAGCAATTAATAGAAAATAATAAATATCACTATTATGGGAACAATTTTAATTTAATTTTCTCTAGATTTTTTTCAGTCAAATAATTTTAAGCAGTTATTTTCCACCACATCTATACTATAATATTATAAAGAGGAAAGGTTTGTATGTATGTATGTATGGTTTTCACGCATAAACTACTGGACCGATTTCAAAAATTCTTTCAATATTAGAAAGCTGCATCTTCACTGAGCAACATAGGCTATAAAACATGTAGGAAGCGTGAAGCCGGGGCGGACCGCTAGTACCTAATATATATTTTTATTCCGTCAATGTAGGGTAGGTATATCTTAAGGTAAGTTTACATTTAGGGAAGACTGCAAAGACTATCTCTACATTCCATACTCTACATTCACCAATATCATTTTCATTTTGTTGCAAAAACTATACATATGATATTATTATTTAGATAATATTTAGATACCTAAGAAAATAACATAAATAACAAGTTTTCGGTTTTAAAATATCAAAGAAACGTCCTTACTACATCAAAAAACACACATCAATGTATGTACTCAACACATATGTAAATCATCGAAATTCATTATCCCATTCGCGCGTAAACGAAAAGCAGACGTACCAACCGTCAAACATAACGGTTTTTTATTCGCCGCTAGCTGGCCAAACCACGCCTAGACGAATAAATTCAAAAATAGAACGGTTTCCTGCGATCCGAATTCTAAATTTAAAATATAAAAATGGCGCACCATCCGGCGTCGGCTAGTGAATTTGTGCATAAAATTGCAACGGGCATTACTCGATATAAACATCAGAAATAGAACGTTAGGCTGCGGGCACACTGGCGATGTTTGTTGAGTTTTATCTGTTTTGTATAGTGTGCGCTATGCTTATACGGAAAAAATATCAATACGTGTTAGAGAATTATTAATTATTAGATTCGTGCTTATGGAAATATTTTTATATTATCTTATGAATTATTTATTTTATATTCACAGGTTGTTCAAGTTAATAATTGTATTTTTATTCATATTCACTGTACATAAATAACTTCTTATTAGGTAGGTACTATAAGTATAAATACATTTTTAAACATATCATAATTCTTATCGTGAATCCTGTTAATATATTATTAGGCCTTATCATTAAGTCCTAGGTATAGATATCTTTAAATCTTAGTTAGATTGAAGAAAATGATATTTCTCTATAATTTAAATGACTAAATTCAAATTATATTCAAAAGCACAAATTCAATACAAGGTGTTTGAAATGTGTTTCACAATCGAATCTCAATACGATTTGATGAATCGATTCGTTTATGATCGATAGATCCGCGTCAAATACAACTTTATAATATGATTTATAAATACTTGAATATACTCGTTATAAAACCTTATATATTAGTTTAAAATGAAGACTATTTCCTTTACTTTAGGTAATAATGTTAAAATATTAACAAATTTTGATAAATAATAATATAAATGTTCTGTTTCTGTCTGTTTGTCATAAGCGTACCTACCTGTATATTTTAGTTAACTCGGGTATAGCGATAATTTAAAATATGAGATGAATACGTAATATTTAATTTAAAAAAATCCTACACCGAAGTGTAGCGAAGTAATTTTGCAATAAACTGATTTCTCATACTTTTTAAAATATAGATAAATATGTACCAAGTCATTAAATTCACATAATATTATAACTATTATGACTACTAAAACTCAAAATTCGCTTGAGCCTAGAGCTCAAAAGCAACCGAACGGTTTAAATCATGTTTTACTGCGCTCTTTATTCCCTGTTTTATGCGTTTATCTATCTATCTATATCTACCGTTTAGTTTCATCGAAACGATACAACCTACTTAAGTACAACGTTTTACTCTAGTCTGATTTTGGAATGAAATTTGCTACTTGTTATTTTTTTAAATGACGTAGTTGTCCAGGAAAATGACATAGAGCACTGCACAATGAAAAATATCTCCTACATTTTTGTGACGAATAAAGTCATGTGTACTAGTATTAATTGAAAATAAACGTTACGTAACCCACAATATGCACACAGCCTAACGAACGCCAGATTGCCTTCTTTCAGCCAGTTAAAATAAACAATTCAGATAAAAGCCAGGCTCTTATGCATTTTGCGTACCTACAGTCCTACATGGATTAATGCAATTAATGGCTGGGTTATGCAACATCCGGGTTCGCTCGATTTCTTATAGAAATTGTGTTGTATTTCTGAAAGAAATGTTATTTTGTATGGGATTATTTGGGAGATAGGTTTCTATTGCTATTTAAAATATTTATAGGTTTTTTTATGTAATATTTATTTATTTATTTATTTATAATACTTCATTGTACAAACATGTATGGACAAAGCAGAAAAAAAAAGAACAAAATTACAAAGGCATCATTTGTACAAAAGGCGGCCTTATTGCTGAACAGCAATCTCTACCAGGCAACCTGGTAGGAAAGGAAATGTAAGAAGGTCGTGGGATAGCGCAAAATAAATGACTATAATTACAAATATATTAATATTATTAGGAAAGAAATGTATTTTTGTTATGACTTGTGGTGAGATCATGGCCCATGGGTGACATTTTATTGAGAAAAGTTTAAATTTTTCTGCTTTTCAGATGAAGAATAACTATAAAAATACCTATTTGAGTTTTCCTGCAGGTAGGTATGCGTCCTTTTATAGATGATCTTGGATTTCATTTATTATTGGCAAAAAAAGTTAGTTATTTTCTCCAGAATTATTCCCTGTTTTTGCACGCCTCATAAGCGAAGCGTTGAGGTGGGTACTACTGTCACTTCGCGCAAAACATCTGATTTTTCAAACTTAAAATGTCTTTATGTATCATACATTGCACTTGTAAGATAATACATACACACACATATTAAGAAAAAACACTATTTTTAACGTTCATGATATTTTTGATGTCATTTTTGTTATTTAAACTAGTTAAAAAACAGTTTAAAAAAGTTCTGTCTTGGACGTCCGTGTGTCTGTATGTGCGGATCCTTTTTCTTGTTAACACGATAGCGACCGAAATACTTTACTAATCGAGTCTTTTTTTTTCTCTTACGCTTGAGTATGCTCAGGAATAGAACCCTTTCATTTTTCAGGGTCTGATTCGATGTGGTTTAATTGTTATTAAATAAACAAAAATAATAATTAATAAATATTTATTAAAAAAAAATTATGAGGCGTGCACTTTTGGATTTTCCAAATTATTTTAATTTAGATTTAAAAGATCTTTACGTAAATGTTGTAAGTACTCGTTAGTTAAAACTTAAAAGCTTATTTTTTAATGCTATAACTATCTAACCTAGGAAGCAGATGATATTATACTTCCATGCCTAGGAGCATTTAGAAAGTCTTACACCTGGATTTTCTTATGTGTTCGTTTCATTATTAATGCAATAGGTAGGTAGAATGATTTTATCTTTGAACTGTATTTTTATCTTAATAACTGACTAATTAGGACCTTTTATAAAGTTATCTCATATAAGAAGGTTGGTTTGGATACCTATAAAAAGGTATGAGGTACTGAAAATTGTAGGTACCTATCGTATTAGACAATAATAAAAAACATAATACATTTTTTCATGATTATTGCTTAGGTAGGTACCTACACAGTTCTCATTTTCAAATGCCCTATGTAAATTATTTTTCATGAAAAAAATTGTTAAAAATATTAATACTACAAATAAAATATAAACAGATAATAAATCCTATCCCCTCACTAAAACAAGATGGCGTCTATCCTAATAATGCCATTGTCTCAAAACTAGTAGAATTTCGGTTGCAAAACTGCGCCCGCGCATGTTGACTCACGCAGTTATGTGGGGGGGACATCTGAACTAACCAACTCTAATTTGAACTTTATATCTATGATATAAGGTTGAAATTACCTTGTCAATAGTTTTGAAGGCTCCATTGCGGGTTACTTTTACGAAATCTCTAACATGAGAATTCGTTTTAAAATCACTGTTCAATTGTAAAGGATTTTGAGGTATTCAGGCTAAAGTTATATAATAAAAGCGTGTGATTAGTGTGATCTTTGTATTTATGGCGGTATAGAAATCTGAGTTGAGATAAATCTGACGATAACGATATAAAATAACGTTTAAGATGCAAATGAGGAAAATATTTAAACGTTCAGATTAATTAATAGTTTGAAATAATATTTTTAAATAATGAAATTATTTGTTTTCTATGATAGAGTTGGTCTTCATTCAAATTTTTATGTTACCAAATTATAGCATACCTATGTAAAATAATTTAATTAATGATATATTTTTACTACATTATATGTTATGTATCTACCTTTATTGTACATAATAATATAAAGAATTTAAATAAAATTACTGTCCCTAAACCAAAGTTTCTAATAGGATCCTAACAAAATAATTTGATAAAAAGTATAAATGATATAAAATGATGGCTAACTATCTTATAAAATCTAATTTCCTAACTGTATTTGATTACTAATAATTATGAAGGCTTCTATTATACTGCCTGACCTATATTTGACCGCCTCCTTGGTACAGTGGTTGACGAATGACGCGTGAGCGTAGAACCGAGGGGTCCTGGGTTCGATTCCCGGTGGAGACGAAGAAAAAAAAAATGTCTCGGTCTGGCAGGACACAGAAGGCTGATCACCTACTTGTCCCTAAAGAAAAATCGATCAGTGAAACAGATGTTACCTACCCCACTACGGGGACACGGGACTTCACACTATTATACTGCCTATTTTACATAAATTAGGTATGACTCATTAAACAAATTTTACTTCGCTCTATATTTTCATACTTAAGTCTATAGGTACTCTTACTGTGATATTTCTCTATAGAGTAAAGTAATATGTAAAGATTTTAGTTTTTACAGCTATAATATGTTTGTAAGTAGTTTCCATTTTATATATTTTTCATGTAAATTATTTATTAATTATTTCTTAACCCAGATTTATCATTTAAATAATTTGTATTTGTTTGTAGACTTTATAGACTTAAAACTAACTGGAGTATTCAGTTCTTTTAGGAAATCTGTTGATTAATTAGTAGTAGGTATATATTTACATGCAATGGATACGGGAAATAGAATATGTAGAGTTTAAAGAATATGTATAGAGCCAACAAGAAACTTATCTTTTATTTCGTCCTTTATGTTTTTTATAATGCAGAAATCATAGTAGGTAATACATATATTTGTCCATGGTAATACAAAGAAATAACTTCAACTCACTATTACTTCATGTTTTTTATGATATAGATAAATATTTAATTTTAATACAATCCTCTTTAACATCAGAAGTAAAACAGTTATAACAATTCAGAAACACATATTATCACATTATATCCAATAACTACAACATTATAATTTACCTCCTACCGCTAATGAATATCTCGTAAAAAATAATAAAAAAATTCCATCTTCGCTAATGCATGTTGCGTAATAGAAAAATAATAAAAACGTAATAAGTTTGTATGTAACGGGTTTTTGTTACATTAGAATATTACAGTAATATGATAGTGAGAGAAAAAACAGGTTGGACAAGGCCTAGCTCACAATGTTCAAGTACTTTATAAGAATGGACTCCTCTTGTATTCTTTGTTGATTATTTGAAACTCCTTAGCACAATAGTTAGTGTAAAACGTTAGTACCTTTCAAGATACCAATAAAATAGTTATGATCATAGTATTCTATTCTAATAAAATTCTCAGCAATAACTAAAGAAATCTATACCTACTTAATATTATAAAGCTGAAGAAGTTGTCTGCTTGTTTGAACGCGCTACTCTCAGGAACTACTGGTCCAATTTGAAAAATTCTTTCGATATTAGATAGCCCATTTATCGAGGAAGGCTATAGGCTATTTATCATCTCGCTAAGAGCAATAGGAGCGGAGCATTGCGGGTAAAACCGCGGGGCACAGCTAGTCGATTTATAAAATAAATTTATATAATATTATATTCCTACCCACAAGTCACAACTGTTGTAATAACGTTTAACAAGTTAACTGTTAAAACATATTTTGACATAATATTATCTACTTGTAAAAATCTCAAGAATTTCGTTTATTGTAAAAACTGAAGTAGAATTTTTATTGCAATATATTTTATAATTAAATTGAAATTATTTGCAACAAAATTGAGATCAATTTAGTACATATTAATACCCATTTCATAATAAAGGCCATGGCCTTTATATTCTAGTGGGGCATGGCCCCACTAGAATATAATTTTCCCGATAAATATATTAATAAAATCTCGTTAAGAAAGTAGTGGACTAATTAGATCAGGTATTTTACGATTAGTCGGTAAATGCTTTTGATAGTTAAAAACGGTAAATCTTTAATAAACTAGGTGTGTACGAGTCATAGTAATTGCTATAAATTCAAAATTGAGGTTTTATGTAAAGTATCTATGATAGAGAGGTGGGTAGGTACTACTGTCACTTCGCGCAAAACATCTGATTTTTCAAACTTAAAATGTCTTTATGTATCATACATTGCACTCGTAAGATAATACATACACACACATATTAAGAAAAAACACTATTTTTAACGTTCATGATATTTTTGATGTCATTTTTGTTATTTAAACTAGTTAAAAAACAGTTTAAAAAAGTTCTGTCTTGGACGTCCGTGTGTCTGTATGTGCGGATCCTTTTTCTTGTTAACACGATAGCGACCGAAATACTTTACTAATCGAGTCTTTTTTTTTCTCTTACGCTTGAGTATGCTCAGGAATAGAACCCTTCCATTTTTCAGGGTCTGATTCGATGTGGTTTAATTGTTATTAAATAAACAAAAATAATAATTAATAAATATGTATTAAAAAAAATTATGAGGCGTGCACTTTTGGATTTTCCAAATTATTTTTCCTTCTTCCTATTTTAATTCCAGGTATTCTACAAAATTATAAAAAAGAAAACGCATGGACTGTTAGATATTTATTATTTATTAAAATTGTGAAGTTATAACAGGCTAAATGCAAAGGAAGTGAGAGTGACACAATAAAAATTTGCGCCATTTTAATTACCACTTAATTGAACTGCAGACGGAGTTAACGGAGAAAACAGTTTGAATTGCGTCAGTTAATATTGTACCAATTTTGAATAGATTATATTTTATACATTACTATGGGAAATTATATTTTAAGAGCATTGGCCGTTACGGCTAATATTTTATATACATTTATATTGTTAAATAATAAAATACGAGATTGAAATCATCTATCAATCTAATTATTGAAGATAGATCTAATAAAACTAAATCTATTAAAATATAGGTAAGTATATGTTTGATATACTTAATGATTTGCAGATTGGTACACTAATTTTATAATGTAGAGAGAAAAATGCACAATCGCAACTTCTGCTTTTAAAAGAAATCAATAAATTAGTGTTACTTTGATAGGTCAAGTGAGGTCATATTATTCTCTAAATTTTCACAGTCATACGATTCTTTCAAATTAACAAGTAAAACCGCGGGGCAAAGCCATAATAGCTTCTAACATCCAATAACCAAGTAGCTGCGGGCTGATGGTCGACTCTAATTTATAATAAGTATGCATTTATTACCGCAATACGTTACAATAGGAGCATAGAAATAGAAAATAATTTATACAGTTTGTACCACGATGTTATTTTAGCAAAACATAATGGTCTAACAAAAATGGAAACGCATAAAGTCAAAACAGGAAGAGCATTTTCACAGCACGCCAGCGCGCCAAGCGGGCATGCACGGAAACAACCAGCTGTCTCGCTCGCACGCGTCTGCCGTGAACCGTTTTTCGGCGCAAGAGCGGGATAGCGATAAAAAAAATGGCGGTTCAACATGTGCGCGGGAACTTATTCGTCTTATTTTTCGCAGGTCGTTCGCCCTGCTCGCTTCAAAGATTTTTTCCTTGGTGGCTAGTACTTTTTTTCCCCGTTTCTTTGGTCGCGTGCGTGGGCCCTGATTTATTTTTCTTATCTTTGTGATTTTCTAATGTCGGCCTTTTATTTTATGGCGTACTTAGTCCTTTAGTGCGCCGATCTGTAAGGAGATAGCGTTTTGTTTTATACTTTAGAGCTCTATTGATTAATTAGGCTTTAAATATAGTGTGGAATTTTTTAGAAATTGTAAGTTTATAGTAGGAAGTGTTGTTAAATAAATTCAAATTACACGTATAATTTTATTTTTAACTGTAGTCATGTTCTGATAATACAGTACATACTAATAATCCTATCCTATTATCATTTACTTTTTTGGGATGGGGTACATTTTCACAGAAACTATTAAAAACTGTTTAATAAAACTATTTCTTATTTTTTTTTAATTCGGGCTTGTGTCAGCATATACAATGTGGCTTATGTATAAAAATAGACAGCATAAATTACCTATATAAGGGGTTCATCGGAGGAGCAAGCAACCAACAACAAAACTTTCTCTTCTAAGTACCTACTTGTAAAACTTCAGTGTTAAGTAGATTTGACTTTCTTTTTTGGTTACTTGAGTTTCTGATACAGGAAAGATGAGATTTCACCTAAAGTTAAAGCGGAATGATTAAAACGAGAAATTAAACAAAGTAGGTACTAAAGTTATCGAAAAAGTACAAATAACTCTACATTTGATATATCTACTACTAATAACGTAAAAATAATCTTCCTTAGGAAAAAATAAGTTTTGAAAATAATAAAAAAAAAAAAAATTCAATAGAAATTAAACCGATGATAGATAGGTAGGTACCTACTCTAAGTGGTGGCTCAGTGGTGAAACCTCGGACTTCGAATCGATAAGTCCGGGGTTCGAGACCAGGCGAGCGCGCAGGAAATAAATTGATTTTTCAATTTATCTGCGCATGTTGTAACATCACCACTGCTCGAACGGTGAAGGAAAACATCGTGAGGAAACCGACATGTCGAAGAATTAAAAAGTTCGACGACATGTGTCATCCGCCAACACGCACTTGGCCAGCGTGGTGGATTATGGCCTGTACCCTCATAGGAGGCCCGTGTCCCAGCAGTGGGAACGTATATGGGCTGATGATGATGAGATACTCTAAGAATTTTTTTACTTGGCAATGCGTAACAATGCAATAATTATTACGAGAGAGACGTTGAGAGCACCAGTAAGGAAGACCTCTTTGTTCCATCACAGTTCATATATAGCAGGGATCAAGTTATACTATAATTACTATAGTATCGGGTATGTCTTAAATAGAAACTATAAGGAGTAAACAGAAAAATCTAGTTCATATTAGTAGAATAAAATTATCTGAGTAAAAATGAATCCTCCTAATTTAATATTTTACATTTGAACATCTATGGTAAAAATATTTAATATAGACGTACCTAGTACCTACTACATTTTTACCTTTGCTGAAGAGCATGTTAAACTGAAAGTCAAACATGTATTTATTCAATAAGACTTCTCTTTTGAATAATTTTTCGCATCTCTCCGCTCGTTGTGGATTTCCTTCTCATCGGACTGCATCGGAATGTCTGCAAAGAAATAATTTTAAATGTTAAGTATTTTTATAGGTTTTTTTTTTTGGGAATAGATTCAACTAATAAGTTATTAAAGACTGTATACTAGGTACGAACTATCCATGTTCAAAATTTCACCCAAATTGGTTTTATAGATTTTGCAAGAAACAGTCTTAACAAGGATTTTTCATAAAATAATGTAGGTATAACTAAGCCTAACTGTTTTATGAATTACTAAAATGATATATTTAGAAGATATCTAGTTCCATTACCGCCCGCGAGGGGCCGTTAGTTGCGCAGGCGCATGATAAATCTTTTTATGGCACGTCGATTGGAAATAACTTTAGTAATTAAATGTTTTAATTAAAACCAATTTACTGTCTTCCTTGGTCACTTTCAATTATTTATAGACGTTCCTAGGTTTGAATCCCAAATAAACGAATTAGATACCGACTAGATTATACAAATATTTTATATTAAATGAGACAACCTACAAAGGGCATTGAAACTTTCTGGCATATCAACCCGGCCGCCATTTTGATTTTTTTTCAAAATCGCGGCGCACGATTAAAGTTGTATGCATGGATAGAGGATACATAGACAAACAAAAAATGTCTAATATCATAGTACCCTAAAGCGTCACGTTACCGAGATATTTGGAGGTAAATATTCACTTATGAGTACAACGACAAACACTAAAAATTGACTTATTACGTGTCTATATGCATAATATTATCTCCAAATAATCACTCCCAGGTAGATTATTATTAATTAACAGTTTATTGGAAGAAAGTAGGTACATTCATTACATAAAAACATACATACATTACATAAAAATGTAAGTAATGTAATGAATACCTAATTTCTTCCTGTAATAATAATAATCTACCTGGGAGTGATTATTTGGAGATAATATTATGCATATAGACACGTAATAAGTCTATTTTTAGTGTTTGTCGTTGTACTCATAAGTGAATATTTACCTCCAAATATCTCGGTAATGTGACGCTTTAGGGTACTATGTTATGAGACATTTTTTGTTCGTCTATGTGTCCTCTATCCATACATACCACTTTAATCGTGCGCCGCGATTTTGAAAAAAAATCAAAATGGCGGCAGGTCGATATGCCAGCGTCCATACAAAAAGTTTCAAACCCCTTATGCTATACATCTAACTATATTTTATAAACTAAAATATCTTAAACTAGTATAAAAGTAAAGCTCATTTTTTTAATGAAAAAAATACATTTACCTTGTGTGCAAACATTGTATTGTTAGCGAATGCATCTCTTGTATTTTACATTTTAATTCAGATAGTTTGAAGCAGTCCTGGAATTGAAAAAAATGTACCTGTAGGTTATACTTAGCAACTAAATTTAGAATAATGAATATATATTATGTATGTATAAAAGAATTCATGAAATAAGTATTTTAAAAAACCTTCATAATAGAAGCATTTTTTTTTAATTTTCAAATTATGAAAAAAAAAGCTATAAATTTTACACCGTCACTCGAATTGCGCACTACATTCCCCACCCGTATAAAATAATTATAAAACCTAGTACATATAATAGACAGCTTATCTAGACTCTCACAAAGAACTCTATACTCTATTGCACGTAGCGAATGATAAGGATTGCAAATAAATACTTCTCGGTCATACTGTTTATTTATAAGATGTGCTGTACTTATAGGACGGGTTTTGTTAACTCATATTATTTATTTATGTATATTCTCACATATTTTAGTTTAATAACTTTGAAGAAAATCTTTACACTAAACTTATTTTTGAAAACAAACGTTCCTAGTTCTTTATCATGGTCATTGATTAAAAGGATCCGCTTTGTATAAAAACAATAGATAGGTACTTGATCCAATGAAACTATAAGTGCAATATAAACTACGGTAGGTACAATCTGCCATTTCTAATACCTATAGGTAAGCATGTTATGAGTATTTTGAATCAAGCTGAAGGTATTGCTTGACTTTAACTGTAGTAATTTATTAAAACTAAGCAATCTTCTCATATAAATTATTCAAGTCATGGCTATTAATCTTGTATGGACAAATAACTAGGTATACATATTTAAGATAATTTATAGTCTATGTTATTTAATTTCATAGAATGAAGTCCGTACTATAAATAGTGCTCAAAGCTTTTTTTCCACTACTCCGGGCGGGGTTATCGCGGAAAAGTTGAGGATTTTTCAAAATTTTATCTACATACGTACTTACTGATAACGCACACATACGCAACTAGTGATGTGCTGATGTCTCGACTAGTTGGTCGATTAAAAGTTGTGTTTAGTCGATTCTTATTCGAAATTACTTATTAGAAACGGTTTCTTATATGATTGTGTATACGCCTGTTTAAATTTAAAATTTACTTAATGGTGTTGTATTGAAATTTTGACATATACTGATCGACAGAGCTAAAATAGAGATCGTAATATAATTACCTACTTATTTTATTCGTTTATTCTCAACAAAAAACAACTCAAAGTTGCATCGAAGACTAGATACCCACTTCTTGTACTTATTTTACATATAAATAAAGGGATTTAAATCACGATTTATTTCACTTTCTTTAGCTCGATATTCTTCTTATTGACTTCTCAATTACGTCTTATTAGATTCTTACCTACAACACGGACTATGTGCATTGTGCATATTTCACCTGTTATATGTCCTACCACGGACCACCTACCAGTTGGATCATACAAAGCAGCATTTTTACATTTAGATGTAACATTGAAACTACATTTTGCATTAATGTCAAACTATTTAGTACCTCAATGTCGATCTATGGCGACGTTAAATAGACAACGGCATAAGAATAAGTTAAATAAATTAATAGTTCAACACGAAAGCTATATATATACATATATATACCTATTTGGATAAATTTTTATCACTTTTTCATAGCTTTTAATACACTTATGTGTCATTATAAATAGCTAAGTCTTCAAGTTTCGACTAAACCTTTGAATATCGCGTCCCATCACTACAGTCCAATAAAGTAGACCAACTTCTTCATCGCTGTATGAACGTCTTAAACAACGGAATAAGACAAATTAAATTAGAATTTAACGCGATTAAATTAAAGTTAATATTTGCATCTTGCACTAAACACTTAAGGATGTTACGTGATTGAATAAAATGTATTTTTTCGTTAGAAAAAAGATAATGAACACTGTTTTAAATGGAAATTTTATAAGAAGCTGTAGCGCGGGGTGGTTGTTCTCTCTCTTGTAAGGTAAAAATTTTCCATTACGTAATAGTTTTATTTTTAATATTTTTCCATTTTAAGTTTTATTTATTTTTTGTAATGCCACGTTTGTTGAAGCATACTGACACCTGTGTGATGCAATTTTTTATGCATTTTTTAAGGGTTATTTTATTTTATTTTTTTGAAATTGTATTTGATTTGCGTTATCTATTAAGATAAGGAAATGCGTTGTTATTTTCGTTTGTAAGTAAATGCATTTAATTCAGGTTGTAATTTTAATAATTTTCCAATAAGAAACGATAAACTTTCGTTTCGCTAGATGTCACTATGCGTGTTTAATTTTATTTTTATCTTGTTTTGTTCTAGTTTTGATGGTCCAATATATTGGTATTTATCAAGCATTTTCAATTATTGATTCCGTAAACAATTTGGTTCATTAATAATGACAATAAACTAGATCTATTTCAAATTTAAGAATCTATTATAACTTTCCTTAAGAGTAACATCCACGTGTATTTAGATAAAGTGAATTACAATATAAAACAAATTAATAATTAGTAGATCCACAATAATGGATGTGACTAACCTGAATAAGATCACCATAACCTATAAAACTACCATGTCGTGAAAGTCCATCACAAAGTGAAAAACGAATACTAAATCAACATAAATAACCGACCCATATTAAATTATACAGCGTTAACAGTTTAAAAGTTTATAATCTACAATTTGTCGGCTGAATGGTGTTACGCCTCTCTAATTGTCACACAAAATTCACCCCACGGCTCGAAAGAATAAAAAAAAGTAGGACGGCACGCGCGCCACCAATTATCTTCTTTTTTCAAACCATCGACACGAGTTTTTTTTTATTGGTGGATAAGCACAGGGGCGATTTTTTGTGTTCTTTTTTTAAAATGTGTCAAGATTAACATGTTTTTTAAACGTTTAGAAACCCGTGATGTTTGACACGCAATGTTTAGACGTTTTTTTTCCTTTTTACGGTTTTTTATGATGGCTTTGTGTAATGCTACTGTTTAACGGTTGGTTTGTCGGGGGACTTTTTTATGCGCTTTTTTCGTGACTTTATGAGTGATGAATTTTTAAGTCGTGTTTTTTATAATGTTAGGTTAATAAAACATGATTAAAATTCGATATACATTAAGGATGTCGTGTTCGTCTATTCTTTTATCGATGTTGTTTTATGTTAAAATAATTTACGGCAGTATATAAAAAGCTAACCAGCAGCATAAGTTGCGGTTACTTTATTGGTACGTGGTCAATACAAAATAAAATGCTCGCTACATTTTTTTGGAGTGTTACAGTTTTTTCTATTACGAATAAATAATTTAAAACGGACAAAATAAAACACATGTTATGAAAATTTATTATCTATGACTGACATAATTCGAATTTAAAGCATTTATTTGAAAACGAAAGAAAGCTAATTTGTAAAGCGTTCAAACAAAACATGAAAGTAAATATAAAAATGTAGAGTTGTTCGTCTGTCTATTGATCGGAAGGACTCACTCGTCAGTAGTCACGGAATAGTACCATCAATAATTTTCAATATTTATACCGGCTCGCCAAGTATGGATAGTATACCTAGAAGAAAAAAACTTTTTAGGAGGGCTTTTTTTAATAGCAATCAACTGGTAGGTACATTCAAATTGATATTTAAAACGAATCAACTCTTGACTTAATTATCTATAGACTATAGGTTATAGGCAATAGGTATGCACTAAACTTACGAACTAAATCATAAAAATTGTGAGAGCGTAGAGTCGTACAAGTTGAAGTAAGAAAATACTCATTGGTAGATACATATTTTGTAACGTCTTAAAATGTACATATATATTAACCTACTTGTGAACTAAAATCTTATCCCAAACGTGTGTAGATTTTTTTACATTTAAAAAAAGACTTGAAACATGTTTGTTGAAAGATTAAAATATTCATCAGTCTCAATAGAAAGTAATCTAAATAAAGATTCTGTTAGTTATATCAACCTCATTTTATTGCATTCCGATCGCCCCTGGTTTGAATGTCATTATAGAGACAAAGTATCATCAGATAATATCTATCTGTTTAATAAAACTTGATTCAAATCTGTTCAGCTGTTTTTGCAATGAGTAACAATGTGTAATTTTAACAATGTGTAGAGCAATTTAAAATAAAATTTTTCCCATATATATATTTTTTGTTGTAAGTTTTAAATTTTTACTGTGCTACGCACCGCAACGCAACCTATGCTATACGCAACCTAAACCCTAATAAGCAGAAGACCTATTTCCCTATATTTCTGAAGTAATAAAAATAATTTTCTGAAGTCTCAATTATAATGAAAACCCTCATAATAATTTAAGTATTATGTCGTTAGTGATTTGATCGATGATAAATCTAAGTCCCTCTCCTCTCTACCTACAGCTAAATAAAAATTATGACTCTACGTTTCATAATAATTATCAGTCGGATCATCAAAATAAAGTCTATTAATAATAGCTTCATAAGTACCTAGCTAATGAAAAAAAGCCTGTTCCATATTTCCAGCTAACCCTTCGTCTAACCGAAAAATGATTAAAAATAGGTCGCGGTGCGTGTCCACGGTCATTACTACCCCTTGCCTGGAGTTTCTGCTTTCTTATAACCCTTTCCACGCAATCTATAGAATTGGAAAAAATCCATGTTATGGTTAAATTTACCCCAATTTTGTTTTGGAAGTTTGTCATGAACCTGATACGTAAACTTCAAGAATTTATTTTAAATATAGGATGGTAGCAAGAAGGACTCTAAATTGATTTCTATCCTTGTGGAAATTAACTAGGCCAGTACCTATTATTTATAATGTAAGGGCTTTTAAAAAACTATTTCCAGATGTGCGGATATGTAGGTACCTACAACTATTTTGATTACGTGTTTTCAGGTAGAAGCTAAAGCAAACGATGCACATTATATTGAAAAGATACCTATAAAATTCTACTACCTATTATTTAAAATAGCCTACCTATCTAATGATTTAAGCAGCTTTTGTTTCAAGACAATACGATGTCATGTCTTTTCCAAGACGTAGGTGTCTACAGACAATTTTATTTCGTTCTATGTATGACGAAAGTAACTATCACCTTACAACCAACATCTAGACAACCACCTTGTTAAATTCTCCTTTATTACACTCCCTCAAACATTCATGAGATCCAGAAACTTACCAACTTATAACAGACCAAAGACAATAGATACACTTTCTCACGGAAGAGTGTCACAAAAAAGACCGCCAAATCAACCCTCTATCGCACAATCAACATTCCCATAGACATAACCGGTTTGCAAAAAATGACCCCAAGGTGCTTTATGATTTGCATAAACGAGATTTTGAAGTGCGATCGCATTGCAGGGTTAAACTTTGAATGAATGAATGAATGATGCATTTTTGCGCGGGTATAGGAAACAATGTATGAACAAGATTTGTTTTAGATACCTATGTTTATTGTGTTTTAAATTTTACACGAGTATTTCCCTTTTTTTTCCAAAAAGTCTAATTTGCGCAAGCGCATACCTACTTGACTTTAATTGTAACTTTATTATGTACAACTTGGTTCATATTTTAAATTTTTACATCCATCAAAACCATTTTTAAACCATTTCATTAATTTTTTTAATAAGCGGTACCTAGATGTTTTGCATATTTGGTTAAATTTAAAAGACAAAGTTAATTCTTAACACAAAAAACAACAACTGCTGTTTACTAATAGGTAGGTACTTACTATAGATATTTCAAAATAAATAGTCCAATTTGTTAAAATAGTATCAATATCGATACAGCACAGGATATTAAATGAAATATGTATAACAATGGCCAACAGCTGTCCGTCCGTTCGCTGGACACGTGGTTCCATTTTATTATTGAAGAAATAAAATATCAAATATTTTAAACTTACCTACGTATTGAGGTGAGTCAATATTATAATACTAGTAAGTAGTATAGGTAGGTATCTATAAGTAAATGCGTTGTGAAGTTTGTTACTCTTTTACGTCAAAACGGCTGCACAGATCGGGATGAAATTTAGCAATTTTAATGGTCTGAATACAACCAAAGTTTTATATGGGTACAAGGTTTTAATTTTTCATAATTTTTTCATTTAATACTATGTTGGTATAATATTATACAGGGTGTCCCAAAAAGTAGTGATGAACGGAAGCTGGGAGGTAGAGGACCTAGAGGGCTATCCGAATCACCCCCATGTGTGTTATGCGATTTTTCGTATTTTCGGAGTTATTACATTTTTTTCAATTTTTCATCTATCGCCGAGTACGATGAGATTTTTATTTATGGTGACGTGAATTATTGCGCTAGATGCTTGTTTTTTTTTGTGTGCTAAGCTGAAAGATAGGCCAATTCAGTATGGTAACATTTACTATCGTTAGATCTTCGAATGGAATAAAAAAAAGAATTAAATGCCAAGAAAGATAAAATTACCCAGTATGTTCATAACTTCAAGGGCCCATAAAAAAATAAAATCACATAAAAAAGGTTTTCCATTTGGCTTTTAAAAACTTGCTCTATCGATCAGGTAGCCACCATAAAAATTTCATTTTATTATTCTGAAGGCTTCAATCGAAAAATTGAAATCTAAATGTGGTAAGTGCAAAATTTTTATTAACATGATGATCATTAAAACCAATAAATAGGTGTTTAATTACCAGAATTTTTTTAAATAGCCCCGCTGTTGCTCAGTGCAAGTGCGACATCACCGTAAAAAGTTGTCTTTTAAATGTCTGAATGCTTTTTTATCATTTTTAATGGTTTCTTCTGCTACTATGAATTTCCGGGTTATTTTGTCCAAATTGGGGCATTCTCTCAAGTAGCCGAGGTCTTTTTAGTATCCCCATTGAAAAAAAATCAATGGGGTTTATTCGAGGGACCGTGGAGGCCAGGCTTTAAAGCAGGCGTCACCGGCGCATGCGCAGGCTGCAACGACCAATCCATCTTTCAGGGTATTTTTGCCCTTTAGCCTGGCCTCCACGGTCTCCGGACATAAACCCTATTGAATTTTTTCCGTGGGGATACTACAAAGACGAGAGACTGCCACAATTTGGACGAAATAACCCGGAAATTCATAGTAGCAGAAGAAACCATTAAAAATGATAAAAGAGCATTCAGACATTAAAAAGACAACTTTTTACGGTGATGTCGCACTTGCATTGAGCAACAGCGGGGCTATTTAAAAAAAATTCATTTTTAAACACCTATTTATTGGTTTTAATAATCATCATGTTAATAAAAATTTTGCACTTACCACATTTAGATTTCAATTTTTCGATTGAAGCCTTTTAAAATGAAGAATATTTAAAATGAAATTTTATGGGTAGCTACCTGATCGATAGAGCAAGTTTTTAAAAGCCAAATGGAAAACCTTTTTTATGTGATTTTATTTTTTTATGGGCCCTTGAAGTTATGAACATACTGGGTAATTTTATCTTTCTTGGCATTTAATTCTTTTTTTTATTCCATTCGAAGATCTAACGATAGTAAATGTTACCATACTGAATTGGCCTATCTTTCAGCTTAGCACACAAAAAAAAACAAGCATCTAGCGCAATAATTCACGTCACCATAAATAAAAATCTCATCGTACTCGGCGATAGATGAAAAATTGAAAAAAATGTAATAACTCCGAAAATACGAAAAATCGCATAACACACATGGGGGTGATTCGGATAGCCCTCTAAGTCCTCTACCTCCCAGCTTCAGTATATCACTACTTTTTGGGACACCCTGTATATACCTGCAACAATATAATTATAATGCCAAATACCTAACTGTCCTATCGTTCTACTACTTAGGGCCGATTTTTCAATCCCTGGTTAAAACTTATCCGTCCAATAAAGTATTACACGATAATATTAAAATGTCACATGTAAACTGTCAATTGCGGGCAATAAGAATACGTTTTGAAATGGTAGTTTTATACGTTATTCGACGAATAGGTATTATCCAAGAATTGAAAAATTAACCCTTAATAATATAATCAAACTGAATCTAGCAGAGTCACTCTTAAAAATTACTTCGATACGAACCATTTTGAAAGGGTTGTGATTCGCGTTCAATATTTGCGAGGGTGGAATTATAAGTTCTTACTTCTAAAGCAACCAAGGTTCATATCTAAAGCATGGTCCTTTTATAAATATGCACTTAGAAATCAACCCTTGTTGATTAGAAATGAACCTTTTATGTACCTACAGAAAAAGCTATGAAAATTCTAAACTATTTTTTTTTCGTTTACTTAGACGGATGGCTATCATAGATATAAAGTTGTTTCAATTAAAAAAGTAGGTACAGAAAAAAAATACTGACCAAGAATAGACGCAAAATAATTAGCATTATTACGAATTACAAGTCGATTTACATTTATCTAGCACCGCCTCGAACCCACGTACCGTGACAAAAAAACCATCCCACAGCCACGCCCGTACATCATTGTTTTTATTTAATGACTCAGTATAATTGGCTGTACTTGGAAAATATATTTATCTTTCATCAGACTTCATTTGAGTGGGATTTTTTTATGTGAAACTTCTTTAGGCCCGTCATGGCAATACCTTCACGTCATGGAGTAAGGCGACGATGTGTTTGAATCTTGTCAATGAAGTTTCACTTCTGTTCTCGGCATGAATGAATGAATTTTTTTAATAAATTTTTGCACATAAAAAATTATTTAGGTAGGTACCTACCTAGATCGGTTAAAGATTTTCAGGTAAAAAAGTCAAATATTTCGGATTGCATAATTAAGTAAATAAAAATTTTGCATACCTAAGTACATACAAGTAGGTTGTATTTTTAAACTCATTGTTACATAGGTACTTATGAACATTGAAATCTTTATTCAAAGCATGTTAAGAAACATTATAAGTAAGATACTAAGTACTAACCATAACACAACAATAACTTGTCCACAAAAGGTAAATATCTATTAATAATTGTCTTTGATACGGACAATTTTGTATATTTTATAGTCTTTGAATGATTCAATCGTGACACAATGCTTAGAATAGATTCAACGTAATATTTAACGCATTTTTATGCAAAGCAATTGTTCATAAAATGTTCTACGCTTAATTATCAAGTTAATAAATAAAACGATAATTATTCCTTTGATACTTTAATAGAATATAGGTACCTACACAATAATATAACAATTGCATTATTTATATAATTAGATAATAAAATATATAAAAAACTGGTTTTCTTCAAATAAAGCGAAAAGCGTAGACGTCCGCGTCGTAGCAGGCTACGCCATCTAGCGTGGGGTAGCTCTTACAGTGCTCCAAGAAAACGGAGGGAAAACCTCGTAAATAACCCTTCCTCTTCGATATCAACCTTAGAAATGTAATCTTTGTAATGTGTAATTTTGTTCGAGTTTTCTTGTCTTAGACTTGCTACGAGACGAATCTGTAAAGAAAACATATTTCTCATTTTACTCGCATTTTCCTTAGAACGCATCATAGGTAGAAGGTATATTCTAAAGGCTAGCTAGTTTAGGTAAATTCACAGAGGGTGTGATTCATTTTTTCGCTCATTAGGTAAAAAAAGTAAGCCGCATTTAAAAGGCTGTTGGCTAGAACCCCATAATCTAAGCCCCGCCTGAGCGCAAAAAAATTCAATAATAAAAGAGGCGGAACGGAAAGAAATACTTAAAAACGCGAAACAACCCCATTCATCACCCTAAGTGCAAGCGAGATAGAGCAAGAAAAAAATCACAAAGAAACCCATTCTTTATTTCCTCCTCCCTATGGCTTAGAAAAAATGATCGGGCGTCTCGCTCCAGCGAAGGGTGGGGTATAGGGGTCGTGCGAGCGAGAGCGCGCCCTCGATAGTTATTCCGAGGTCCGAGTTAGGTCCGGTTCACACGGGCGCCGCGCGTCCGAGCGCGCCGTCTTTTCTTTGAGCATTTTTCCGCGGAAAAATTGTGGGCGCAGGCGCCCGACCTTCAGTGGGGATGTTCTTCGCGGCGCGTAAGGCGGGGGCGGCGCGTCTTGCTAGTTGGCGCGGCGTCTTCGCGAGGCGCGCGCGTCCGCCCCTCCCCGCAAGACGACGCTGCAAGTTTTCCACCAAGAAGTTAGTCGTATCCCGCCCGCGCCTCGAGGAGGTCACTTTCCCTCGCGCACTCAAACCTCTCTTCCGCAGACGCTCGGGCGGCAAACTGGAATTCATGTTGAAGTACTTCAACGAGAACATATCCCTCGCGCTCCAGGAGAGATACAGGGACCTCCATGAGTACCGGAAGGAGGTAGAAGACTCACCGAGGGAGGCGAAAGTACCAAAAATTGCCGAGGAAGGCGAGAGCGTCGGCGGCGAGGGCGCCTTCGAAGCCGGCGCCGCGCCGCCGTTCCCGCGGCTCCTGGAGCAGCCCAAGGAGGAGGACAACTTCGTGGCCAGTTGGCTGCAGAACTCGTTCAAGATGACGGCGGCGGAGGGCGGTGAGGCAGCGGCGGGCGGCAGCGCGCTGGACCTGCGGGCCGCTCCGCTGTCGCTGCACATCCCTGCCGTGCAGCCGGAGCAGCGCTTCAAGCTGCAGGACTTCTGGAGCCGCAGCCGGCCGCCCTCGCCGGTGCACCAGGAGCCCGACGAGCAGCCCGGCCCGGCTCCCACGCCGCAGCCGCCAACCCCAGACCACAAGATCATGGCTGAGAAGCTCGTCGGCGAAATACAGGTGAGTCTTGGACAGTTCGGTGATCAGGATGATGAAGTGCTAATGTTGTGATTAAACTGCAGTAACGTGAGCTAAGATTATAATTAATAAACGACCCCATCGCGAGTTAGAAATAAAATAAAATCGGTGTTTATTATTTTTGTTGACAATTAAAAAAAAATAGATCTCTCTATTTTTGTAAAAATGCAGTTTCAATAAATTACCTAATATAAAATAAGTGAAATTAGATAACAATTTATAAATAGAAAACGCGATTAGATTTGCATATTCACTAATTCAGTAGCTATCGCTCCCCGCCGGCAAAGTTCAAGACGTCTAATATTCAAAGTCATACGAGCATTAATCAAAACAATGACAAAATATTCTAAAAAACGCATTAGAAAAAAAAAACAAATTTAAAAAATAAAATAAAAGTTACCTGTCTCCAAAATTTTTAACTTCGAACTAAATTTAAAATTCAAGTGCAAACTTCTTAATCCGATTTAAAATTGGAACGTCTATCGTCTTCAAGATATGGAACGGAACTGACCCTAAGGTACAAAACTTGTTCCAAATTTCAACTTCCTTAAAAAAAGAAGACATAATTATTGTAAAGCTTTTGTTACCGAAGAAAGGGTTAAGGGCCGGGCGTCAAACTTATTATTAAATCGTTTTTGTCCTTATGTCGCATCCGGTCTTACAAAGGATATGTAAATTACGATAATCAGTGATAATTCTATTATTTCTGTATTAGTATGTGATCAACATGTCAACGTTTCGGTTCGGTTCTATAATACAAATGTTTGTTTTGGACATATGGCATGTTTTACGTTGGCGGCTCGTGTTTATATTTTTCACGTTCTAACTCCGATTATTATTAATATATTACTTGAGTTATAAAAATAATTACAATTTCCGGAACAATATCCATCAAAATTGTTTGTCTTTTAAAAAATATTGTAAATTATTACTGTATTATAAAATGTACAAATTTATTTCTAACAATTTTCAAACGTATAAAAAATTACTTACAATATTTTACAATACAAACGACTTACAAATTATGGAATCTCCAAAGCAAGCGTTTTCGCAAAATCCTATCTAACAATTTTCAAACGCAAAAAAAATACATGTAGCAAAATTCGTAGTGAATTCGAATTTAGAACAGCTCGCAATGCATGTTGAATTAAAATTTGAAAATGGAAGACAAAAGAATATTACTTTTTAAATTAGTTTCGGATTGGCTCACCTTGCATTTGTCTGTTCCCACGGCGCGCGGATTAGGGGCTCATTGTGATTTTATTTTTTTTAATTTTTACATCGGCTATTGTTTCACGGAAGGGTGTTGACAGTTATTTGTTACTGCAAATCTGTTCTCGTTCCATTTTTTGTTTTTAAATTATTGTTTGAATAAGGAACCGGTTTTCGATATCCAGTTCGAATTTCGTATTCATCGGTTTTTTTAGATTTAACGGTTCAACGCGGAATACGCTTTGTGGTCGTTTTTTTCGGAGAACGGTTAATTAAAATTTGATTTATTAAATTTTTTCAATGTTACGCTTGTCGCGTGAAGAGTTTGCTCTCAAAACATGTCATGTGTTTTTGAAAAGAAAATATAACTGAAGTGTCTACACTTAAAATTGAATTGTTTAATTATTCATGTGATATATTTCAGTTTAATTATTCATCTAAAATAATAAGTAAGAATTACACAGTTTTAATTAAATCCTTACTACATGTAAACAATGTCTATGTTCCATATGATTTGATCAATAACTCAAAAACCTTTCTACAAATGATAGATAATAATTTGTATCAATTTTTAATATAAACATATTAAAAAAAACTAGAAAAATATTGACACAAATTATCAATCATATTATTAACAATGCATCTCTTTCTTTCACGTGCCTACCACCACTGGTCGAACGGAACAGCAGTCACCATCAGCGGACTCCACGATGAGCGAGAGATCACTCGTACCATTTGCGCTGGTAAATTTACTGTCTTCACTCAATAATGTCGATGTAAATACTCTTTCTCTATGGTTTGTTTGAAAATCGAACGCTTTTGGTTTTTCTTTTTTTTTTGGCAATGATTTCTGAGGTTTAACTGGCATGATGTAATTAGAAGTAGAGAAATTAGGCTGTATGGAGGAAAGCCTTTGCCTAATAAAATTCTAAATTTGAATTAAATAAAACATTGGCTACTTCATTTTGTCGTGATTTGGATATTATAATATAAAATAACTTTAAAATAGAGGTACCTAATACCTATATTAAAAAGGAATAGGTAAGGTTTATTTTTCTTATTATAGAGATATAATATGTTTTAAGTCTTTAGTTACTGTATTTATTAATTGAATTATTTCTAATATCGACCATGCCTGTTAAACCTTTTACTTTGCTTTATAACTATGTATATCTATTTTATTCTCTTTGGTGTGTGTTTGTGGCGGTACTTCAGCTCTATATTTATTTATTTCACATTACCTATAACAAGCTTTTTACGCTTTAGATAAAATGCTTTTGATATGATTAAGTTCTTATATATTTAAGTTAAGTCATCAAAATATTCTTATTTCAAATGTGATTAATTCATACACAGAAATGATAACAATTAAAAAGGTGTTATTAATGAAAAAGACAGTGGAGAAAATAACCAGCAGTTATATGAAGAACCTTCTTTGATTCAATGGGATAGATTATACCTATAAATAGATTCAATTTGATTTAAATAGTTATATTTTATTAATGAACAAAGCAAATAAGAATATATTATTATAAATAAATACATAATATAGGTATTGATTTTAATTTACATAAGTTTACATACCTAACACTGTTGTCTGTTGCATAGATAGCGAGTTACAGACAAATTAATCTTTACATAATTGGCAATTTAAATACATGGCATACCTATAACTATATTATAACATTTATTATAGACTATTTCAAGAGATTTGATCTTACATAAGTATACCATGTTCAGATAAACACGAATTTAGAGCCTTAGTAATTGAAAAAATAATCCATATATCTACTAATATTATAAATGCGAAAGTAACTCTGTCTGTCTGTCTGTTACTCAATCACGCCTAAACTACTGACCCAATTTGCAATGAAATTATGGAGATATTTTGATACCCGAGAAAGGACATAGGCTACCTTTTATTGCGAAATAATATGTACCACGGGCGAAGCCGGGGCGCACCTCTAGTATTCAATATGTCATCATATTTATTTTACTTCCATACAAAAAAAATATTTCATTTATTATTTTCATCACATCTTTACCAACGAACTTATACATATTTTTCCCTCTACAAGACATTTTTTCCCCTTTTTTCTACAGGAATATTTAGCTATAAAACTAATAAATGGTATTTTTGTTGCAAGCAACCCCAGCAGTCACCAACAGGGGAAGTCCCGATTGGCGATCGCAACTCAATGTTGCCATTCGCACTGGTAAATTACCTGAATAGCCTGAATATCGATGTAATTATTATTTTTTACTTTCGTCTTTTTTTCTGGTGGCAACTCATTTGATTTTTAGAAAGCTTAAAAATGGCAACTATAATTAATTAGTAGTTTAATAAATCAGGCCCCGGAATCACAGACACAATAGAAAATCTATTGTGTCGTGGCTCGATCGGGCCGTTCGGGGCTCAATGGGTTAAAATATACCTACATATTTTTATCATAATTCGTATATGAAAGTTTTAAGTGTAAAACTAATTAATAAAATTAATTATGTAATTCGAATGAGTTTCCACGTATTCTTCAATTTAGCAGTGAGTTATGAGAAAATTTAATAAAAAAGCTAGATAACTTGTAATCTAAAGCTCTTACATGTTCAGTGTTCACACAAATAGCTTTTTATTCAGATATTTTGTTTATAAATACCTCAGATATAGGTTATAATTACGAATGTTCTATAAAAGACAACCAAATATTCAATCAATTATTTTAATAGGTATATGATACAGCCTTCATATGAATGATAAGATAAAACATAATATTGCTGAAAATATTATCTTAAAAGAAAAATTCTATGAATTTCTAGAACAAGAAGCTCACTGCTAAATAAATTCTTTGTCTTCTATTTCTTTCACTTTGCTTTATACAACACTCTACGCTTGGGTTTGCTTATCACGCATTAATATTTCTTCATAGTTTAGCTTATAATTATAAACGCACTATGTACTTAGGTAGTGAAAATATTATAAATTAGTATTAATTGTATATAAATATCGAATCTAGTAAATTAAGTATTCTTAAGAAATAATTTTCGTCTGGCCATTTTTAAATGTTTTTATTATACTAATAATATCAATCTATTCGTAAACTCTTCACTATTTGAATAAAATGAAGCGTATTCAACATTTCCATTTAAAAGTCAGCAGTTTTATTTATTTGAGACGCAGAAAGATATTTGAAATAGCAACTCATCTGTTTAGTTTCTTGCAAAATCATGTACCTAATAGATAGGTACCTATTTAGTGTCACATGAAATCAAACTCAAGGTGAAATAATATTATTCTAAGAGATCTCTATTATTCTTTAGAAAAACATTGCTTGTGTTTGATTTTACGTATATTACCTATATACGTTTATAAGTCTTCGAAATAGTTAATTAAATAAATAATAAATCACGTTTTACATTAGAATCAAAGTAATTATTTTTTTGTTTCACTTTACGTCTTTGTAAAAGCTCTAAACGAATTTAAAACGTAATTTATCTCGAAGCTTCGAACACTAATAATGACTTGGTAGCTTTTATAACTTTTAAACTAGGTATTTTAAAAAATAAGCATGGTTGGTCGTCATGGTTTAAAATGACGAATAGATTGTAAATATCAAGAAAAAAATATGAACCTTCGATCCAATCCATCAAGCCATTTTCACTACAAATATGAATTGCTATCAAACATGTTGTTATCAGAGACTCGATAATATGAAAATTTGAACCCTCCTTTTTGTAGAGTATAGACCTTTTACCTCCTTCCTCCATCTGTAGATACAACTACGGTCGAGTTATAGGTACCTCAATGTTTGACAGTACTCTTCTATTTAGTCACATGTCTCCCCTAATGTTTGACAGTAATCTAATTAGCCATCCATTTTAGCAGCAGGCGATTACAGTACTCTAATTAGTTTAACATTACAGCAGCAGGCGAGGTCCGGGCAGAGCATCAGCGAGAGGACCCTCGAGGAGTGCTGGTCCACGCTGCAACGAGTGAGTTGGCACCTGTTCCAATGCGTATCGTTGTGTTCCAATCTGTGCGGCGGTGTTTATCTCGTTGCTATGGTTACTGGAATGATTTGATAGAATTTGACACTTTTGATTTGATAGATTTTTTTTATAATTTGATGATATGGGGTAGTGTTTCGTAACGTAGGTGCAGGGCATTGATAGGTCGTTATATGTATTTGTAATGGTAAATTATTACTTTAAATTTCATTGCTGATCTAGAATTGAAATGTTTCGGTTTTATTATAAGTAAATGCGTAGTGAAGAGTGAATTCGATTTTGGAATATATTCTCGTAAATATTACAAGATATATTTTTATTAAAGTCACTAAATTACGACTTAGTTAAAAACAAGATAGACACCAAAGCACAGCCTACCAATGGGGTATTGGTCTAACCAATATTCTTAATTTTAAAATTATTCTATACACAAATATATTAGGCCTTACTTGTAAGTGATTGTAACGTGCTATTCCACTTACATTATAAATTAAAAAAAGCGTGTTAAAAAAGAACATTTTATTCGCTTCGCTGCAGTGGGTGACTACAGAAATCTATGGAGCGGTTATCTAGCCACATCTGCATAATTCATTAAACATTTTCACATAGTGCGAAGCCCGGGGCGCGAACAATTTATTTCGATCGAGATTCCTTTTTCACGCGGACCCATCTGCGTACAAGGTGGTATTGAGGAAGTAGGTACATCTGCAATATTCGTTGATATATTGTACGGATGTGGCTGTGTCAAAAATTTTAGTACGCGATTGCAGTTAATGTACTTTGAGTGTTGTAAAAAAATGTACTTTTTGGTAGAGTCAGTTGAAATACAATAAAGATACATATTTGATAAGGATATACAGAGAAAGAGTTAACTATAAGAGTTGTAAAATGGTTCTACCTATTACTAAATGACTAGGTGCGTGTGATTAGATATTACTGTCATTAGATGTCATTATTATTATGTTATAACAAACTTACCGATAACAATCTAGACCATATATTCCAGGTAGTATATTCTAGATATAACTTACTATCTAAATAATGATATAAACATTGATCCGGTCGATACAAGGGTCAAAGGTCACTATCTAAAAACGGCGATCTATAAACAAAAGTATAAGGTTTTATTGCGCCATTTACATTTATAACATTGTACAAGAAACAGGCACAGGTGCATGAAAAAACGTTCGCGACGTAGAGCGGAACTCGGCAAAATAAAAAGTGAGACGTACTGTGTACTTGTAGTTTTGTTTACGCGGAATGCGTGGAGTCGCGGCTTTTTGTTGGTGCTGTATTTTTTTGGTAGTTAGGGAACTGCATTTTATCGCTTAATGGTATAGATACTATGGTTGTTTTATAACGCCGTTTTTAACTGATTAGATAATCTATAAACATTTCTAAACTTTAAAGATATGAATTAATTAACAAAATAACCCTATAGTAGGTACTACTTGAATCAATCCAGTTATAACTAACAGATTTTTAATCATCACTTTCATTTATTTTTTATTTTTTATAAAAATTAAAATCATGTACAAAGGTTAGGTGCTTATGTATAATAGGTATTTATTTAATATGAAAAGTCACAAGCATAAAGCTCAAATACAAATAACATTCAATAAATGCGAGGGGTCAATAGAAATTCACCCGATAAAGAAACAATAGTTCATAAATTGAGTGTGAGAATAAATCAAAGACGCACGGAGCGTCGTAGGTATTTACTGAAAAATCAATATATCAAAACTTGTGTGTTGTTCGTGAGTTTCAACACGAGAACATACTTTAGCATTTTATTCGAATACAATTCTATTGATTTTTAAACGTTTGAAAAAATGTGTAACCGTCCACTCCACACATTTTTGTTACAAGCACTTGATACGTGTTGTCGAAAAAACTCACATTTGCATGTCGATCCCCAATGAATTTATTGTTATTGCGAGTAGATTTATTATCTTTCTCAAAAGAAAAAATCTCGAAATGCCCGCGTATTTAAAATTCAAATTTCGATTGTTTTGTTCCGATATTGAGACACTTTTGACGTTCAGGAACGTTTCGTTTATTTTTTCCGTTTTCGGCATGTTGGTATGACATTTTTTGTTGAATGTTGGTATTAAATCAATTCGTGTAGTGGTTGTTTTAAATGTTTTTAATGATGGAGAGCGTCGCGGGCCCTTTGTTCATTTTAGGGAAGGACTTTTTAATTCCATTTTTGAAAGTGATGTCTTGTTCGAGGACTTATTTGAATTGCTTTGATATTCGATTGTTGTACATAATAAACTTTTATGCGTTTTATTCAACATTAGTCATTACATGTGTGTGAACGACACGAAATTATTTTCTTTACAACGATTCAATCATAAAGTATCTACATAAATAGTTGACAAAATAATGATATTGTTTCTTATAAATCAAAATACCTTTACAAGCTAGAATTTTTACCCTAACCGTTAAAACAACCCTTTATTACCATCCTAAAAAAAACAAATATCATACAAGAGATCCTATAAAGCGCTAAGTAAAAGCTATTAAGTTAAAAGCGTCATTAAGCATTTTTAACCGTTTCAGTTTTCCCGGTCACTTTTCATAATAACCGCCGGTACAAGATGTAACAGTCAAACTCGTTTTAAATCTAATTATTCTGCCTTTTATGGACGAAGTTTTTTTTTAGAACGACGTTAATGATCTAATTTTGACGAATATAGGTACTTACTTGTAGTTGATCGTGTTTTTAAAAAAATTGATTGTGGTACCAAACATTTTATTAGTATTTTACATATTATGTAGATTCGTTCATTTAGAGTTAGTACCTACCTATGCTTATGAAAAAATATAAAAGTAATTCAACTATTTGTATCATATATAATAAAATATACATACTTGCGTCACAAAAACATATTTTCATTCGTCATAAATAATCCAAATGAGCCAAATAAGGCACTTTACAGAAAATTCACGTGGAAGAAATTGTAAGGAATAAGTCAGAGAAATAAGGCTCCGAACAGAATGGGCCTCGTTAGCATCTTTTAATTTTAGCTAATTTTTATCTTCGTCTTTTTTCTGAAACGCGCCATTAGGTAGGAGATAACGCGAGTTAAATGTTTTGATACTTGATTTTTTAATTTCCCTACAACTTTGAGTGTTACACTTTTGATATAGGTATAGTTAGGTACATACATAATTGTTTATCATGAACGATTAATATAAGTATTAGCTATTCTGTGGTATTAGTAGCTAGAGTTTTAATATTTTATTATCCATGATTTTATTCAAATACCTAAATATAAATTTAAACTCAATTTTTACTATTATGTACCTAATACAGGATTAATATATAACATCTATTTATAAATAACAAATGAAACTTTAGAATGATATGACTATTGTCATATCACATATTATAGAGATAGCTTTATTTTTTTCTACGCCTGGGCAAAAGTCACCTCAAATTAAATTTTCAAGATAATATAATATTTAGTTTAACCAACAATTTTATTTATTTAACTTTAATCTAACGCATGAAATAACTATCATTTCGGCCGGTCGCTATACAGCAGGCAAGGAATCTAATTTTTGTCTGTTCCATTCCACGCGGGGCTCTTCCCGCCAATTTGCACTGTTTGTGATCATTTTAACCTTAAACGATTGCTGTCTTGTTTTTTTTTTCTCTTGTTAACTCTGCTTTTTTAGCTTCTTGTGTGAGAAATTTTAAGACATTCATGAGTAATTGTTTTTAATATTTAAAAGGAGTAGGGGAGTGAATATACTTTAACTTAGGTATTTATTACATTGTCACACATAGCATAGAAATTTATTAAAGTATCAATGAACGTCGTCTTATGCAATTAAAATTAAAGGCATACGAAACATCTATAAATACCCGCTATTATTTGATGAATGAAAAATCAATTCTAAAAAACGATTTTAAGCTAATTTTACGTGTGGTTTGATAACAATAAAATTCCCTTTGACATTGCTTATGTTTAAACAAAATCTACAAATAACATTCCCTTCCAAATTCCAATAACACCTTCCTCATAAACTCTCATATATAATTCAGTTCAGCTCAGGTGTCCAAAAAAACAGTTTTTTACGAGCAATAAGAAATTTTTCTAATAATGTTCCCGCTCTTGAGTATCACCGCTAATTGCTTAATAAATTTTCGAGTTTCACCAAAAAACTCCGCTATGAGTAATGGACGGCCAACCCTTCAAAACGTGCTGTAATAAGATTGCTGTTATATTTTTTGGTAATGTTTTTGATTTTGACAAAAAATGTGGTTATTGTATTTGACGAGATATGAAAAATATAAACTATTGTCATTAACTGTTCACTATTACCTTATAAAAGTTCAATTTAATATTTTTTTTTACGTAGGTATTTGTTTTACGTTTAATTACTTATTAGTTGGGACATAGGGACAGAGAAAGCGACTTTGTTTTATACTATGTAGATAGGTACCAGACTGGGGCTTTGGCTTTATACTGTGCTTTAAACATTTATTTGTATCAATAAAAATAAAAAACATATTTAAATACAAAAAAAAATTGTAGAGTTTTGCACGTGTCCCAGAAATACAACAAAATAAACTCAAATTAAATTTAATACAACATTACCGACATGACATACATTAAAATCTCTAACATATAAGTAAAGGGTGGACCTAAGTACTAACTTGACAAGATATTATTACGGACCCGCTAATTCAGGCATTTGCCGGTCCGCTGAGCGAGACCTAGGATGTAGTATTTTTATTTTCAATATGTCATCAAATTATTACACGGTTGTTAAGTTTAATTTGAGTGCAAAAAAAGTTCAACTGTATTTTTTTATTTTGTTTGATTGTCTGTCTTTCTAACTGTGAAATGATATTATTTTGAAGCACGGCACAGTACAGCAAGGTAGTTGAAGATAATATTATTATGACAATATTTTTAAAATGTGTAGGTTATATTTAATAAACATTTCCTCTGTAGTTTTCCATCTCAATATAAAAAATGTAAGCAATAAAAAGTGAAATCTATAAGTTACCCGTTACAACTTGACATTTACCAGCCACAATAAACAATATGAAATCGTTATCATCGTTAATCCAGATTAAAAATGACAAAAACCTTCGCGCAGTGAGTACAAAAAAAAAGTTTATTCTATAAAATATTTATTTTATTATTTTTCCCGTATAATAATGGAGACCACCGAGCAGACATATAAAAATGTCAAGTGTGCCCAAATACGGCTGGTTATAAAAAAGTATTGGCGAAAAAACGCAAGTTCGAGAGTGATGAAAAACTTATATATCCCTCTCTTTCCCGCGTATTATCTCACAAGGGAAGGACACATCTTGATACTATGAAAAACGGTGCATTAGAATTAAAGAAAATACTTGTTACTAATACTAGCCACTAGGTAATTCACAGCAAACGATCGAAATTATTTTTATACACGAGACAAAAAGTTATCATACAATGAACAGAAAAACTACAACAATAAAACTACATATATAAAAAGACGACGTAATCAAAACAGTATCACTTACTCATCCCACAGAATACAAACATGTGTAAATAATTAAAAACTCATTCAATTTTCTCAACCGCAATTTAAGTCGTAATACACCGAATAAAACGAGCGTGCATTAACCAAGCAATATAACATGAAAACAAAACGAAGCCATCATTTCGTTACGTAACAGAATTATCAAGACGGTTCGCTCTGGCCGGAGCATGCGAACCTCTAAAGGTACCGCGGTATAAACGACTATAATAAAAAACTTAGCGAGTACCAACACATAAGTGCATTACGATGCCATGCTCCTACTATAGTACTTATAAACAGAACGCCTACAGCCCACGGCCTGTGCACAACGATTTTTTGCCGTATTCCACTTTTAAATTTGACGTAAACAGACACATTTTTTGTTGCAACTATCAAACGAAAAAGTTTTTATTTAATTTCGGCCGATGTTGCCGCGTTCTAAATTCGAGTGCCCGGTGACGTGCCAATTTGGACTTTTTAATCTGTGCTGTGTTTTTGTGTGAAATGCGCGGTTTTTGTATGAGTTCGCGAGCTTCTCTCGATATAGAACATCGATGCAGGTAAATTTTCTTATCTATTCCCTAGTGTTGTGGATAAAAAAGCGGATGTGTCACAGATGTTGCAACTTGCAACGATATGCATTAGTCATTAGCATAACTGAGGCTCCGGTGCAATTAAATATATTTATAATCCGTCTAAAGTTAGGTCGGAGAAAGTTAAGCTAAGAGTCTCGTAAAAGTGCATCGCTAAATGTCAAATCGTGACATTTGCTATTTTTTAAAGCGCGCTTTCTATTTTATTCGAAAATGGAATTCGTTCGAAAATAGAACAGCTAGGGACGTTATGAAAATTTTTATCGATTTAACTTATCTTAGGCATAGAAATGAGGTCAGTCTATCGAATAGCTTCGGTACCTACCTACCTAGTAAGCGATTGCATATTTTTTTATTATTTGAATTCTTTAGTTTGCAAAGCGCAAATATAAATGTTTTAAACACGTTTTTTTTACATAAATTATAGTATATCAATAGTCTTTATGATTTGAAGGTGAACCTTCAGTAGGTAATGTAGAAAACTTAGAAGTTATTAAATCTGCATGTAGAGCTTGTGTTCTATTTTCTATGTAGGTACATATCAAAGCTGTTATGAAAAGATACAGGGAATTATCGTTTTAACTAGCGTCTTTTATTAGTTACTTTCTTATAATGGACTATAAGTACATACGAGATCGTATAGGTATATATAATATCTACCTATGCAGGTATGTGTACATATACCTTTCATTCAATTATGATTATTTCAAAATATATAAGAGTATCTTTCTTTTTTTTTAACTCAAATAATTTAAAATGTGTATGACATAAAGAATGAAAGATCACTGCATGAAGTAAAGTTCATTTTATAATAAGTCACAAATAAAATGAAACGAGTCCACTTTAAAGTTAGATAATAATAATTCATATGGATACCTATAGTACCTAGGATATGATGTAAAAAGTACGTATTGTATTGATAATAAAGTAATATTGATTTTACAAACAATGAATAGCTTAATCAAGTAATCTCATTCTAATAATATGTAGGTACTGGTACCTAATACACAGTACAGGTACATAATAGGAGATATTGCTTGCTTGTAATAAGTACTTAATACTTTTTTCTACATTATTTATAAAAACACTGTTCAAGGTATGTATAGATATGGAACATCACTAAAGTTATCAAAAATTATGGTTCATAGTCTAATATATTAACTATTATGGTTAATAATTTTATTGTAATATTGTTTATTAAAATCCATTTTAAATATGCAAAATACCATTGGAATCTGAAAGATTTCAAGAATATTCTTTAAACCGAAACTTCAACAAAAACCGTGTAAGTACTTTGTTTATAAAAATAACTTCTTTGTCCGATCAGCCCAAGGCAAGCGGTAAAAATATATAAAAGACATTGAATGTAAAATTAGAATTGAAAAACACAAGAAAACAGTTATTTTCTTTAATTTTTCAATGTTGCAAGAATATCAAAATTATTTTATAAGTAGAGACATATTTCATTTTTCATAGAGGACAGATAAACGGTCCAACTAAATATATTACTTATCTCTTTCATTTTAATTAAAATTTAACAACACAGATAATTTGGAAAAGCTCTTTTTGATACAATAGAAAAGGTCTTGGCTACACGGAACATACATTCGGACATTTAAGATAATTAGTTACCTAGATTCTATAGATTACTAGCGGTCCGCCCCGGCTTCGCCCGTGGTACATATGAAAAATAGATGTTGGCCGATTCTCAGACTTACCCGATATGCACAGAAAATTTCATGAGAATCGGTCCACCCGTTTCGGAGGAGTATGCAGTCTAACATTGTGACACGAGAATTTTATATATATATATATAAGATTTACATGGATTGCCTGCAGCTTCGTATAGAACATATTTTTTTAAATTATAAAAAATTCGCTCACAATCATAGAATTTTCTAAACCAAGGATTATATTTTCAATTGAACGATATATATGCAAGAACTTTTTTTCACGAGTTAGAGATATTGTAATAGTACTAAATAATTGATAAATAAAACATGATCACATAGCCCTTAAAAGGTCAAAGGTCAATTTTTAGCCCTTTAAATATCTATATAATCTATAAAATATTATATTTTATATGGAGTACATTTTTGAGACAGTCATGCTCTAAATGCAATATTGTGCATTTTTCATGTTTGAGTCATATAAATGGATCAGGGAGTTTAAAGTAAAACATCTGTTTTGATTGTTTTATTAAAAAGTACTCGATTACTTACATAATATAGAAACGAATAACATTATCTAGTAGGTAGTCTATTTCTATAGTAGGTACCTAGGTACATAGAATTATAGCAAAATTCTATGAATCACTAACATCAGCCTGACCTCATTAGGATAGTAAAGTAGACAATTTGAATCCTAAAAATGTAGGTATATTCTATATATTAAATCTTTCATTGAATTCACAACACAAAAACTTTCAATAAAACCAAATACAACATAATTCAGCACAGCAAAAGCGCGGGGAATTCGAAATATTTCAATTAAATACAGATAAAAAATATATTACGCAACACACACACACGCACACGCTTGTCGTAGGTCAAGATACCGCACTCACACACTCGCGATCGAGAGCAATGTACTCTCTTACGGTATCATTTTTCGCGAATATATACATTTTTGTTATAGATATTAGTGTGAAATATAACTATGCCCCTTTCTCTTTCTAATGCACTATTGCTGACTAGCGTCACTTGAAACGCTAAATTACAACTGGCACAGAACAATCAATTGTGATAAGATATTGTTTTTTTATTTTATTTATGTTTTGTTTTGTTCCATTGTAATTGTCAGTTGTTAATTATTTCTTAACTTTGAGGTTAGTAAATTTCGCGCCAAAATTGTTAATAAAATGGGCTTGATTATATTTTTATAACGAAACAAGTCTTTAACCATAATATATATTGCCGCGCAAAACTAATAAATGACTCATAAATTACCAGCAACTTCAAACGCAGCTATCAAAACAAAACTGCATTAATTGCATTAAAGTATGTAAAGTAGAGATTTCTCAAAAGCCCTACCTAAAAAGAGAATAATATATTTTCTTCCGTTTGTCTAAACTCGTTCGGCGCGCGCGCGGAGTTTGTATGTGGGCGTAGAGTTGTGTGCGTGGTCGTATACACGCGTACGGGCTGCGCGTGTGTGCGTGCTTGTCTTAGGTTAGGGAGGTGATTGACCCCTCTCGTTTCGCAGACTCCCACTTTATTTTTATTATGGAGCACGTGGATATGCCGCGCTTTTATATTTCCCTTGCGTTTATGGTGATTTATTTTTAGAGAACGACCGCAGATAAAAAGCGAATAGCCTATGTGTCATTTGGAAAGAAATTGCACATGATCGAATCGCGATTCCCGGCAAGATTTAAAAAGAATGCTCTGAATTTGAAAATCGAACACGACCGTCGTAATTTTTTCTTTAGTGGCATTTTTTTTCTTTATTTTCACTGGCCAGTTCATTTTTTTCTGACATAAAAAAGTTTAACTGTCAAATAAATGTCAGTATTTGGAACGATAGTAGGTATCGCCGGTAATCGATGTAAAAATGCAAGTTCGCAGCTTTGATCGTGACCCGCGCGCGCATGCATACTGTATGACACTATTTAAAATTACAATCAGGTGTGATGTGGTGTACATCATTTATTTATAGATATTTCGCTCTATACTTTTAACGGTATTTTTTATCTATGTGTAGAAAAACGGTAGGGTTGTCGGAATATGTTGCAATTATTTGTTTGGTTATGTTTTTTTGAAGTTAATAAGTTTCACATTATAACTTAAAATTATTGAGTTCCAATATGAAATCAAGATACTTGCCAGTTGACGTACTTACATCGTATACCTATCGTCAAAAAAATACCTAAGCAAAAAAAAAACAATATTGACACTAAAATCCCCATCAAGCGGTTAATAATAATTACTTACTAGGTATAGTTAATTAGTATCTAATCTGTGATACTTATTAAGTACAATAATAACTTACCCTTACGTAAAATGTTAATGTTTTTTTAAGAACTAAAAAATTAGGAAACAAACAGGACGAAAAACAAAAAACCAATCCGCTAGGAAGCCTGTGTCCCTAGTCCCTGCAGTGGGAACTTCTTGATGATAATTATGACATATAAAATGTTATAAAAAGGATATTAATCAAAACGCTATTTATATTTTTAAGACGGTTCAGTGTACATCTTATCTAGTGCTGAGATAGCCCTTTGTGTTCTTTATCATTTAGCCCTGAACGTCCATTCGCCTTAACGAATTGCTTGATAAAAATATTATTTTATTATTTATAGTGTAAAGTAATTAATCAATAACCACGTGTTTGATTCTGCACAAAAACTTTATACCTAAAGGTGGTTTTGGCTTTTTAGCCTTTTAAAATCGCGATTTACTAAATGGGTTTCATAATTTACATTTAAAATGTCAATATCAAATGGAACAACAAAAGTTTCAGTTTAATTCTATGAAACGCGTCATAATATTATAGCTAGATATAGTATTAAGTATTAACATATGTCGGGGAAGTCGTGTATGAAATATTTCAAATGACTACTTATGTGATGTTACGCTTTGCCTACAATCCAGACTAGAAAAAAGACATTACAGAAATATTTTTAAATTGTACTAATTTTAAAGCATATTAAAAAAATTAAATGAAGCTTTAAATGTATAATGAAGAATACCTAGGTACCTTAAAATATATAATATTTTCAAAACTACAAAATCTCAATTATAATTTAGTAACAGGCAACGACGTCATAATAAAATTGCATATAAAAACATTATAAAACAATATTACTAACAAATTTTTAATAAAATCACTGCTTCATAGTAAAACTATTTTATAACCTCAGCAAGCGTAATTGCATTGCTATACGTACACTCAGTGTATAATTTTTATATTATACTACGTGACAGTCCCATTAGATAGGCGTAGGGTTACCACACAATTTATTATATTAGGATTTTTTATTTTTACAGGATCAAGTATTACAATATTTCTATAATATTATTTTTGTTAATAGATACTTAATATGTATTTAAAAAGACGCGAAAATATAGTAGATATGTGAGTGTATGTTGTGTTTATTGAATATTTTATGCTACTTTTCTTTACTTACAAGTCTGATAAATCAAACAAAAATAATTAATTTTATGCATACCTATACATAATTCAATAGGTACCTAGTACCATTAGTACATATTAATAATTTCAGTTCCAAAATGAACCTTAATTAATTGTTTCATAATATCATCAATATGACTAATACTAGAGCCTATTAACAATGGCTGTAAAGGTAACGCGTAATAACTAAATCGCAATTCAACAAAGTCGCTCGTCAAAACATCACATGACCCTTCGAATCAGCAAGTAACTTCAAAACGTAACCATACATAAATTACCAAGTTACAGAAATCCGATATTCTGTTTATTAAAAGACAATAAATAAAATATTGTGTCAATAAGGAATTAATACGAAACGCGATACTTCCTTCACCGCGAGTGTGTGTGTGCGTGTGTATGTGTGCGTTATAAAGAATTGAGGTTATCTCAACGGATTGTCATTGTTTGCAAAGTATAGTTTTATATGCGACAGACGCGACGTTTTCTGGCAAAAATAAATACTGTAATGGCCAAGAAAGTGTGCTGTTATTGAGAAAAATAAGAGTTCAACATCAATTACATGTCACAGATTTAAAGTATTTAGTAAACTCGTCACTTGCGTTTTATATAACGCCAAAATCAAAACGTATAAGTCGATGTTACGTAAAGATTAATAAATAAAAGACTCTTCTTTACAGTTTAAAAACTACAGACAGCGTTAGGGAATAACCTGACTGACACTATGCAATCTAGTAAAATTATGAAATTTCGTGTCTTATAAGTTATGGGTGTCACTGATCAATTTTTAACGACTAGCCTTCTAAGTCCTAACTGAGATTTTTTACTAATACGAAAAAATCAATCCAGGATCTTTCAATAATTGCAAAACTTCAGTAGCTTATATTCTAACCACCATATCAAAGAGAATTTTAGTTTATACTAAAAATAATAACAGTACCATTTATACAGCACTCGAGGCAAAGTTGAGATTTATTAGGATACTCGTTAGGTTAAGTTTAGAGCCGTTTTAAATCTTTTCTGCGTAATATATGAGGTCGATTTTGACGGTTTTAAAGCGTGATTAGAAAATATGGAAATATAATGGTTATGTTCATTGAGTTATCTAACGCAAATTCGTTTAGTTTCAGTTGTGTAGAAACTACATAGAAAGGCGTTGGCTTTCTTTATAGAGATTTTATATCATCAATTTGAAAGACATTGACGAAATAACTAGGAATGTGCAGTGAAATCACTTATTACCTTACACCCTAAATACCTATAGCCAAACAAACAAACAAAAAAAACATCAATTAAATTCGGACAAAATTGTCCGCAATAACGCTCTGTATCTATCTACTCTACGTCCAAGAGTCACACACGCGCGCTCCGTTTGTTGACATAGGTCAGTGTCGGAACTTTATTACGCTTTTTATTCTGTCCCACGCACACATGCACAGTTCCGCGGACAGCGGTGCGTGTGTGTGCGTGCTTTTACCGAAGAGCAACTGCGTAGAGATGTCATGTTATTATGTAGGAATAGGTTTTACCCCGTTATTGATTATTAAATTTTTGAAGTGAAACTTATTTAGGCGCGTTGAGAGTAAAATTTCAAGGTCGCGTCATGGCAATACCATCACGTCATGGAGTAAGGCGATGATTTTGGCATCTTTGAATCTTGCCAAATAAGTTTCACGTCTCACACGTGTGCTCGGTACACGCTCTTTTTTTAATAATGTGCATATCACGTGATAATTATATTAATTTGTGTTAGATAATAATAATCATTCCCATATAGATTTCAAATCATCCGTCTGAACCTTATTTTTGCAATACAAAATACCTCTAGTCCAACTCTATATTACAATAATTGCACTAATTGTAATTAATATTAGGATAGATCAATTAAGCCAAAACCCAAATACCTACTTAGTTACTTACCTACATGACTATTTCATGCATAATCACATTCACATCAATTATATTTTACTCTAGTGAACTATCCTTCCTTTACATTAAAATAGAAATGAGCTTTTAGATCACTTTGAAATAATTGCTAGTTACTTATGATAAAGTCTAAACTCTAAATCCTAAGTTGTTTTCAGTATTGACATCTATTACGTAAACCTAGAGCGTAATTAATATCCATGCGTTCATTTCAACTTTGAAAAAAAATATTTCAATATCAAAAATTTACACGTGACACAAACACATGATTATTAACAAATTGCTGCAATTATTCTGCCATCTTATCAATTACGATCTAGTAAAAAAACAACACGAACAATTAATGCAATAGTTTAAAATCCATAAAAAACGTGTAAACAACTGTCGAAACGAAACGACGTAACTCACAACTTCTGTTACTCAATTATTTACTCTATGTTTAGGTAATAAGGTTGTTTTTCGTTTAATAAATAGTTATAGGAAGTAACCTCGTGGGCGGTAGATGAAGATTGTTATCTTAATCGAATGAAAGGGAGTGATATGTTTGTCTCGCTCGCACTTAGCCTACATTCCATTAGAGCCCTATTGTGATCGATTGATTGTATTTATTTATAATCCATGGGAATATAATAAATTGCTGTCTTTTCTTATCGTTTTATGGAAACTACTGAATTATGGAAATAAATAATTATGTATAAATTTATATAATTAGGTAGATTGGTTTGTTATAATTATGTCAATAACTCCTACATCTTCACTCGTGTCATAACTTGTAGGTATTATTTACCTTATTAAATCCAATCAAAACGGTAATTCCATCAAAATCGAACCAGTTATTTTCAATATCTTCCTACCTACCTACAAAAGAGACGAACAAAAACACTTATCCTGTATTATCCTTTAGTAGGTACCTACTTTAGGCTACCTAGGTACTATTATTTGAAATGGAAAGAATATTTCAAATCAATCACAAGACAATCTAACACTTTAAATAAATATTGAATACAAATGTAAATATAACAAGGACTCTGGGAAATAAACATGTTTTTATGTTTTCATAAAATTAACGACAATATTATCCTCCATTTCCTTGTAAATAACAGAAGTAAACTAATACATATGTAAATGCGTTACTCCGTGTGTCTGTTACGTCACACTGTCTGGACGGATTTTGATAAATTTTGAGGAAGTGATAGATTCATTTTAGTAGAAGAGCATATAGGTACTGCAATGTATCTTCTTTCTACTTTAGGTACAAAAATAATTGAAACTAAAGCCTGAATATTATGTAGTATGTACCTATTATTATTGCAAATAAAAAGTAAAAAATAATCCAGCCGTTTTCAAACCAAAAAACATATTATCTTCATAAAATACAAAACCATATCGGAACGGCCATATTATTATTAATAACTTATAAATTATACGATTTATTTAAAAAGTCACTTACCTTTGTATTCATATTACGTATTGTTTACAAAAGTCCAAGGTTTGACTGATACCGATGAGTAATGAAGCCTTGAACCGATAAATATAAAAAATATTAAAGATATTGGAAATTTATTGTATGTAGCATCTGTATGTTTGTTCGTGTGCTTTTTGTTATACGCATTAAATTGTTGAACGACAGTTTTATGGTAATCATAACACTACATATTTATATTAAAAAGAAATGTTGCTTTTCAAATTGGTTGGTTAATATTATGAGTTCTTTATTATTTGAAGCAATATTTGCAATTCATGCATAAAATAAACAATAAAAAATATACATTTTAAACAGACATACTAATTCTTTAGAAAATCGCAGGAAATCACAAAAAAAAAACTAGCATATGCTAATAGCCAGTTAGCGAAAACACAATTGTCACCCTATCACACCGTAAGTCAAATTGATTGTTACACCGTTTTTAATTATTCTTTTTACCCCTTTATACGGTGTAATTATAGGCGAAGCGGGAAGCGATAAGTTGTTAATTGATGCTTTGACACCTGTGTGTTTAAATTATAAATATACAAGAACAAATATAGAGGATAAACTGACAATATGTTTCACACATTTCATATGATTGATTAATGATACCTACTTACAAAAAAAATCACAAATTATCGAAGAAATTCAATTAACAAGTTTTTATTTAGTAATCTAGATAATAGATGAACAGTTTTCGATGAATTTAGATTTCAAGATTTTCCCATAATAATATGATAAGGTCGGTCTATTTTATTACTTACACTTTTCATATGGATGGATTTTCAAAATCGGTTTAGCCTTTGAGTTCATCATTACGAACATACAAACAATCAAAATTTTCTTCTTTATAATATTGCGATGTTTAAATTGATATAGATATAAATTATACATAAAAATAAAACCGTTTATGTCATTGAACCGATTCGGCCGCGGTGCACTTGACTCGATTTTTTCGCGCGTATTTTTAAAAAAAGGTCGGCCATACTTTATGCGTTTTTTTTATCTTTTTTTATACGTTTGACCGAATTACATTTTCTTGACATACATTCTTTTAGCTGCGTTATTGAAGAATTTACATATTGTAATGAAGTTTATTAAATACTAGCTGCGCTCCCCGGTTTCACCCGCGTGGCTCCGCGCTTGTTGGTCTTAGCGTGATGATATAATATGGCCTATTATAGCCTTCCTCGATGAATGGGCTATCTAACACCGAAAGAATTTTTCAAATCGGACCAGTAGTTCCTGAGATTAACGCGTTCAAACAAAAAAAACTCTTCAGCTTTATAATATTAGTATAGAATAGGTATAAGGCTAATAAAATAAATGACAAAGGTAATGTTTTTTTGTATTAAAATTATTTATTATTAATGTAAGTATCTATCTTCTTAATATATGTATATAAATCTCGTGTCACAATGTTTGTCCTCAATGGAATCCTAAACCACTTAACCGATTATAATAAAATTCGCACACCATGTGCAGTTCGATCCAACTTGAGAGATAGGATAGTTTAAACATGTAGGTACCACGAGCGAAGCTCGGGCGGACCGCTAGTAGGTTTATAAAAAATGTCATTGCTTTGACATAATAATATGTAGATATGTGTACCTTATCTATCTTAAAATATGTTAAAAGTCCATAGGTTGGTACTTTATATTTTAATTCCAACAAAACCATACTACTTTGACCTTTTTTCCCTTTAATGTCCAGGATTCGAACCCAATTTAGACAATGTTTCATTAACACTTTCGATCAAAAAATCTAGTTAAAATGTTGAAGGGGTCTCTGCCGTATCTCTTAATAGAGAACTAATGCTCCGTTCGCGAGACCATTTGTAAGAAAAATTATAGCCCGCCATGAGCCCGCCCATATTTTATAGCTGTTAAGGGCATTTCATAGGATGGCGAAAAAATAAATTTGAAATCCAGTTTTTTTTGTTTATAAACAGAGATACTCAATGCTTATCTTATAATAATGAACTCAAAACATAGGTAATTCAGAAGTTGTGAAATTGGGTAAAAATGTACAAAATTGTTTATTTATTTAAGTTATTTATTGAGCGAACTTCCATATCGTGCGTGTCATTCTTCTCATTTCTAATTGTAGATAAAATGTATAAATAAAAAAACCTTAAATATGTACACTGTATAATGTATATATGTATAATAAATGAAACATACGAATCCGCTAAGGGGGCGTCCATAAATTACGTGAGTTGTTTTAGGGGGGGAGGGGGTCGAGTAAAATCTCATCTAACCTTACGTTGCTTGGGGAGAGGGGGGGTGTCGGCAAATATGACGCAATTTTTTTTAATTGAAACAAAACAAATTACATATACTCTTTTGGTCCATTTAATCCAAATAACATACTTAAGATTTTAATGTTACGGTTAAGATTTAAATATTCTATTGTTACCTTGTTATAACACTATAACTTTCAGCAATATTAATTACTATTTTTAACTAGTCGTAAACAAAAGCACGAAGCATTTTTTTTTCTTTTTACAATGACAAATAAACATAAGAAACATAAGAAACCCACATTTTGAAAAATCTCACGTGAGATGGGGGGATGGGGGGGGGGTTCAATAAAATCTCATGATATCTCACCAGAGGGGGAGGGAGGGTCAAAAAATGGACAAAAACACCTCACGTAATTTATGGACGCTCCCTAATACATATTGTTAGTAAAATTTTATACAAGTAGAACCTATGAACTTCCCTTTTCTCAGATTTTGTGACATTGAATTTTTTAACGATTTAGACTCTGGTTCGATAGAATGCTATCTCTGTACTAAAATAAGTACCTATTATAGATAAATCATAATACATATATGTATATCTATCTTCAGTTTTTGTTTCTATTGTATTTGTTCTCAGATATACATACTATTTTTGAATTCTTACTAAATACAACAGCTATAGACCGCATAATTTCAATTATACATTTTATTTACATACCTATAGACTACGTAGGTACCTAGTTACTTATCTACAAAAAATTATCAACGCAGATAATAATTTCCATGCTATATAAAACTATTATAGCAATATATCGCTAGCTATCTAACCAGAGGCTAAACCCTCAATTTTTCAACCCGCTAATTACAACGGGGAGGCACGTCTTTGCTATCACGAGAGCGTTTTAAAAACGATTCCATTTTGTTTTATAATTTGTATTTTTTATGAATGTCCCAAAAAGCTTTGTTTAGTTAGAAAGATATTCTAAATTTGTTTTTTTTTGTAGGAAAAACATCAACAAAATTTAATAAGTAGGGAGATGTTTAATTTTTAAATATTGTGAATTTTTAACGCAGGTAGGTAACTCCGTAAATGAAAAATAAATAAAAAAATACACTATAAATAATAATAATAACAAGAAATTAACTACTTAAGTACCTATATAAAACTGATTTCTATCCTGAGGAATGTTCATGAAATAAATTTTACGTAAGTTACTAACTAATCCTAAATAAACTAACTTACAAATAAACAACAAAATCATTCATTTCCACTACCAGTATCAGTTAATCTTCCGGGAACCGAACCTTAGACCTCATACCGTATCAAAAGCATAAATTCTTTGCGATTTCTTCGTTGCGTGTACCGAGCGTTTAATTCCACTTTCTAGCACGCGTGAAAGGGCTACAGTGCTGGCCAACTTTATCGGCACGGTACATTTCATTTTAATTTTAAATATTATGTAAAAGTATTTATTATTTTATAAGTATTTAGAATTATAATGTTGTTTTATAGCCGAAAAGCAAAATTTAGTGTTTTTGTAGGACTTATTTAGTTTGGAACATTTTGTAGACTGAACGGATAATTTTTTTCATCTAAACTTTCTTCAGAAGCAGAAACGGTCGGTATACGGTTGTAATTACCACAAACTATAACTGCATAGTTACATTTTTGAATAAATATATTATATCTAAATTAAATATGATTTATACATTTTCGGACTATTTCATTAGTCTGGCAGAATTGAATAAACTATTAACTAACTAACTCAATCTAATAATACGGGTATTTCCTACGCTATTGTATAATTAATATATAACTTAAATTCTAGTTAACCAAATGTAATTATAACAATGACACAAATTATTGTGGTTTATCCAAAAAGTACTAAAAATACTTAAATTAAGAGTTAACTGAATAACAATTACAAATACCCATATTTAGCGTACAAATCAATTATTTTCCCTGTATTTACTGAAAAATAAACATATTATTATGACAGGAAACGGATAATTAAATTTATAAAACACATTTAAGCTGATTTAATAAATGTTTATGTCGAGTTTTTCCTTAATTCGCAACAGAAATAATTGAACCATAACGTATGACTTCACCATAATCAACGAACGTGTTTTTACAATGTTTTGTGATATGTGGAATTCGAATTTGTTTCACAATGCATTCTTACCACAGGTATTTATTGCTATTTTTATTATAATTTCACTTTATTCGCATGTAACAACTGTAAACGTCTATAATATTTACTGGCTTTTAAATAGCTTTAAGTCGTTATTATGATTTATTTAAAACTGAAGCTTTTATAAAATTTTTTCATGTACCTAGGTGCAAACAATAATACTATGATTAAAATATTTCTATACAACCTTAGTTAAAAATTCTTTGAATTAACATCGAAACGAAACTGACAAAATACGTTAAAAACAAACCGTTATTACATTTCAGACTAACACTTATCCTTATACTTACAGCTTCTTATTTTTTATACATAATAACTATTATTTCATAGTGCATCGATTTTCACGGCCTGCACTGTACGGATTGCGTGCCGAAAGTCGTTTCTTTGCAATCGCAAGAAACTGGGGGTATTCTATAAATATAACCAAGTATAGAATGAGATTAGACTTGTATTTGTAATGAATATTGACTTTAGTTTTTTATCATTCATATTCATCATTTAAATGACCCTAACGGTGCAATGGTTAGGCTTATTACGGTTTATATAAGCTACTAGAGGTACGCCCCGGCTTCGCCCGTGGTACATGTTTACGCTTTCTCTCCATAAGAACCATCGTCGTACCTACTTCAAGCAATGTTTTAAAAAAGAATTAACGAAATCGTTTCAGCCGTTCTCGAGTTAATTTTGCGATTAATTTTCGTATTATTCGTTTTATAGTGATTAAATACGTATAACGAATACGAGGAAACAATTCACTGTTTTTATATAATATTTTTTATTACTAATGTCTAGAGGAGAACAAAAATATGTACCTATTAATATTCATTATTATTATCCTTGTATGTTCAGTCACAACATATATAACCCAATTTTGAAATCAACATATAGAACGGCCTTATCACTTGGCGGAATCTCTGCCAGACAACCCACAAAACCAAACACAAGGTATAACTGTATTGAACTATACACATTCCTGTATTATAAGATATTGTTTTAATTCTATGGTCTTATTTAATTTAAATTATAATAGGTTTAGCACTCGGCTTTACTTGACTCATCTATCTTTATAACATGCTTATGATATATTGGGATGTACCACTATCTAAATAATAGATATATTATGAATAAACATATAAACAAAACGATTTCACACACAAGTAATTACATTAAAAAATACTAATCGTTAATTATTATTGTTCTTTTGGCTCCTCACACTAATAAACTCGGTTTAATAAACACACATATTTTTATTATCTTCTTCTTCTTATATCTTATATATAAAAATGAATCGCAAAATGTGTTGGTAAGCGCATAACTCGAGAACGGCTGAACCGATTTCGATAATTCTTTTTTTATTATATTCCTTGTAGTACGAGGATGGTTCTTATGTAGAGAAAACGTAAATATTATGTACCACGGGCGAAGCCGGGGCGGACCGCTAGTCTTATATATAAAAATGAATCGCAAAATGTGTTGGTAAGCGCATAACTCGAGAACGGCTGAACCGATTTCGATAATTCTTTTTTTATTATATTCCTTGAAGTACGAGGATGGTTTTTATGTAGAGAAAACGTAAATATGTACCATGGGCGAAGCCGGGGCGGACAGCTAGTCTATAATATAAAAATGAATCCCAAAATGTGTTGGTAAGCGCATAACTTGAGAACGGCTGAACCGATTTCGTTAATTCTTTTTTTATTATATTCCTTGAAGTACGAGGATGTTTCTTACGTAGAGAAAACGTAAATATGTACCACGGGCGAAGCCGGGGCGGACTGCTAGTATCATATATTTATGCATATCATGTCCTATGCATACTGTTACCTATTAAAGCCAAATTATTAACGCTATACCCTTGATTCAAAAGTATTAAAAGATACAATAAATAACACTACAATTTCACCATATCTCGACTGAAAGCAATTTCTTTGCTTTGAAATTATAGTCCAGTAGACGCGTGTGTTATGAGTTTTACACATGAAACCGTATTTACTGAATTTAGAACTTTATGACGGACTAGCTGCGCTCCGCGGTTTCACCCGCGTGGCTCCGCTCCTGTTGGTCTTTATATAGCCATATATCGATGAATGGGCTATCTAACATCGAAAGAATTTCAAATCGGACCAGCCCCCCTAGACTTGTGGCTTTCTATTAGCGTAAAGTTCAATAGAATAGATTATGAATGTATGAAATTGACGTTTGATTACGACGGCGACGACGATTGCTTACGTCAATCTCATACATTCATAATCTATTCTATTGAACTTTACGCTAATAGAAAGCCACTTGTCTAGGGGGGCAGTAGTTTCTGCGATTAGCGCGTTCAAACAAACTCTCCAGCTTTATAATATTAGTATAGATTTAAAACGAGATTTATTTCTTACTTACCTTTATTGTGAGTAATAGAAGCATATAGGTTAAGTTTTAATAAAAAGACAGGGGGATATAAACTAAAAGAAACCAAGATGTAAAAAATGTTACTGTTTCATATTATTTTCTTTTTTTAACATCATTAAAAAAGAAAATAAATTTCTAATCTGTGAAGGAAAATATCCTGATAAAATTTAGAATAAATAATATATTATGTATGTACAATATCTGAAATATACCAACCCGTATTTGAACGTGGACATACCTAGCAGGCTCGTGTCCCTGCAGTGGAAACAAATAGGCTGATGGTGATGATGAAATTGATTACTTAAAACCTATAATTATTATCTGAAATCTACCTGATTGATATATTAAATACCTACCAAAGTAAAAAAAGAAATAAGACAAAGAATAACATACATTCCTAATACTATTCAAGCAGAGACGCATGTTAAAACTAGTGATCAAAACAAAGACGTAACAAAGGTAGCTATAAATTCTTATATCTCTTATAAAAGGTACCCGTGTTTTTAATTAAATTTAAAAATAAAGGTAAAACAAAAGTTCGCTGCCGTTTCTTTGTCTCCCGATAAAAGTTGAAATTACATTATTAAGTTGGTAAAATGTTTCACTTTAAAACATTCCCATTTTTGTTTCGCAAAGTGACTGTTTATTTGCTATTGCGAGTTTATAAAGTACTAGCTTTCCGCCCACGGCTTCGCCCGCGTTTTCAAAGAAAAACCCGTTCCCGTAGGATTTCCGGGATAAAACCTATCCTATGTCCTTTCTCGGGTATCAAAATATCTCTATACCAAATTTCATGCAAATTGGTGCAGTAGTTAAGGCGTGATTGAGTAACAGACAGACAGACAGAGTTACTTTCGCATTTATAATATTAGTATGGATAATATTATGAATTTCTAAACTTATTATTTTATGGACTAATATGAGTTTAGTATTGAATTATGAAGAGATATTTTATAATTTTATAAATCAACTTAAGTTTTTGATCGTTAGATCAGCATGAACAATTTTTTAATATACTAGCGGTCCATCCCGGCTTCGCCCGTGGTACATGTTTCTCATCCTCATTTTTCAAGGAATATAATAAAAAAAGAATTATCGAAATCGGTTCAGCCGTTCTCGAGTTATGCGCTTACCAACACATTTTGCGATTCATTTTTATATATAAGACTAGCGGTCCGCCCCGGCTTCGCCCGTGGTACATATTTACGTTTTCTCTACATAAAAACCATCCTCGTTTTTCAAGGAATATAATAAAAAAAGAATTATCGAAATCGGTTCAGCCATTCTCGAGTTATGCGCTTACCAACACATTTTGCGATTCATTTTTATATATAAGATTGTGATTTGTGATAATATTATATAATATCTGAAAATTTATAGTTGTTCTCGTATGATAAAAGATATTTTTTTAAACCTGAAAACCATGGAATATTCTTTGTACCTACTCGTTCAAGCCAACTAGAGCACGTGAACTTAAGCTAGTTATTTCCTTGTTTATGTGTTTGTTATTGTATCACTACGTAACTACTCAAGGAATATTTTTATCAAAACCTATTTCGCGGAATTGTTGCCTGTGTAAAATAATAGATTTATAAATATACTGAACGCATTCGATTTAGAATACATATGAAAATTTATTTATGTTTTGATATATGTACTAATATTATTTCCTTGAAGTAGGTAAACAAGTTTTGGGAAAACCTTTATTTCTTCCAAAAAGTCTATCAAGGAATTAAATAAAAACACGTCCTGTTTTCAGAATTAAGCGTGTTAATTTTAATTGTTAATTATTTTAATTAAAACAATAATATGTATAATAGGTATCATCTTTATTCAGCGCTATGAGACATGCAATTTTCCGTACTATTTCCGTGTGTTTGTCACAAGATATGTTCAAACTGACTTGTATACGATTTTGAAAATGTTTACCACATTAATAAATCCTATCATTATTTAAAAAAAAACATAGTCATGGTTTCGTTTTGGAAATAGGTTTACACTACCATCTACTACCTACCCACTGCAGCGATGTTAATAGTATTTTTTATAAGTAGCATTAAGAGAAATATTTGTATAACATTGTTTTCTTTACCTACTGGGATTGAATCGACGACTTTTTATTTAATTTTATTTTAAATCACCAATTTTGTCATTTATAAATAATTGAGATGTTAAAATTGCTGGTAACTTCAATATCATAATTTAAATTGAATAAACGTTGATCCCATTTTAACTGCACACCCTTATTTTACTCTAAAAACAAATAGCTACAATTCCACGAAATCCACAGATATTCATGCACAAGAACGCCATGCAGATGCATGCCAGGGAGCTGCAGCGGGGCCTGGGGGGCGAGGTGAAGCCGCACCAATGCCAGCAGTGCCTGAAGTCCTTCAGCTCGAACCACCAGCTCGTCCAGCACATCAGGGTCCATACCGGCGAGAAACCTTACAAATGCTCGTACTGTGATAGAAGATTCAAACAGCTGAGCCATGTACAGCAGCACACACGATTACATACAGGTAAGTTGATTTTGGATTTGGAACACGTCCGCGCGGGATGATGTCTCGTTGTCGAATGAGCTAAATGCTTGAGCGGATAACTTTTTTTTATTAAAACGTAGGGTAGTGTGTTAAATATGGAATATTACTCGAAATTTAGATAACAGTTATTATGAACGGAATAGAAAATGCGCTAGTTAATAATAACGCGAAAATATAATAGAAAATTATTTCTTCGTAGTTATACTGAAAAGTGATAAGTCAAAGTTAAGTTCTGTGATATCAAAAAATTAATAAAACTTTTTAACTGTTTCAAAAGGGATGAAACTGGAAATTAGTGAAATATTTCCTTCACTCGGACAGTCTTTGTCTTGAATTTTTAGGGTTCCTTTGGGAGAGTCAAAATGCAAAATATTTAAAGTCTTTTCTTTATACATAAAATACGACAACCAAATACCTGTTTTTCTAATAGAGCAATGAGGTTAATAATTTATATATTGGAGAACTATTTCAGACACTTAAAGAACTGTACAATTAATTATAATAATAGGTCAATTGAAATGTAAGATAAGATTATTACATACAATTATATCTAACAAAAATTATAGACCAGCATTCAAACCACATTAGCAAATTGCCCGCATAATTTTCACCTTTGATTATGATTTATTTACTTTAAGTAAGCTAAACTATAAATACAAATAAGTGTAGATATTTTTAATTCCTATTTAGCTATACAATAATTATTATTATGCCTGAATTTATTCGATTCAAATAATCATTTAATTAAAACAACCCGTTGGTCACAGAATTATAAATAAGTATTTACAATTTATTTTTCCTTTATTATCACGTGTCTATATTTGGTTTTAAATACATTTTAAGCTTTAACACTATGAAAATGAAATGAAATTTAAATAAAATATACATACAGTCAATATATAAATTTATGAAATAAATCTACATTTATTCAAAAATTTGTATTGACTAGGATACCTAGCAGTTATCTTTATAGAGCATTCAGAGCAGTTTCAAAATTTCATATCTAGGTAAATAATTAAAAACTATTAGGTATTACGTACGGAACCCAGTTTTTGTAAATCACGTCACGCTTAGCCACTTAGTGAGTTTAATATCGAGTTTTGGCGCTACGGAGCGGAAGATCGCAAAGTAACTTGCCACCTGCCGTTTTTATCTTGACCGTTTCGCTAAATCTCTGTTTTAATATTGTTTTATGTGTATTTGAACCTTTTTTTAGTGTAAATAATAGAATTTTTAAAAGTTATGGCTATTTAACGACGACTAAAGCAGTTTTTTAAACTTATTAAGGAAATGTAGAGCGTAAAAATTAGTTTTAAAAGTTAGTAAAACAGATATAAATTATAAACACATATTTTCTAAATACAACCAAATATACAGATTAAAAACAAATTAAAAAAAGTAGGCACTCAAGCCACGGAAGAAATGAAACCTGAATAATTCTTCATTAATACATAATATACCGAAAATATCATTAAAAGTAATTTAATTTCCCACTTACAAAGAAATAATTGTAGCAAGTTTTTCAAGGCGATATCCAAACCTAGTAATTTTCTTTTCAACGTAGGGTGGATTTAATTGTATGCTATACATACGTTTTTAATGTTCCGACATTTACAGTCATTTTCTTTTAATGTTTATGTGTTATTTTTTACATATAATATACATTATTTACCAGTAATTCTATTAGCCAATACCTAATGAAAATTCATGTACCTATTCGCAATATTATTATACCTATAGGTATATAGATTATCAAAATTGCATAAGGACGTGGATACATTAATTGTCACTCTATCACTTAAAAACTACTCGACCGATGTGGCTGAAATTTGTTATGAAGATAGATTATAGTCCGAAATAATTTAAAATCTCCATTATATCTGAGTAAACGAGCAAAACCGCTATAATAAATCATTCTCTAACAACCTCAAAAAATGTTATAAGAGTCTAAAATATTCTGAAACTTCGTGCAATATTATCTCTTCACTTTATAAATAGCCTTAACCTACTTTATTTCATTTAAAAGGGGAAAGCAGAGGCATCCATTACTGGAATTAATATTATAAAACACATCACTTTAATGAAGGATATTAGAGAAATTAGTTATTAATAGAACTAAGTATATATTATAGAACTAGCTGAATCGGACCAGTATAATAGTTCCTGAGATTAGCGCGTTCAAACAAACAAACAAACTCTTCAGCGTTTAAACGTTTTTGTATTAGGTAAGAATATCTTGTACTTATCGATAAATAAAACCAGATTATTGTAAGGTGTCAAGTCATTTGTAGCAACTTCTAAATAAGGGTAGCTAGTTGGTTCTTCGAGTTCTGAATAAAAATATATATTTTTTGTTAAGTTACATATCTACATGATAAAAAATATCTGTTTCACTCCTTTTAAAGTGCTCTCACAGATCCAGTAATAAAGATGTAAATCGAGCATTTAAGTAGACAAATAAGAAACCATTAAGCGTATTTAAAACGGCAATAATCACACTCTATCAATTCCACACTCAGTGTTACTATTTAATTAAAAACCGGACCTCGCGAAACGTCATAAAGTCAACACCTTCCGTCAGTATGTCATGTGTGGACAGCTAACTGGCAATTACGACAATTAAAAAAACTCATTACGCACTAGCTCCTGCCAATCGTACCGTGTATAAATAGTTAATTACTGGCAACTCTAGCCGTTCGATAAAAAACGTGGGAATAGACAATACGTTCCATTTTCAATATTCATTTAAATATAGAGCCAGTTTTGGAAGCGTTCTACTTTCAAATTATTTTCCTTTTTCGAATTATACGGTGGAAAAACCGAATTCATTTACTTTATTAATATGTACTTACAATTAGTGTTCTATGTAAATTTTAATTAAAGTGGCATTTGTAAGATAAAAAACACATTATTCTTCACGTAAACTTTGTACATAGAAACATTATTTACGCGTCTTTTTGCACATAAATCTAATAGATTACACAAAACATTTGTTTAAATTTACGCAATCCATTAACTAAATAGCTGACCTTTAAACGCAAAAACAATCATCGTCGAAGAATTTAATTTGCCATCAACATCGCAAAAAGATAAGATAATTTATACGGAGCCGTGTGAAAAAAGTAACGAATAATAGAATTATAATGCACATACGAATGGTTCGCAGCGCCGCCCATTGGCTAGTTGAGAGGTGGAAAAACACGTGAACGAAATTTTTTCTAAAACACGTAGAATATACGTTCGAACGGCGAGCTGCGATTGGCCGGCGAGTCGCTCTCGGCTGTCCATTGGCCGATTTTTTTTCCCGCTTTTCACGTACACGGCTAGCGGTTTTTTTTGTGGAAACTTCGGCCAATGGAACGCGCGTAGTTTGAATTATAAAAGTTGTTCTGCTCTGTGGCGTGTAGAACTATAAATTGTCTTTGGTGCCTATAAACGTTCAGATCGGTGCGATATAAAAACGTGACGCAACGTTTACTAATTTTATTAACATTTCTAAGTTGTTTATTGCAAATGTTATTATGTTTGTGCGATGTTATTAAATAGATAATGTTGCGAAAATGTATTCGCCGCGGATACGATGATTTCGTGCATACTTGAATTAATATTTAATATGTTTAAATTTTAAACAGTTATTTAGAAAGCTTTTCTTTGTGGTTTCGTTTAAAGTAAAAACACTGAGACTCGAGTATAAATTGCATTTCTATCTGAGTTTGTACAACATTAGAATCGATTCCTAATTAATAAAGTATTGTATTTTTTATTTAATTAAAATTACAAGTACAGAGATACAGCCAGAAAAACATAACGATTGTGGTATTAATTATTTTAATGAAGCGTACACTGTTATGACTGCAATTGATAAAAATAATGCGCAATAATTATTTCCTTATACACATTAAAATTATTAGCTGTGCACATGCAATACTAGCTATGCCGCGCGGTTTTACCCACGGCCAAACCCGGGATAAACATAATCAAGTGTTTCTATAGCTCGTGTGTGTAACCTATATTTCTGTAAAGTTACATCAAAATTCATAGAGTAGTTTTTTCGTGATAGAGTAACAAACATACATACTTAAATTTATAATATTAGTAGGGCTAGTAGGATTTAATCTGCTATATTTTAAGCGGGAAACAGCGATGCGATGTGTTTTATAATGGCCGCCCAGTTTAAATTTGGAATTCCGAAGACGTATCCCGTATGCCGCGATGTATGCGTTCATGTTTTATTAATTCTATTTCAATTTAGAATGCAGCAGTTTTGGGTTATTGTCCATAGATTACAGAATCGTTTATTGTTTATGGTCAATTTTATGTTACAGAAATTATTAATTAGTAATGGGTAGGTAGGTTGTACTAGGTACTTTTTATTTTAGTAGGTAGTAATTTGTACGTAAAACTTAAAAAAGATGTCTAAGCCATGGGGTCGCCCAATATGCAATTTACGTATGTACCTAGGTAGGTACCTAACTATATTTTGTGAATCTTTTCTTTTTGTGTGTACTTAAAAGAAAATACTCATTCATTTTTGTATTGTTGTGTATATTATAGTATTCTTTCATTCATCCATTTTTAATCAGGAATACTTACTTTTTCATAGTCAGTAATTCAAGCAATGTCGGACATTGTCGGATATTTTGGTCAGACGTTGAACCATTGCGATTCTGTGGTCAGGACAAACGTTACACTGACGCCTGAAATCATACCAACAGGCGAATCAATACCTTATAACATAGACTGAGTATTTAGAAAATATAAAGAGATATATGTACATATATAAAGAGAGAGAGAAGATAGAAAGTAAATACACACTACGTTGATATTTAGCTCTATGTAGAGATTTGTGATATTCTTTTAATATTAAAAAAATCGAAATTTCTAATATTTTTTCGTGTAATTTTGTTCTTTTCATATCATAATCATATTTTTTCTATCACACATATTGAAGCTCCGCGGTTTCACCCGCGTGCCTCCGCTCCTGTTGGTCTTAGCGTGATGATATATTATAGCCTTCCTCAATAAAATATGGGCTAACTAAAACGGAAAGAATTTTTGAAATCGGATGAATACTCCCTGAGATTAGCGCGTTCAGACAAACAAACAAACTCTTGAGCTTTATAATATTATAGTATAGATAATAGTTTTCCACACCTATAGAAAATCTATATTTCTTTTCCAATCACTTCTCATAACAACAACAACACACGTAAGTTTTTTATCTCATCATTCTGATTAAAAAGGTAATTTCACGTTAATACCAAAATTAACATACGTGGTCATTACAACTAGGGCATGCACCCGGGTTTACCCGGTTCCGAAAAACCCGGGTAAACCCGGGTTTTTTGATGATCTTGAGAACCGGGTCTGAATAATATGAAACCCGGTTCTCCCGGTTCCGACCAAAATATTAAAATATAAAGTATTATTTATATTTTGCTGCATTATTTTAACAAATTTATTCTTTCTGGCAACGTCAGACTCACGTGCATCGCGAATTTTCGTGCCACGCCTCAAGCTTGGCTCTATATAACCTAACTATAACCTTAGATGCTATAGGTTTCCTACGGTTGTATTTATTATTATTATTATGAGCCATGGCTGTCCCACTGCTGAGCTAAGGCCTCTCTTCCCTCAATCCATTTCTCCCTATTTTAAGCAATTTTGCTCCAATCTGCTAAATGGGAATCAAGCTCGTCCCGCCATCTTGTTCTGGGCCTGCCACGCAGCCTTTTGTCCTTGTTGGGGATGCACAAAGTGGTAATTTTTGCCCACAACTCCTCCGACATTCGGCAAACATGGCCAGACCAGTTCCATTTCAGCTCAGCAGCTTTATGAGCTACATCGATTATCTGTGTTTTTGAGCGCAGTATCTCATTTTGGACGCGATCCGTAAGTTTTACGCCCAAAATACTGCGCTCCATCTATCTTTGCCAAACCCCAAGTGCGAACTTTTGGCGATCAGTCAATGACCAAGTCTATACACCGTAGGTGAGGATGGGTAAGATGCACATGTCCATGAGTCTTCGCTTTAGTGAAAGAGGCATCTTTCCTTTCATCAGCTCTTTCATGGACCAAAAGCTTCTCCAAGCGTTCTCAATACGTTTACCAATTTCTTTATCCTGTCTTGCTTGGAAAGAAACTATTTGGCCAAGATAGGTATACTCATCGACGTATGCAACTGACCCACCCTCGATAATGATGGTGGTTTTGGTGCTATTAGTCATTATCTTTGTTTTGGTCATGTTCATCGTAAGTCCAACCCTAAGCTTGCATCGCTCAAGTCTTCGAGCATCGTTTGCAAAAAAAAATGGACTTCGAAAATGACAAAATATAATAAAGGCTACAGAAATATTTTTATTAGATTTGTCGTGAATTTGAAAAGCTGTTGATTTTACTGTTTCACATAATGATCCAGCCATGTTTTGGTTTTTGGTATTAAGCTGAAATTTATATCGAATATTCAAGTCTATGGTCCCTTGATGCTGTGAAGAAGTCAAACTCACAAGCCAGCGCATCAAAAGATACAGCCGTAAATGCTGAAACTTTTCACAAATTTCGACATTTACATGGAATTCAAAACCTACAGGGTACTTCTCATGAACACAGAGCCTTGAAATTTGGTAAAAGTAACGTCTTATAACACAGATAAAGGAAAAATTGGGTTTACAGTTTGCAGTTGATGAATAAGGTTTAAGTTTATATGCGATATTATGATAACAAGGTACTTTTTTAAGACTGATAAATAAAGAGAAGTATTGAAATTTTGTTTCTTTATTAATTTAATAAAATAAGACACAAGCCGCGTAAAATAAAAGGCCCATCAGGTACTTTTACATTTACTTTTGTTTTATTTCGTATTTTTTTCCGAGGTATTATAAAAGAACCGGGTAACCCGGTTCTACCCGGTTCTGAGCTCGATTTGGAACCGGGTTTCAAAAACTTGGAACCGGACTCGGTTCTGCATGCCCTAATTACAACTATAGGCTAGTGCATCCACCCCGGGGTGGCTTGGGGTTTGGGGCGATCGATATTATCAGCCACGATGACTGGAGCATTTTGATATTATACCTATATGTAGTATAGTATACGTAATGAGGTGTGGCGTAAAGTATATGGAATGTGCGTATAAATATATTAGTGTGAGTACTTATGGATAGGTATGACATGATTATAATATCACTGTAGGTAGGCTGTATATTTATAGGTAACTAGCGGTCCACCCCGGCTTCGCCCGTGGTACATATTTCGTAATAAAAAGTAGCCTATGTCCTTTCTCGGGTATCAAAGTATCTCCATACCAAATTTCAAGCAAATTGGTTCAGTAGTTTAGGCGTGATTGAGTAACAGACAGACAGACAGAGTTACTTTCGCATTTATAATATTAGTATGGATATTATATAGGTAATAGTATTTTATGTGAATAGGAAAAAACTTATTTTGATAAAAATGTAGATAGGTACCTAATTGTTTACTTTTATAACTACAGAGTTCAAGTTAACGATGTATTTGTTAGGTACCAATAGTTTATTTCGATATGTCGAATTTTCATTGGCATTCTAAGGGATTAAGGTGTCCTTCGATTAAGAAAATTTCTAAATTGGTTCCGTTTTTAAGGTTTTATGTTCCACGGTAGAGTGAACGCGAAAAGTCTTCTTTTCGGATAATGATTTTCATGATTCATTTTCATTAATGCGGATAATCGCTTTTTGATATTATTAGAAAATATTGTAAACTTTTAAAGGAATGAAGGGATCTTTGTAGTTGATTTGATGTGTTATAAGTAGCATTTTTTCAGCTGTGTGTTTCAGCAGCACCTATTAACATACGATAGCAGATAATTATACGTAGCTATAGTTATATTATTTATTATTGAAATACTGTATTAAATTTTAGAAATAGGTACTTGTTAAACAATTTACAGATAGGCTAACCTGCATTGTTAAATCAGTTTTTTACCATCACTCTTATAGTGAACATATTATATTATAATAATTAAAGTGAGCATAATTAAAGAGGGGGTTAATTAAAGCTTACCATATATCTGTCTCTCTCTAACACCCGATACCACAATTATTGTGGCACATTCAATGTATTTCCTCTAAATCTATACAGGCGATATGCGATACGTTTATTTTGATTAATTGATTGCGATTTGCGATTAGAATTGTTTATTCACTAGCTGGTGACGCGGTTTTGGCTGTGTATGTGTATGTTATATTATATGGATGTGGAGTGTAGGTTATTTAGATTAGATTAAGTACCTTATGTTATATGATAGAAAATGCCTAGTTTAAAGCCTGATCATGTTTTAGCGAAAATTAATAAGTAAATAGGTAGTACCGCACCGCAGCTCCGCTCTATTCCATGAACTCATGGAATAGAATGAATTGTTTTTTTATATATAGATATTAGATACCTATATTTTTGATAATTTCTTAATTACTTAATTGAAGTGCCTCTTACTAACTGAATCTGTTATTTTTATTTTACGCAACTTAGCGCATTATTTAAAAAACCACCAAAATAAAAGTTCAAGCACACACACTAATAACATTTCCCATAAATAAGTTTGACGTCCGCCATTTTGTCCCATACGGCCCAAACCCCAAGAACGAAGGGGATAATGAAGCCTCGTCCCCCGGGAATTGCTGTAACTCAAGCAAATAATCCATCTTATCAATGAAAAATTTTTAATGGAAAAATTTGTCTGGTTGAAAAGAAATCCGGGACACTGGGGACTCGGTATTAGGAATATATTATGTGGTAAGAGTTAATCTATGTAATGGGGAATTAAAAAGGAATGGTTAATCATTGTTTTTTTTTATAATGGGTGGAATTGTAATTTAAGACGCTACGAACGTTTGGTAGAGTTGGTCTTATTTAAGTTAATAAATTTATAACGTGTTAGTTCGTTTAATATTCTACGTGGAAGATCTTCAGACACATTTACGTGCATTTACTATGAAGAATGATTTGACTGCAGCCTTTACAAAAGCTAAAACACTTATTTTCGTAAAATAGAAAGCAATATTTCGAAATTCGAATTTTGTTTTATAAAAATTCGAATACACAAAAACAGAACACATCCCAATTTAAATTTGGAATAGAATATCGCGTTAAAAACAAAAAACTTTTTTCCAGCCAGTTCAGAACCGTAGTTTAATTTTGACAGCACACGAGTATAACGAGGTAACGTCAAAATTTTACTATTACTAACTTTTTGCAGTCGAAATCCATTGTGAACTTGCCGTTGAGTTTTATTACAATCTGAATTCATACATTTTTGTGTGAAATTAAATTGAGTTGCGTACTTTTGTTTTGCTGTGCTGGTACAGAATTTTGTTTTATCGCAACTTTATTTCGTTGAAAATTATGCTATTTACATTTGGATATATGAAACTAGTGGAAAATTGTCGCCATTTTGTTATTCGATCTGTTTTTGTTTACTACATTGTAGGTTATTAGAAAGAAAACAAACTGAAGTTGTTTTGCTGTTTAATGTTTATGAAGGAAATATTAAGCATCGAGATAGTATGTACTACGTACTAGAGAGGCGATCGCTACTACACTCTCTTTAACACGAGCTAGAGGTAAGAATCACAAGTCTCTTTAGTCTGTGTCGGACTGTGCCCCCCGCTTGCCGCGTCAACACGTGTTATTGCTCTGTTCAAAATGCCTTCGTGTTTGCTTAGATATTGTTTTAACAGTTCCCATAATACAAACAAAGCCCGAGGAGTGACTTTTCACCAGTAAGTTTCCTTATTATGAGTAAGTCATGCATTTTACTAATATTGTTATCATTTTGCGAAAAATCACCACGCGTTCTGCGTTTCGTGCCATTTTTCATAGACTAACAGCACAGACGTGACACTATCGATGAGTCTGTTAAAAAAATGTAACTGGATTTTTTTAACTATGTATATACAATATCTACTAGGAAAAATTACCGTGGTGTAGTACCTAAATATTTATACTTTTACCCGACTACGCAAAGTAAAACGGTAGGTTATATTAAGTAATATTTATTTATTTACCTATTTTTATTTATTAAAAAAAGGTTAATCAACAGTTGTTCCAATAGGATTTATAAATTATTATGCACAACAATTACAAATAAACACAACATTCACAGAAACTAATACAGTAAAAGTTCCTTAATCGCGCTTCCTTTATTCGTGTTTTCACTATTCGCGGATTAAAAAAAATGCGACCCAATTTCTATATTCACGACTAAAAATTTTTTTTCATTCGCGGATTTAATAAGTACATACATACATAATAATAAAATTATTCCAATAGGTATCTTACCCAATATCCTTGTCAAATGGACTAATAAGAAAGTAAAATAGATCTTATTACAAGTTTGCCTAAAGTACATAATATTATGTTCTTAAATGATATCGCCGAGGCCTTTGACACAAGCCGCCTTTGTCGCAAGCCACCTCTGCGGCGATTGATGTTTTTGAGAATGTAAATAAACACAATGGAAGCAACCTTATAACTCAATAAATAAAGTATATTTTTAAATGTAATTCCGTTTATAGTAAAAGCCGCTTTGCGTATTTATTGTTTCGTCTTTCACATTCGTTACAAAAATTGTGATCGAGTAAGGGGGCGTCCATAAATTACGTGAGGTGTTTTTTAAAATTTTCTGCATCTCCCTCCCCCCCTGGTGAGATGTCGTGAGAATTTATTCAACCCCTCCCCCACCCTATAATCTCACGTGAGATTTTTCAAAATGTGAGTTTCTTATACGTAAACGCCATCAACATTGAATCATCGTATCCATTTAATTAGGGCTATTATAAACCAATACTCCAAAATTCGATTACATCATGAAGCAAAAACTGATAAAACTATTGATTACTACACAAAACGACAAAAGCTTACTAAATTGATATTATTTAAAGGAAATTAAAATACATAGTTTAATATAAAATCCTCGTTTTATTAATTCCCTAGTATCAGTACCACCAGATAGTACCGAGTAAACAGATTGCACAATGTGTCGCATCTGCACGCATTGCTTAATCTTTGAACTTGAAGCCACGCCTCGCTCGTTCCACACGTACCCCACCACATCGGCCGCGCGCAATGTTTTTGTTTGGAATAACCCCTCTAGTAGTACATATATCTCGATGATATTAAGTGAACTTTTAAGATTATAATAGATATTATTTTGAATTTCTATAAAGATCTAGTGTTCTATACATTACAAGGATCATTACAATTCAAAGGATTATATTATCAAAGTCAGACTTGTTGGTTTAAGGGCCGATTTTTCAATGCTTGGATAAAACTTATTCGTCGAATACCTAATGTATAAAACTACCATTTTAAAAACGTCTTCTAATTGCCCGTATTTGACAGTTTACGTGACATTTTAATATTATCGTGTAATACTTTATTGGACGGATAAGTTTTATCCAAGCATTGAAAAATCGGCCCTAAAAAGATTATCACATAACGCGTACTTATTCAATCAAATAAAATAACCGTTTGTGAACACGTTAGCACCAACGATAGCATGCGTTGTTATATCATTGATTTTATAATCTAACATGATCTATATTACATACTTATATACATACCTAGAGTACATGTGTATTATCGACTTCACTCTTTACAAATAGTCTTCTCTATCTCTCTTACCTATGTATTTAATTATTATTTACATAACAATAAAACTGTCTAGGTAGGTAGTAGGTACTTTTTCTTAGACACAATATATTTACTAAAAAAAAGGTAGCATTTATTTTCCTCGCTACATCTCAAACATAACAAGAAAATCAAATAAGTAGGTAAGCACATTTAGATAGAATGGAAATTTCACGAAACAATTTCGCGAAATAAATAAAAACAAAATGCTTTCCAAACAAATTCGCCCAATAGAATTGTAATTTCCACGATTGGTCCCGGCTCCCTCTTATCTTTTTGTGATTTTTTTCTCTCATTCAGTTCGCTTCTTTACTACCCTCAGAAAAGAGGGCAAAGTGTAGTGTGATTGAATGGACTTGGTACTTTAATTAATGAAAGAATAGCATATTGTTACGTGTATTCGTTAAGTTTTATTTCATATATTGCTAGTATTTATGTGTTAATTGTAATTTTGTGAACCTTGGCTACATATTTCCGTAATTGATTGTAGTTTAACGTTGAAACACATATAATAATGTGAACTAGGATAAAATTTCTTACAAAAGATAGAATCTTATAACATGATATAAACAAATTCATTGTGAAGATAGTTTTGAATATAAATAAATTTAAACGTTAATCCTTTTAAATTCATAATAAAAAACAATGCTGAAACATAGACGCTTCCATATTTATAACAATTATAATATTTTACATATTAACTCAGGCCCCGGAACCACAGACACAATAGAAAATCTATTGTGTCGTGGACCGATCGGGCCGTTCGGGGCTCAATGGGATATTTGATAACTGCTGCACATTGCGCAATAAAAATTTAAAACAAGTCAAAAGTATCAAATCACTTACATCGCAGTAGATAGAAGCCTATTTGAAGGTGAGATGGAAAAAAGGTTGTTTCGCCTGATCGGTTTTTATTTGATTTCACCAGTGTTTGCTCACAAATTAGCGCGGCTCGATGCTCCCAGATTGTGTTCTGAGTCCATTATCGAATTTTGAGACATTTTACTTAAAAAAGTGGTTGTTTTAATTTTTTGAAATTGGTTTAAAAATTATTGTAAGGGTAATTTTGCTTTCCAACGTGACATCATATAAATGGACAGTTTCAAAAAAATATTCGTTTACAAAATGTTACTTAGCGCAATTTTGGTTTTCTGCGTGTAAAAGTAGTGGACGCACGTTGTTCGTTTTAATATAGGTTATATTATATTGTGCATTTGTAAAAAATAGCGATTTCTGTTTTAAGAACCATTCATAGTACCTACTTACGAAAATAAGAGGCTACGAAATTTAATTAGGTTTTTGGGTGCTGGATAATTATTTTTATAATGAAGTAGGTATATTATTTATTATGACGTGTAGAAGTAAAATCTTATCATATTATGTTCTATATTAATTAAAATGTTATAATACTTAGTGCATCTAAGTTTGCAAATGCAATTACAAGTAAGATGAAGCCTGAAGGTTTAAAACGTGGGATGCGAGCATAAAAATAACTTTATTGATATTAATTTCTATTTCCGTCATATTACCAAATTAACTCAAAAAGGATTATTTCATAACGGTAAGAAAACGCTCTAAGAAAAGCAAGGGGTATATAAAAGTATCTTGCCCCTCAGTTATTTTTTAATTAATTTTAATTGCAATAAGTTCAAACCTCTTCGGTAACAATAACACAAACTCTTTACTTACAACCTTTTTAAATGCTATTCTAATATTTTTTCTTAAAAAAAAACTAAAAATCGGCGGAAATAATATTCGAAAATGGAACAATGACGCAATCAAATCATAGATTAAAAATGTCTCAGACATACCTACCATAGACTATAGAATATATAGACACTCGAGTCTCCCCCAGCCGAGCCACAGATGTCGTAAGATTTTTGAGCCAGAATGATCTCTCGCCTAATTTATTTTTTGCCGCCTTTTCCCCAAGTAAATATTGACATGACGTCCCGTTGAAATGTAGGGATATTCCTTTTAAATATATTCTGACGTTTTTGATATTATGAAGACACCACGAATAATATGAGTGAAATTAGTTAGAAATTAAATTACCTACTCATAATATTTAACAACGATTAAAAACGGCATATTATTAAATATGTTTTGTAAAGACGTTTTTAGGTTAAAGTATGAAGTTTAATAAGACTGATAAATTATATATGTATTATTTTTTTGAATGCATTAGTTTTTTCACCTAATTATCCATCTATAAAGTCGAAAATATTTATTATATTTCTCTATAAATCATTTCAAATAATTAATACGTATCCACTAGATTCGTACCTGGGACCAAATGGGGGCCAAAAAACAGTTTTTTAGCACCGGACGTTCGGCTCAGTGATTAGGAAATTATATTGGGGAGATTCCTCCATCTTTTTTCTTAAGGTGTCGCAATTGGTTATTAAATAAGACTTACTTCCTTTTAATTGTCTTCTGCTTTTAATTTTACTTGAAAACGATTTCTATTGTAGCCTGTAGGATATAAAATTCATTTACTTTGACCTAATGTATTATGAACCTATGTTTTTAGCAGTGTTAGGACAGATTCTTTATTAAACTTTATATCTATCTATCTGAGCTGTACCTATTTAAATGAAAATTAAATTTGTAGGCCAATTTGTGTAGGTATGTTAAACGCATAGACTTATGTAGACCGTACGTTATTCAGCCATATTTCAAATTAGTCAGCGATCCTACAGGAGAAATCATATTGATAATGAATCCTGTATTTTTCTTATAACAACAAATAGGTACAAGAAAACTACACAATCGACTATAATCCACAAAACTTCTCCACAAAACTTTAACACTAATCGGAGAATTAAAACAAACATAACCGTATCAAGTAATTAGTATTTTTCAAGATTTCTAAAGAAACAATAACAAAAAGACCCCAAGCATATGCCGAAGGGTTCGTAAAAAAGCAAAATGGCTCATAATTAATATCTGTAATTAATTGTACCTATTCTTTGTAAGAATTCTCTTATATTGTATTTTTTTTAATTAACGTAAAACATTGTGTTGAACGTTTTGTTTCTTTATTCTAGTGTGAAATCTGTTGTTTTTTGTTATTAATAATTTTATTAATACGGCTAATATTATGTATGTTTGTCTATTTATCGTCATATAATTAAAACTATATTTTTAATTAATTTATGATTATTTAAATAAAGTTTAAGAAAAAAGAACCTCCTCGTGAAATCATATGAATACGTAAGAAATAAAGATTCCTCTTCCTAGGGCTAGGTCATACATTAGTACCTACTTTCTATAGGTATAAATAGTTAAGACAGACAATTCTCTTTTTTAACTGTAACAAATCGCTCACGGAATCCCATACATTTGTATATTTACATCACAATTGTATAGCATAATGAGTTCTAAACAATATACAAGAAAAACAGGTTTCCTGCTTTTCATATATGTATTTAAATGTGTTTCTGGTGTGTTTTTGTTGCCTTTGTCCGTATGTTTTCTCGTAGTTTGTGGAAACTTCGAGATTCTAACCAGGTTTTTATTAAGAGCCACATAAAAAATAGATTATTACGAGTATAGGTACTTACCTATCTATTGAAAAATTCAACACAAGGATGTTCAAAAATCATTTGTTCAAATCTACAAATTACTCTACATAGGTATCATATTAATGATAATTTAAACAAATACAAAAGTAACCTTAACGCCCAAATTACAATAATCTCACAAAAAAACAATATTAGTAACAGATGGCAACATTATCCGCTCAATAAAGTCGTGTTTTAATGGATTCACCAAAAAACCGGAAATCTCCCATCAATGCACTGATTTTTTACCATTTTTACCATTTTCGGTAACATCTGATTGTAACAGGTGCTATGCGTACCGAGTACACGTTTTTTATCTCAATAAACACCAAAACATGTTAACGATAAAACTTTATTGCATTACAAAATGTCGGTGCACATTTAACGACCTTATTAAAAAGTTTCTAAATTTAATAACCTCATAATCATGCTAAACACAAATAAAAGCTAACAGGCTCTAACAATGTTCAGATAATTTTATCATCAAGTAATATCACAATCTATAAAATTTTCAATCTAGTCAAGACCATCAATAATAAAAAAAAAGAATTTCTATATTCAAATTGCGAAATAGAATTAAAACTGGCCTTGTTACAAACAAAGTCGTTCCATTTTTAAATCCCTTTGTTTTTTTCTAAGTTGCCAGTTGCCACTTCGAGTCCCATTCTGCAAAGCCGTTTCTTTAATTAGCAATAAAGAATGAGATTGCGTGTCGCTTTTACTTTTTTAATTTAATTACCGTTGAGAGACAATGGAAATAATGTGTTCAGCCATTAGATGTCATGCAAATTTGGTCTATTGTTTTTTTTTCTTATTGTGAAAGTTTCGAATGCACTATTATGTTATTATAGACATCAAAAGTTGCATCAGAGGTAGATGCGAAGTAACGGGATCTGTGCAATACCGCATAGAACTGGTTTTTAGCAAAAATAGGTAGATGTATAACGCCTGGTTTTCGTTGCGTGCGGGCATTATTGTGACCTTTGCTAGTGGGAAGGGTTTAACTGTAAAATGTAAATACCTTCGGATCTAACCGAACACATTGCCACGCCTTAATTAAACGTCAATTATTTTTCTCATACAATTTATACAGATTATCTCATGTATTGATAGGCTATTATCCTACCTTACCTTATCTGTGGCATTGTTGTAAACGAATTTGAAAATGGAATAGATTCGAATGCTTTCCACGAATTCGAGTTCTTTCGCGAGTTTATTTAAATTTCGAAACAATAACTGAATTCAAAGAATCATTGAAATTTGGCTCACAAAAAGATTTCAACAGATATCGCTTCGACTTTTCGCCCTATCCAAGAAAAACGTTCAAGTTTTTTCACTTAATTTAAACTCAAAAGATACTCGAGATAATTGCTCTCCACCCTGATGGCAGATCGAAGCGATTTGAAAAGGAAAATTTCGCGCCATTTTCTCATATTTTTTGGCATTCTTCGGCGCCTTTTGTGAGAAGAATCGGTGATTAAAATTCAATTTGTGAACAATCGAATGTGGGGGATGAGACGGTGCATTTTAATTGGACGAATAATTTAGTCCAAATGTTATTTCAATCGCTCTGATTTCATTATAATTAACACATTATTAAAGTTTACTGTTGTATTTGAGATTTATTTGAAATAAACATTACGCCTGCTTTGTCAATACTTAACCAATAAAATACTAAAATCTTCGAGATCGAATCTATCGATCAAACAAACCGTATCAAAATCGTTTGCGTTGTTTTTAATATCAAGCATATATACATATGGAAAAACAGGCGTTTTTATTTGAACTATGTAGTAATGCATCACACATGTGTTATTTCTTACATTTTTCAAAAAAAAAATCAAATGTATGCAAATACCAAAGGTCAGCTTGCAAAAACGTTGCCATCGTCATTGCATTTTATAGTGTTATTTCACATAAAATACAAATTCTTGGCGTGAAACCGCATTTAAATTATAGGTTAAAACACATAAAAAGTTAATAATAGTTATCTAACGCCATGTGTGCGTCCATTGATCAAATTCGTCACAAGCGTTGGACAATAAAAAACTTGAATGTGTTTGAATGGGTTCTGTATATATTTGGTAACCGAACCTTAGTAGCCTAGTAAGTACCTACTGTTTAGTACGAATATTGATTTATAATAACGGTAGATAGATAAAAAACAGTAACGACTCTAATGCCTTACAAAAACAATCATTTTAATAAAACTTCAAGATATCTATTAGATACTTTATCAGGACTCTAAAATTGATATAAATATCTAACATAGTCTCATCGCTCCTTTGCAGACTATAAATTATAATTTCACGCATCTCAAAAAACTAAAAAAACATTCACTAAACCGTTAGTACACAATCATGTTTATCTGTCCGTGGTACCCCAAAAACTGCCGGACAAAGGGTCCGGAAGATGATACCTGCGAAATAAATTTGCATAATAATATGTTCACTATTCGGCTATTTTTGGACAGCTGCTCTTCGGCCATTGTCCGATACCCTTTCGACCCTAAGACAATGTATTTTCATATTTTTTTCTATGCATAAATTATACGACATTTTGTTATGCTTCCGTGTCCGGATAAAGCATTTGTTGCTCTTTTGATAATGGTTTTTGTCGACCTTTTCGGATATAAACTATTATTAATATCATCGCAATTTTGTCCTTTATAAATTTCGCTATTATTAATATGGTCGCAATTGTTATGCTGGCTTAGTTTACACCAAACAACAGTTAAATATTATTATTTGAATAATTCTACGATTAAGCATTAATGCTCAGCACCTAACTTTAAGCTAAGTAATTTGCTAATAAATCACCTAGTGCTTGTCTAACTATTACAGCCAAGTAAGAACAAGGAATTTAAAAAAATTAGCACAAACTTCCTCAACTGCAAATTGACGTTATTCGTATCGAATATAATTTCAAAAATAGAATGCATTATATAGCAGACAAATAATTATTACCAGCCAGTATTCGAAAGTTCTAAATTCAAATAATCGTTGCCGCTAATTACAGAAAAAAAATGGAACGAAATTATTCTAAATTCAAACAGCGGAATTAGAAATAATAATTAAAAACGCATTGTATACCTACTAATACTAATACAGATTGACATATTGGACCCTTGCACAGGTAAAAAAGGGTTAACGTTAAGGGTTAATTTATAATAGATGATTCCCTTTTGTTATAGTTTAGCTAACGGTCAATTTTTGGTGTGTTGTTTTAAAATGTTTTGATATGACTGAGACGTTTTTAATTAAATAATGTATGAAATTGTTTATTAATATCGACGTAGTACCACTACACAAAGTCCTTATGTATGCTTAAATCTTTAAAACTACGCAACGGATTTTGATGCGGTTTTTTTAAATAGGTAGACTAATTCCCGACGAAGCGGAAGGTTTTAGTATGTAATTTATTAGGTTTTAGACATAGATCACATAGCGGGCGAAGCCGCGGGCGGTAAGATAGTGAAATATAAATGTGAATGCATAATTAAAAATACGAAAACTCAAAACATAAAGTCCCCGGTGGAAAGCAAATAAAAAGTAAATATAAATTTTAATCCCTAAGTGGATGTAAGCGCTTTTAAATTTAAACCGTCTCGAAATGAATAAAAATAGCCACTGAACTACGCCAACCTTCTTCTGTTCACACGATCTTTGGCTAGGGCTGCCACAAATTAGTTTTTTGTTTAATATTATCAATTAATCTTATTGATTTGACTTTTATAATGGTTTTATTGGAAATATTTTTATTAATCAAGATGAGAATTGATAACTATTACTGAACTAATGTTATGGAAGAGTCAAATAAGGAAGATAAAACATATTAGGTGAATAGAAAACTGGTATATTTATTAATATATGTATATTCAGAGGTCTTATGTCTATTATATTTTTTTAACTAGGTAATACGAAAGTATGTTTAGCCGGATTAAAATTGACTATTATCCATTGAGCAATACAATTAAAATATCTTAAAATACTTTAACTAATTCTAATTATTTTTTATTGATGGCTTAAGATTATATTATCAATATCGTATTAATAAATCTAAATCTCATATTTTAACATTTGCCACACCTAGCGAAAGTTACAAAGTCAGCAATTACAGGGAAAAATCAACAAAAACAAAAAATTCTGTAAACTCGTTAGCGGCAACCTTAGCCAGCAGACGGCGCAACTTCGAAGAAAACTAACACTTTTCTTTTTCTTTTTACATTTTTCTTGTTGGAACTCCCTCGCGCTCGCTCCAATCTTTTTACTCTTCGAAACGTGTACCCTTTTCAGGAGTTCGCTGGCTATCTTTCTTAAACTTGACTGTTAGGAACAGAGAAACTGTGGAGTCGATGAAAATTGTTTTTCTAAAAAAAAAAATATAAATAGAAATTCAAGATTGTAAATGTAAGTTTAATAATTTAATTTAATAATATCGGAATTCTCATATGATACTTTACCTATGACTATGACTTAAGTATAATTATTTATGTTGTTAATTGCTTAATTTAATTATAAATTTGATAATAGCTTATCTATGTACAAATAGAATTGGGGTAATCCACATAAACTGTTTAACCACATTATTTACAAAACAACTAACGATTTATACAGGAAATAGTAGAGTAAATTAGTAACAAATATGGTATATAATTAAACAAATTTGTAACGATAAACTTTGCTTAAGTAATGTCAATATTTACTGCGCACACCATCTACATTGTACATACATAATTGGCATATTATTTTCACGACAAAACAGTAGAAATGATATCCTATACATTTTTTTAAATAACGTACCAACAATACAACGTCGTCTCCACATCTTTCATATTCCCTGAACACTTCTTAAGTTTTTATTTGACCACTGAAGCATTCGCAAGATAGCACTGCGGTGAAAATTAAAAAAAAAAAAACGTTGAACAGGAAAAAAGATGGAATCCGAGATAAAAGTTTGAGTAGGTACTTTTATCGTTTTTGCGATTCTTGGCGAGTTTCAACTTTCAACATTTATTGAGTTAAATGCTACTGTTATTGTTATTTTTACTGGAAGGGTTTGATTTATTTTTTGAGCGTTAATATTCAATGTTTAGCTTCTTTTTGTACTTATAAGTACATTTATGACTAGTGAAATAAGATTTGTAAATGATCAACAAAGCTATAAGTAGCTTGTTTAAAAATAAGTGTGGAAATAATTAATAGGGCTCTACTACCGTCTTAGTCAATTATGTAGCTGAATGTTCAGATTTGAGACTTCACATGAAATCTTATATTTACTGGATTAATCTTTCATCTCTATAATTTAATTGCATTCTATCTCATTTTTCTGTAGTGTCAACGCATTTGCTAAGCATTAGCTTTCCGCCCGCGCGGCCGCGGCTGCGCCCGCTTTGTCTAAAACCTAATAAATTATATACTAAAACCTTCCTCTTGAATCGCTATATCTAATAAAAAAACCACATCAAAATCGGTTGCGTAGTTTTAAAGATTTAGACATACAAAGGGACATAGGGACAGAGTAAGCGACTTTGTTTTAGACTATGTAGTGATTAAAGACATTTTTACAATTTAAACTATCAAAATACACGATCAGACACCATCAGACACCATTACAAACGCACTATATTTTACAACCAATATCTGAACGCGGCGCATAAAATTAATACCATATTAATGCTTCGGAAATTTAAATTATTGGACAACCCCCTCGCGCGGGGGTGGCCACGCATCCCCAACTATCCCCCTGCGAGGGGTGGCGAAAAAATATAATAGTATTCCACCTGCGTCGGGCGGCCATACAGTATTGACGCAATCCGCCATTTTGTTGTATTCGCTGTTCGATGCGCCATTACCGAACACGCTTTTTTGATTGCATTTTGAGTAGGTATGTTTGTATGCGTTGAATGCGTCTGGGTTATAGATGTGTGTAGATGGATGGGTTTTAAATTTGAGTTTATTATTTATTTTTTCAAATTTATATATATAGTATTTCTGGCATGTGGGATTGTAGGATAAATAAATACTGTTTTGTCTCTGAATTCGAAATAATCATTACCTTATCACAGATTATTACGTAGGTAGTTCCAACTGAAACTTAAGCACTTATTTATTTAAATAGGCTCATCTTACATTTAATAGGTAGGTATATAGGTACAATATTTTGTGGACCCTTATCACAGATTATTACTATTAGTTTACCTATTAAAACATAACGAAAATATTTATTGGTTTAAAATAACACAGTCGACTCCGCCATACCGTTTCCTGTATTAAAAGGCGTTGAATTTACACCATTAATATTTCACACTGTCATAAGTTCTCGGAGATAATCAATCAAATTGAAACCAAATCACATGCGTTATTAAACAAGAAAACACGCAAGATTCGTTCACAAGTCAAAATGGCGCGTAAGACGCGTTCCAAATTCAAAAATAAATTCGCAACGAGCGCGCTCGCCGAGTCGTTTTAAAATCGACGTTATTTGATGTTCTAGAATGGCTCTTTTAATTTTTGTGTAAAATTAAAAAATCGTTACTATTTTAATTTTTTAATAAATTATTGTATTTATTCAATATCATGATAATATTATGTTATTATGTCGTTATATTCACATGAATTTACATAAAATACCTATCAGAATTAACCTACAGATTAAAAATATCACACAGACAAGAAAAAATCACTTAGAGCTCGTATACAATGCTAAAAAATAAAAGCACTTATACAAGTTTTTCCGCGAACAATTGTTAGGTTAAGAATTTGAAGCCTACGCAGTTAAGACTACAGCTTGCATTAGGAAAGTACTTTTGTATGTAAATCGAATGCGTAGGCTTTAGCCGGTCTGGCTTGGATCTAGTATTGTTTCCTGTATTTTTAATGGAATATAAGAGGTGCCGTGAAACTTGGGAGGTATGGAGGTATTAGATTGTTTCAAAGATTAATGGAAAATGCGTTTATTTTATGATTTTAGTGCGTTTAGAAGTTTTTAATTCTTGGTAGATATAATTATTTTTATAAAGCTAGTTCAATTATATTTCTAGTTAATATTATAAATGCTACAGATAATTGTAATAATTAGTTTCATATTTTAAAATATAGGTCGTTTTAAACATAAATATTTAATTAAAGTAAAACGATTCGACACATTTGATCAAATATTCCGCTTGATACTAAATGATTTCGTTTACTTCAAATTGGAGCCATTAAAAACGTTCAGAAATAAATTAATATCGATAAATATTACAATCTAACTGGATAGCATCCTTTGGCAACATCAGACAAACTGTGCTAAGGCAAACGCCTTTCCCTTTGCATTTATTCATAGAGAAATAACAAAAATAACCATAGCCAAGCGTCCATTTTAGAGCGACCCACTGCGCGTATGGAGCCGCGCGCATTCAAAGGGTTAAAAAGGATTATTAGAAATTGCGAGGGGTCTTGTTATACTGGTTGGTTTTACGCGTAGGTTGTATGGCTTGAAAAATGGTTGGCCGGCTACAATAGTATAGAGAACGGTGAACCCGGAAGAAATATTTGCCCATAGACAAGATTTAATCTGCGCGGGAAGTTTCAGATTAGATTCGACTTTTGAAATATCCTATTAGAATTTTAGTTTTTAATGCAATTTTTTGAAACTTTGTTTTCGTGTTTTTCATCACATTTTAACGTTTGGCTTTTCAGTTTATTTATTAAATTTGAAATTTTATAACGATTAGTAGAGTAATATTATATCCTAATTGATAACATAGATAATTTATTTATTTGTCTTTGGGAAACAAACAATACAATATTACTCATAAATAAGAGATAAAAACCATACTCATAATATAATATTGATACTCTATTATTTCTTAATCCAGCGTAAAACAAACTTTAAAACATTTGCAATGAAATCGACTCTGATACAGATGTTAATGTTATTTGTAGCTTGTCTTCCAGTCTAGTCAAATGTTTAGTCTAGATATCATTTAGCGTAGACTTTACACCCTCTACATATTGGAAACTTTCTCCGTTTCTCACATTGTACTCACATTAAGTATATTTCTTAATAACCGACTTGACAAAAAGGAGATTATCAATTCGACCGGTATATTTTTTTTTCTATCTACAATAGGTACACCTAATACCTAGATAAAATAGGTATATATTTAGTTATACTATCTTAAGGATCAATAAAAAACTATATAAAATTATTCCTAACCTTTATAATAAGGCATTAATTAGGTAGGTCATCTGTAGATACTCCTATCTAATATCTAATATCTAATACATATATATTATAAAGGCGAAAGTTTGTAAGGATGTATGGATGTTTGTTACTCTTTCACGTAAAAACTACTGAACCGATTACAATGAAATTTAGCACACATATAGAGGGTAACTTGGATTAACACATAGGATAGGTTTTATCCCGGAAATCCCACGGGAACGGGAACTATGCGGGTTTTCCTTTGAAAACGCGGGCGAAGCCGCGGGCGGAAATCTAGTGTGTTATAATTTATAGTAAATAAGTTTTGGTCTTTTTTCCTTTCATTACTATCCCTACTAATATCTATTATAACGAAAGTAACTCTGTCTGTCTGTCTGTTACGCTTTCCCGCTTGAACCTCTCAACCGATTTTGATGAAATTTGGCACAGACAATCTTTAGACCCTGAGAAAGAACATACCTAGGCTGCCTTTTATCAAAACACCACTCAAAACTCAAACTCAAACTCAAACATTCATTTATTCAATTAGACTACTATTTAGTAGCACTTTCGAATCATTACATAAGTATTTTTAACATTTACCACCGATTCGGAAAGCAGTAGGGTAAAAGTGGGATAGATGCCGCACTAGGATAGATGCCCCACTTTCAAAAAACCTCACTTCCCAGAGTCCTGACTACGAATTAATGATTTAAATAGGAGCTCCTATCACCCCGCACCTCGTGTACGCATGAGCTGTTGTTTGGTGAAGACGTGTTTCGCTAGTGCGTGTTATAATATCGGCGGCGAACTTCACGAACACGTTAAAATTTAAAAAGGTTGATATTTGCCTTTGCATAACTTTATAAGTATTAATAAATTTCACTATATTTCTTATTATGTCTATACACTGGTTCATTAAGTACAAATCTAAGTGAAAATAGTGGCTCTTTTGTTTTTATTTAATAAAAAAACTACTGGGGCAGCTATCCTTATCAAAAAGGATAGTTGCCCCTTTTTTTTCGAGGGATAGATGCCCTTAGGGGCCTCTAAGGGCATCTATCCCTCAATACATATGTACATGTTAGTATCGATAATCACAGGTACTGTTTATATTTTTACCCGATTGCGTCAGAGGTTTTCTCTATGTTAACCGATTTTACTCGTTTAATTTGCTTTTTTTTGTTATGTTTACTTACTTATTAATGATCTGCCCTTATACTGATTGTAGGAGAACCACGCCACGAAAATACAAAAGAAAAGAAGGAGTGCGAGCGCAAGTATATTCTTGGACAACAGAACAACTATGTGAACTTGACATTTGCTGGTTTATCATATTAATTTTATTAGATTTCGCGTTTATAGAGTATGTCAGGCATCTATCCCACTCTGCAGGCATCTATCCTCCTTAGTAATTTCATGGTGGGGCAACTATCCAACTAGGTAGGCATCTATCCTCAAAAAAGGTGTTCTACAAAAATATTTATTACACATTATCTATAAATGATAGGATTAAAAATATATATAGTAATTCAAAACAGATAATTAACCTAGCTATATTCATACAAAGTGTTCGTATAAGATTCATGTTTTTTAAATTATGAGGCTATTTCAAAAAGTGGGGCATCTATCCCACTTTTACCCTATCTATGGAGAAGAATCGGCAAGAAACTCCATAGTCCTCCATAGTCTCCATAGTCTCCACGCGGGCGAAGCCGCGATCGGAAGCTAGTTTATACTAAAATACTTATTACATTATGACTATAGATACATAAATACAGATATAATTGAATGAAACAGATTGTTCTCCAATAAGTTATTGCTCTAATAAGAAAACCTTATTTTATTCAAGGAGAGACTAAAGCGCTTCCGTATTCATCAGGAAATATCTTCTTATTTCACTAAGCAGTACTAAAAATACTTATTTTATTATTTTAAAATATCTTACTGACGTTAAAATTAATGTCTGTAGTTATTTCAAATGAATGAAATTTTAACCACGTTCTAAATATGTTAGACATGCGTTAGCATGCGTCTCGTCAGACTTTTAACTATTTACTGAAATACCTACTTATCATGACGTATCTTTATATGAACAGTGTCCTAAATTAAAGATAGATATTATCAAAAATTATCTAACACTTAATAGTTAATACCTATGTAACTAAAATTTGATTATACCTACCTATTCGAAAACGCATGCGATTAGCGATATCACAAATTTCAATCTACCACAAAACTACCTATAAAAATATCTCTAAAAACACATTTATATTCCAAATCGAAGAGCCAAGATACAAACATTTATCGTCAATAAATAAAGCAATCGAACCGTTAGCGCGATAAACTATATAATTCTAAGCGTACTCTAATACATCTATCTTATTGCATCTATAGTAGGAAATAATTCTACAATATCTTTCTTTATGGCTCCATGTGTGCACGCATTCTTCCCAAACATGCAAAAACACTAACACATTCAAACGACAGGACCATGCGAAAAGATACTATACGTGTGTGTGTGCGCGTGTCAACGGCTATGTGTGCGTGCGTTCAATGACCTATGCATTTGCTTGCAGTACAGGCTAAAAGTATGCGTTGGTTTTATTATGGTTTTATTTTAAAAATGGAACCGCGGTCATCGTTGGGTTAGGTCGCGGTTTTTCGGGTTATTCGGTGAGCGAAGGTCGCCAACCGTTAGACGCTGTTCCAAATTTAAGATGAACGTCAATTTCGAATGCTTTTAAATTCGGAACTTGCTGAACAATGGACGAATTTAAAAATGGAACAGAACAGGGTCAGGTAATACGTCACGTGTTCATGACCGTTGACCCGTAAGGAAGCGTTCCAATTTTAAAAATAAAACAGTTTTAACCGATGAGGAAGTTATATGACGGTTATTTAAAAATATCGCGGGTCAATGTTGGGTTAGGTCGAGACTCGTTTCATCCGTCACTTAATTTTGTTCTGATTTAATGAATATTGATTGAACACAATGTTATGATAAATATGAACCCGGTATTTTATGAGTAAAGGTATCTAGTTATCTACATATTATGAAACTGATATATTTTGAATTTTTGACTGCTTTTTGCAATCTTATATGTAGGTACTTACATAACATCTCATTACACCTACTATACTTTATTGAATACTAAAATCTACTAAAAATAAGGATTTACCGACGTAAATAATTAACAATTCTAATGCATATTCATAGCAAAACTGCTCAATCAATATTTATGAAACTTTACAGTTTATATCAAATAATAATAATAATAATAAGGGCGTAGGGATGTGACGACCCCATCGCCCACGGTTGGAATATCTATTGTCTATGTGACAATAGATATTCCACCCGTGCAGTCAGTCAACCCGCAGGACACCTTGTGGCGGGGTGTCGGGGAGTAGCGACCCCGCGGGAACCGAGTGCTCCCGGGGGAGGCCCCTGTCTTCATCTCCGGCTCGCCTTCACCGGCCGGTCGGAGTGAAGCCTGACGAGGACAGGACCCCCACCTCTGGCTTGCCTTAACCGGCCGGCCAGAGTGGAGTCGCGAGAGCTTTTAGCTCGAAGGGTGGATGCGAAGCGTAAGTGGCGAGTGGGCACGTGATGCTGGACCCTCAGGGAGCGCGTGATCGTAGTTTAAAGTCCAGGGACGCCTCTCCACCCTTAGCTGCTCACAATATGTTGCCCCCTTGTCGCACTATTGCAGCGACTTATTTCGGGGGCCCATACAGTGAGAGGGCGAGTCACCACCTGCCAACATATTTTTACTTTCTTTTAGTAGAAAGGCAGGTGCCATAGTTTCCAATAGTCCCCAAATACCGGCCCATTTAACATCCCACTCCATAGCCCAGTTTATTTTGTTTTCCATATCTCGAAATAGTCCTACATCGGCCGCGGACTGCCTAGGACTGTATCTCTATAGTGCAGTCATGGGCAGGCTGCGGTCATGTCCCACAACACAGTAAAGTTCTCGAAAGGGCCTCTGCGTGTTGGATCCGTGTCCCCACGTAAGCCTTCCAAAGGACCGGGTACCTTCCTTATGATGGTACCCGAGTATTATGGATGAGATACACATAATAATAATAATAAATTCTTTATTGCACACCAAATAAAATAACAGAGAAGAAAACAGCGCATAGGAACAATGTACAAAAGGCGGTCTTATCACTTACAAGTGATTTCTACCAGACAACCTGTGATATTGGAAAATGCTGGAAGAATACATTTATGGAGGTGTGAGCAAAAGAGCACTAAATATTTAAAAATAAATAAATAAATAAAATAAAATACATGTATATATAAATATATGTATATATATATATATATATAGTACACCAATATATATACCTACATATTATGTAATAATAATACATACAATGTTTAATAGTATACATAAATTTAAAATATTAAAAATTACTAATAAATATATGTATAAACTATAAATTTATAACGAAAGATAATATTGTTTTACCAAACTATCGAACGTAGATATGGTTTGCGCATGTTTGATTGAATTTGGCAACGAATTCCAAAGATTAATAGCGTACATAGTAAAAGAGTGATGGTAGAAGTTAGAGTGATGAGATGGAATTAGAAGTGAAAGGGAGTAAGGAGATCTCAATACCAAGCTGTTGGAGTGACGAAATATAAATCTTTCCTTAAGATAGTTCGGTGTTCTAGCGTCAAACAATATGCCGTAAAGAAGATGAAGTATGCGTGCATTCCGTCGAGAACGTATTGGCAACCACTTGAGTTTCGTACGGAAGTGGGATACGTGGTCATATTTTCGCAAACCGAATATGTACCTTATGCCGAGGTTCTGAAGGCGTTCGAGAGCATCTAATTGGTTTTCATTAAGATCGGGATAGGCACAGTCACAGTAATCGAGGATTGGATGAAGTAAAGCTTGTACCAACTCAATTTTAGTGGGGATGGGAAGAAGGTTACGTAAACGTCTGAGAGAACCGTAGGAACCGAACATTTTTTTTCGCACTTCTTGAAGCTGCTGTGTCCATGAAAGAGTCTGATCGAAGTATACTCCTAGGTTTTTGACACTAGAGCTGTAAGGGATAATAACACCGTCAACAATAACTTTGGGGATGGTGACCCAGTCAATTTTATTAATGAAATGTCGACTCCCGATTATGATTGATTGGGTCTTAGCTGGATTTATATTCACTCCGTGTGCTTTGCTCCATTTTATTATTGATTCAAGGTCCTTATTGATTTGACGTACTGCATCAGGCAAATTCTCGTATGATGAGTGAGTATATATTTGCAGATCATCTGCGTACATGTGATATAAAGAGGAAATGTTATGAGTGATGGAATTAATAAATAGAGAAAACAAAAGAGGAGACAGTACGCCACCCTGAGGAACACCGGCAACGACATCACACCAAGATGAATGACAGTCATTACTGTAGATACGTTGACGGCGTCCTCGTAGATAGTCGTACATCCATCAAATAATTTCAGTAGCTCGAATAATTAAATATGTAATGATAACTGTAGCGACCTCTAGCGGTATAAAATTGAAACAATATTTTTCAAATAATTTGATTAGATTATAACACCGCCTGCTTGGAAGAAAGTGCTATTAAGTGATAAGACCGCCCTTTGCACCATATTCCTGTTGTTATACAATTTCTATGTCTACAATAAAAATATTACCTAGAATTAATATGTTCTTTAGTATAATTAAATATATTACCAACAAGCGTGTAACTGGTTGACTGGTTCTAGATGGATCGTAGTTAAGTGGACAATCAATCAATCGTTACATTTAATTAATAATAAGTTAGATTATTATCTCCATGTAGATAACTGTGGCTTTTATGTTTCAAGAACACACGGTCCTGGGTTCGGTAATCGATAAAAAATAGGGTTGCCAATGTTAAGTTTTAGTAATAACTAATAAAAAAAAGACTTGTCAGCAAGTGTCATTGTGCTATAACAATAATATGTTTTATGATCATTTGGATTATAGCTTTTTTGATAGATATAGCTTTATATAAAGCTTTAAGCTTCACTACAAAGGTTGATTTAATTAGTTTTCTTTGATCATCCATATCATATAATATACCTAGACTAAAGTGTAAATATACATCTATAGACTACCTATAGGTTTAGTACCTATATTACCCACTAAGAAAAATGTTGCTTCTAAGTTTATTTCAAATCGATAAACACAAAAACTACCAACTTAATCAATTTCGAAATTTATTTCACTACCATAAACCGCACTTATTCTGACAGCGGCACCGAGTGTACTAAACTCTCTCTTAGGCTACTAACTATTACTAAATTCTCTATTAACACTCAATTTCTCAACTAATTTAATCTTTTTTCCCTTAGGCGAAAGACCATACAAATGTCACCTACCAGACTGCGGGCGAGCATTCATACAGCTATCAAATCTCCAACAGCACTTAAGAAACCATGATGCCCAGGTCGAAAGGGCCAAGAACCGACCCTTCCATTGCAATATTTGTGGCAAGGGCTTCGCTACTGAGAGCAGTTTGAGAACTCATACAGCTAAGGTTAGTAGATGTTGAGTTTTGAGATTGTGAGTGTGAGTGAATGTGTTGTGAGTTGAGTGGTTGAGTTGTGATTTGTGAAGTGATTGTGTGACTCGAATAAGATGTTTTATCTAGTTTACTTGAATGACATTGTGAGGTAAATATGAAAGGATTAGAATACATATTATAAAGATAACTATGAAAATTAGAAGTTGAGTTGAGAGTTGTAAGATTTTTGAGTTGTATTAGTGAAAAGTGTTACTAAATAATTGCATTTGAGATGAATATGACAGATATTTCTATGAGTAATGCATGAGTCTGAATTAACATTTAAATTACTTACTTACTCATAATTTCATAAACAATACATACAATGATAAATAATGAATATACTTTAGCTTTTTCTCTATTCAATGATGTAAAATTACACTACATCTATATTATTATTGTTACAACTGTATTTAAATATGTATGTATTTCAGCAATATTATATTTTACCTACAATTTGTTTGTTAAAAAACTTTGTACAACTTTTAAATTTGAGTAATATCGTTTTAATTTCTTTTCTCTTTTGGCATTTTTATTTCAAAAAACAATTCACCAATCAAAATTCCCTTTGGCCGTTTTATTTAGTTACAACAGTTATGTTTATTTCAAAATTCACTTTCGCCATGTTTTATACGATGTTGCTAATATTTACACTATGCCCGCATCGCTCCGGTGGAACAGGAGCTTCAGCTGCACCTTGGTGTTTTGCAGCAACACGCAGCGCTCATGATCGGGGGCGCCACCGCCACCCCTTGTCCCATTTGCCACAAAGTCGTGTTCGGGGGCGAAGCCCTCGTCGAACACATGAAGAACACCCACAAGGACCCCAACGCGTCCGGTGTTGCGAGTAAGCATTCCCCCATTCCAGACTGCTCGACAAGGAACGTCATCTATACAGATAGATAACATTTCTTAGCTGATAACCTAGTTTAAGCCATCTCTTCCTTGCTGAGCGACTCGCTTCTTTTTCCCTGAATCCAGTCACTGTCATTGAACGTTCGCTCCCACGGAAGAGATTTATTAGCCTGTAAGTTAAGCCACTGGAAGTTTGTTAAATCGCTAGATATTCTTTAACTGTCTCCACGAAATATACGGTTAGCGTTTTACAATGATACGAAAAAGCTTCCAGCTGGCAAAAAGCCATGAGGGGTGTTGGTTTTTAAATCAACAGAAAAACGTATCGTTTCCATAAATCTGTAATTTAAGTATCTGACGGGACGCCATTCGTAGCTTCGTTTATTATTGTTTCGTCTATTAGAAGGGTTGGATGTTTTGCAAACATTTATTGTTCTAGACGATTCTTCGGATGGCGTTCCGCGCTCGCTGTCATAACATGTTTTGTTTATCTATAGCAGAAGACTTCAACATTCTTCGTCGTCAGCTCCATCGCTAATTGATTACTTTAGTTTCCTGTTTATTAGTATAAGTTTGACGAATGCCTCTTGTTGAAATGCCTTAACAAACAACCTTTGTTACATTCCAATCTCAATACTTCCTACTACTTGAAAATCTTGGCACAATTTAAAAGACCCACTGCTATAATCACACTTCAAAAGAGGCATTGGTCGCGTACATTACCATAACAAAGTTATTAACGCATCTGTTTTTCCCTCCCTCCCTAACCACTAACCTCTCCTGGTGGTCTGGTAGGCCCCCCTGCCACATCACCGTACCCAGCGCAAGCTAAACCTGTCGACCCTTACGTAGCCAAGCGGCGGACGGCCAACCACCCGTGCCCGGTGTGCGGCAAGCACTACGTCAACGAGGGCTCGCTGCGGAAGCACCTCGCGTGTCACCCGGAGACGCAGCTCACCAGCGGCTTGCGCATGTGGCCCTGCTCCGTCTGTCAGGCCGTCTTCACACATGAGAGTGGTATGTACCAATTATAGATAGACATTTATTTCAGCAACGCAAAAAAGAAATTGTTTTTCAATATGGCTGCGTGGTTGATGAGCGTGATATTCTGTGGTGCATTGGTGCATAAGAAACAGTTGTAGTTCCCGTCTTTCACATATAAATAATACTTATTTCACGATTAGTATTCTTGTTAGAATCTATACTAATATTATAAAGCTGAAGAGTTTGTTTGTTTGAACGTGCTTATCTCAAGAACTGCTGGACCGATTTGAAAAATTCTTTCGGTGTTAGATAGCCCATTTATCGAGGCAGGTTATAGGCTATATATCATCACGCTAAGACCATTATATAGACAGCATTTATTTCAGCAGAACGAAAGAAAATGCTTTTAAATAGGTACTGGGAGCGTAGATGATCCGTGGTACATTGGTGCATGCTGCAGTTGCACTTCCCATCTTTAACTGATGATAATGACGTACATTGAACTTTATTTTACGAAAAATTTGGTGCGGATGTATTCATATCTGTTACTGATCGATTTTTATACGACAGATTTTCAATTTAACATTCTTATAAAATTCTAAATGTACCTATATCTTAACCAAATATAGGCATTGTTAAATGCAATTATTTATAATACAGTTTTTAGCTTTACATTTTTCAAGATTTATATTTTTCGCAAAATTTTATAAAAACTTTGTAACCACAATTCTGACAAATTTTCACATAACATAGGTACCATGAAAATGATGTTCACGTATGATTATAACACTCATAATGTGACAATTATTATGTTGGTTAGTAAAATAATTACATCTATCAGAAATTCTATACAAAGTTATGAATATTATTATAATCTATTAATCACTACATATTAAAACAAAGTCGCTTTCTCTGTCACTATGCCGGATGCCCCAATGTATGCTTAAATTTTTAAAACTACGCAACGGATTTTGATGCGGTTTTTTTAATAGATAGAGTGATTTAAGAGGAAGGTTTTAGTATATAATTTATTTGGTTTTAGACAAAGCGGGCGAGGCCGCGGACGGAAAGCTAGTAAAAAATAAAACCACTCCCTAATAATAAGCATGTTGATTTTATTATATATGTTATGACTAATAAAACTTGTTCAATCACAATATAAAATAAACCATTAATGTCGTTACATGGAAAAATAATTAAGTGACAATAGGAAATAAAAGATAAAGTAAAGATAAAAACAATGCACTAGTGTTAGTCATAGGTCTATGAGTGTCTATTTTTAACTGACAGTAAAAACTATTTCATTATAATTTTAGTATGAAATAGGAACATTAACCTGAATAAATATTTATTTCTATTAAAACCTAATATTATCTACTAATAAAATTGTTATAACAAAATAAATTCAGATAACGGTAAGCAATATTTGTACGAAGTCGTAAAATAAGCTCAATACCAATATTATGGTTAACTGAACTATCTTGTTTCCCTGAAATTGCTATCGATATTTGTTTAAAACAAAGGAAGTTTTATGTTTATTAATAATATGGAATACTCAAGAAAAAACCTAATTATGGTTTTATTCGTTATTGATAATATTATGTTCTAGCAAATCGGTAAAAAATGAGGTGGTTTAGAGATCGTATATTGTATCAGACGCTAACAGTCCGCCGTCGCGTTGCAGGTCTCCTCTCGCACATGGAGCACATGCGCATGGAGCCGAAGCACCAGTTCGCGGCGCAGTACGTGCTGTCGCGCGCGGCGGCCGAGCGGCGCGAGCGCGACATCCTCGCCGCCGTGTCGTCCGCCGGCGGCTCCGGCCTGCTCAACCTCGCGCCGCCCTCCCCCGCGCCCTCCGACTCCTCCTCCAACGGCCGCCTGTCCTCCTCCGCCGGCTCCGACGCGGGCGGCGGCAAGCTGGCCGACCTGCTGCGCAACAACGGCCACTACGGCGACGAGCGCGTGGCCGCCATCGCCGCCGCCGCCGCCAACATGATGGCGCAGCCCGGCGACGCGCCCAGCGCCGTGCAGGTGGCCGCCGCCAACCTCGTGACGGCCATGCGCCAGCAGCTGGCGCGCGAGCCGCCCGCGGGCGAGCCGGCCGCACCACAGGCGCCCGACGCGCTGCGCGTGCAGCAGGCCGAGGCGCTGCTGCGCAGCCAGGCCGAGGCGCTGCGCCTGGCCGTCACGCAGGCCGCCGGCCACGACGCGCCCAGCCCGCTGCGCCACAACGGCGGCTTCCCGCCCGCCGACGTGCCGCCGCAGCTGTCGCCCGAGCTGGTGGAGGCCTTCCGGCTCGCGCAGGAGCAGCGGCTCGAGCAGGCGCTGCGGCTGCACGACCCGCGCATGCTCGGCTTCAACCTGCCGTCGCCGGTGCAGCAGGCGGCGCAACAAGCGGCACAGCAGGCGGCCCAGCAAGCCGTGGCCGCGCAGGCACAGGCGCAAGCAGCACAAGCCGCTCAGGCGGCACAAGCAGCCCAGGCGGCTCAAGCAGCCCAACAAGTAGTCCAACAGCAGCACATGCAAGCCGCACAAGCCGCGCAGGCCGCCCAACAAGCCGCACAAGCAGCGCAAGCCGCACAAGCCGCCCAGCAAGCAGCACAACAAGCTGTTCACCTGCAGCAGAACCCGCAACCGTGAAACTATGACTATTACTAATTCGATGCGATTTCCATTTCGCGAACTCATACTCGATAAGGAAAATGTTTAAAATTTTCGTATATTTTTGAAATGGATTTATTTCGGCAGGAGCGCGAAATCGCCTCCGGTTAGTGATTGTTTTCTATGTCTAAATTGTTGTTTTTCGATGCAAAATTGATGAAACTATATTAGTCGACTAAAATTATACAGTGATTAAAGATAATGCTAAATTTTAGATAGACTAACTGGTGTAAATAGGGAACGTTTAGGTGAAAAATTATGTACATATGGAAGTAAATGTACCTTTATATAAATAAATGAACAAAATGGAACAAAAACTCGCCCGAACAAGTAATTAGATGTAGAGACGGACAGACTTCAGTGCAATCGAAATTATATTTATTTGGTTGACGTTGAGCGTTATCTTATATACGGATATATTTATTTTTAATTTTATAGCTGTATTGCAAAATTGCTTAGCTGAGTACAAAGTTTTCGATGTGCCAAAATGAGCACGTTTTATCGCGACGTTACGGCGATCCCGCAATATTGAGTTGCAATATTTTCCAATTAAATCTATTTACATTTATTATTATTTCTAATTTTATTTCATTTCGCGCAATAACACATCTTATGCTAGTCAAGATTTACGCACAAATCTGTTTATTGAATTCAAAATTATTATTCATTTATCTTATTTATAAACTTGGCTAAAGTTAATTTTATTTTTATGCCATATTAGGTTAATGTTGTAAATATATAGGCCTGTTGCACAATGTTGATGCTTTTGTTTATAATCTAAAAGAATACTTTATTTTATTAAATAATTATTATTTTAAAAGAATTATCTTATATTTACGTTTTAATTTGTAGGTTTGTAAATAATTATGAACGAGTTATGTTTCACAAGACTGCCGTATTATCATTTATTTCAGAGTGTTTAAATAGCGATTTTACACTGAAACATGTCTACTGGACGAACATACAAACGGATAATAATATTATAAAAGCACAGTCGAAGAACGAATCTTCGAAAGTCTTGATAAGAGACACGAGACATTCTTTTACACGAACACAGACTAAGCCCATACATTTAAATGTTTTATTTTGATTTCATATATTTACATTCTAAATAAACAATAGCCCATTCGATCGAGAGATCGCAAAGCGTTTGCTTTAACAAACCACAGAGCAGCTGAACAGTTGCAACAATAGATTTATAGTTTACAATTGAACTGCAAGATCAGTCCCATTTCTGTAAACGGGAGTGAACTTGCAGTTTCCGATGAGAATGTCAAGTGTTGCCGAATATTCTTTTAATATTATCATCATGTATTATAATTAAGGTTCGGTGTTCGGTCGTCCGCGAGACGACACGCATCGTAGTATTCTACTTGTAATCGTAATAGGTAAGGCATAAGTAAGCTGATTTAATGTACGTGATTATTTCATTCTTCAATTGTAATTGGTATTTCGTAGGTTTCGAGAACCCGAGGTATCAATGTAATAATAAAAAACTCAATGCAATAGCCCAAAATCGTTAATTGTTTACGTGGTGATGTTTGGTTGTTGACGACGATTTCTTTCAACTTTTCTTTCGAGTTACGTATTTGTTTTAGAAATACAAAACTTTTCGGCAGATTTATCTTATTATTTGGGATGATAATGGACGGTTATACGCGCTGGAATCCGACGATGAAACTTCTGGGAAACGTGAGATATATTCACTAAAATTAAACAAACAAACAAAAACAAAATACACTGAAAACTTTTCGACTGAATGAACCGACACCGCCTCTAGTGGACGGATCGCTATTTATGTAAAAAATAAACAAATTCCTCAATAAATTTTAATATATAAATAAATTTAATATTACAACAAAAGAAGTTCCTATGAATATTGTATAAATTGTATTGTTTTAAATTTAGATCGTAGTAGAAGGAAAAATTTATGGACGTTTGGTATTTTTAAAGTTATAATTAACCATCGTGTTAGGGAAACCGCTCGATAGTGCGAGTTGTATAAAACATAATATGAAGCACGGATCGTGAATCCTAAATTAGATGTTTAGAAAGAATTACGTTTCCAGTAAAGTGTTCAAATATCGCGTCCGAGCCGGCAGCCGCGCGCCATTTTGTAAAAAAAATAATCTATTTTCGAAATCGCAAATTTATATGGATTTTTTTAGACAGCAAAAATACAATAAATATTATTATATAGACCCGCTCGGGTGCCGGCTCTAGGATATTTTCTGTGATCATCGAAACGGAATAGTTATATCAGATTGTGTCTGACAGAGTTATGTTTAAGTTTTTGACGATTAAATTTTTTAATGTTGACAGAAAAAAAGAATTAAGAAAAATGTGAAATTTTTTCTACATTTATTTTACGATGGAAATTCCATAGTTAAGCTGTACATTAATAAGCCTAAATAATACAGGCGACAAAAAATCGCTTGCGGACGGAATGGCGGGAAATATGGTTGTCTCTTTCTAACTCGTGTATTTCCCGGTGTTCCGGATTTAGTACCAATAGTAATGGTTTATGTTGATACTTGATACTAATATGGGAAATAGTATTCCGTATTTTTCAATAATGCGCTGTTGGTTTGTTTTTATTGAGAAATGGTCGTGGCATACATTTAGTTTAATTGGCTTTATGCGTACAATTAATATTTTACAAGTTTTTGTTACTAGGGTAATAAGTTGTTTCATTACCTTTACTGCTCTTTACGAATGAGACGAAAAAATTAAAAAATCTATCTAACTACTATATTTTTTAAATTTATCACGAAAGCTTTATGAAAAAATTTATACACTTACCTACCTTTTGAATATTTAATATTTCATATTTAATGTGAATATTATGAAATAACGTCTCATTCATGTACATAAAAAGCAGTTGTTTTTGCCGTCTGTACTTGTCAGATGACAAAAATTTTAAAAATATATAATTTATGATAGACGTCTTTCAAAGAGTAAAAATATATCGCACTACATACTTCACTAAAAATAATTAACAAAATTCAACTCTAAAATCTTTTTGGCTTAGTGTAGTGTGTGCAAAAAGATAAACTATAATTTTTTTTACTTAGGTATTTCATAATCTTCGACGTCTCTATCATAAAATATCGAATTCGCGTCCAACTTGCGATTACATTACATTTTTTATTTTAATGTTATTTAACATTGTTACGCGTGTTGCATCTGCAAGTTGCAACTACAACAGCAACAGCAACAACGGTCAACAACAGGCCTGTTGCTGTAACAACAGACTGCAACACGAGTGCGCTGTTATTTGTTAAGTTTTTAAATAATAAATTGCTGTTGATTTTAATTAATCATCCTTATTGACTGTTATTGTTTTTATTTTTAAACGCTTCGTAGTTTCTGTTAAAATTATCTGCTTATTTTACGATATTTAGCCAAATATACACATTTATTCGTAAGTTTAGCGTAGTCAAGATAACCAGGTTTTCAATTCATAACACAAGTAGACGTAATTACATGTATTCTTAATGTGTAAGTTAGTAATAAATGTAATGTAATTGTGGGCTCTTTTATAAAAATGCAGTAACACGTAGGTTTATAAAGGGGTCCAGAAAACATGGATTAATTACGTTTTTCCACAGTCGAGTACTTAATCCGTGTTGTGTAGTGAACAACGAAATAAAAAATCATAAATACAAAAAAAATGTACTTAAATGTAATAGTTAATGGAATATATTGGTGTTTTAACGGGTCAACCCTTCGATGCCACGACTATTTTAAGGTAAAAACAACGTTTTATGTACAAAAAGCGTTTTGATATTCAGAACAATAAAACTGAGCTGTGATTCTGTCAATATAAATGTTGGTAATAAAAAATTATATCGTACCTTTTTGGCGAAATTATTTAAATACGGATAAATTAAGGCCAGCAGCGCATTTTTTTCACTACAACGTTTTACGCCTAGTCTCAATAATGTCACACGGGCATTTCGATGTTGTTGTCCCAACAACAAAATTAACAACAAAAATTTCGCAACAACAAAATGATTGCAACATTCTTTTCTAATCTCTCCCCAATCGGTGTGTTCTAGTCTTTGTTTTTATTTCTTATGAGATAGTGTCGTGAACAAAATTGTAGATAAATTGAACAAAATTTGTAACACTTTCGGCGAATGTAAATTATATGGAAACACTTGTATAAAATTCAAAATTAAATCTATTGTATTTCGGCTATGTATTTAGGCGTAGAGTAAAATATGTTTAGATGGGAGACAAAATTCCATTTGGCGTTGTAAGTAAATAAATGAAATTGTGTATAAATTTAGGAAGTGATGTGTTATGTACCTCGATGTCTAGGTATAAATGATACCTATCTTGAAAGTTTTTTTCTAGTTGAAACCACGACTTTTTTCGTTTTAGTTTTTTATTCTTGTATAGAGTTATTTAATTATTATAGTTTGATAATATTGTGTTAATACGATGCCATGTTTAAAGTAATTATTTTAAGCCCGAATGTGTTTATTAAATATTATATTTTTTATAGAAGTTATTATTTTTTTCTTACTCGACTCATAGTCACTTAATTGTATTTATAGTTAAGTTTTAGTGTTATCGGTTGCGTTAATATTTTTTAATTTAGATTTTGAACAAACAATATTAATTATTAACCCATTAATTATATTTTTTTTAACAACGTGGAATGCTTAATGTGTCATTAAACTGAGAATAGTAACTATTATTGCCGAAGCGGTTAGCTATAATTATTTTAAAAAATAAAAAGAATGATTCATATTGGTGTTTTTCTTTTCCCTGTTTGATAAAAAATGAATAACATTATCCATTATCCTTGTGGTTTATAAAGGACATTTTAAATAGAGGAAAAGTCTGATGCTTTTTTTTACGTCGTTAGTTAAATATTGACTTTAAATATTTTTTTTTAAATGGAATAGTAATTTGGTTGATGTTACTTGGAAGTTATCTATGTTAATCACTAGGTACATACCTAGTATAAAACAAAGTCGTTTTCTGTCCCTATGTATGCTTAAATCTTTAAAACTACTCAACGGATTTTGATGCGGTTTTTTTTAAATAGATTGATTCAAGATGAAAGTTTGAGAAAGTATATAATTTATTAGGTTTTAGAGAAAGCGAGCGAAGCCGCGGGTGGAATGCTTGTAAATAATAATATAGGTACTTAGTACCAGTTATGGATATTGATGGAAATTGTCGAATGTCAATGTTTATAAGTTACCCACAAAAAAAATCCATACATAATAATTTCGTATTAATTTCTTGGAATTCTTTGTTTTAACATCGCTTGTTCATATTAAGCTGAAGAGTTTGTTAGGTATGATGTTCAAAGGTAAAGGTTGGTAGGTACTCATCTCAGAAACTATTAACTGGCTCAAATAATAAAATTTACGATGTTCCGATGAAGTCGCGCGGGCTAGCTAGTATGAAGTATCCCATTATAATTTACATGATAATTTTTGATATCATAAGACCACATCATAGCCCAATACACTCATAATCAACAAGTATATTAATATTTCTTTAAGTATAAAATATTAGTAAGTACTTAACTAGGTACTGTTTATTTTTTCATATCAAAAGAATTGATGACAAAAATAATTATTAAATAAGTTATCCGCTCTAAAGAATACTGCGTTATAATAGAACTAAAGTATATTTTCAGGAAAAGCGCCATCTCTTATCGATTTGCTGTATTAAAACATCGTATTTTCTCGTTATGGTCGCAGTAGCGACATCTATGTTAGTTTTTATAAACACAGCATTTATTGCAACGCCATCTATTGGTGGTATGACGTACTACATGAATTCTCATTTTGTATCCATAAACTCAGTTATGAAAATATTACATAGATGGCGCTTTAATAAAAAAGTAAACTGTATAAAATGAAATAGAGGGAGCTGTACAATAGTTTAAGAAAAGTTAAACTAGATGGCGCTTTCGCAAATAAGTAAAATGTGTTACAAATATGATAATTATTTTGGCGGGAAAGCAATATTGAGATTAATAGGTTTTAACTTTTTGTATTTAAAAAGAAGCGTCGTATAATAACGAGTAAATTATTTAAGCAATATTAATTTAAGTTATAATATTATTATGAGTGACTAACTGCGAGTGATGAGAAATGAGAAATCAAAAGTTACGATTTCAATAAATGAATTGGATTTATAATTATTATTACCCACTTTTAGATATTCCTCATCAGTTTAGTTAATTTGTCGCTGTCATCCTTTACTCAAATTCTTACTGCTCAACAGCTGTATGTATCTCATCATCAATCGCTAAATTTTTTTATTCGCTTGTTTTATAATCCCCTAAAAATGATAGAGAACATTTTAGTGAGAATACTTTTAATTATTATACGTTTCAATTGCTTTTTCCACTGTAAGTATAAGCTTATGGTTTAACTTTTTTACTTTATCTTGGTGTACCTATATCAGATAATATTAGTAAAATTAGTTTTATAACTTGAAACATTATACAGAAAAATAGTAATGGAAAAAAAGGCTCTTTTTGTACACAATTTTTTTTAATGTATAATATGTAAAACTAGACACAATAATTATTATAGGAGAACAGCTGCTGTTATCACTTGCTAGGCTGTACTTTATCTTCCTTCCAATTCCTACAAATGACCCGAAATATTTGTGGGTCACTTGTAACAGGATGGCGGTTCTACAGGGGTCTTAGTACGCAATGACAAAAAGAAAAATGATGGTCAGAACGCTGATACCGGATACCGATAGGTACTGTAATATAAAATATTACAGTATCAATATTATAGTATCTTCACCGTGTGTGACGCGCTTAAAACATTGCATAAACTACAAATACATAATATAATATCATCAACACTAATTTGTTTTTCAACAAATTTTGTTTCTGAAGTTTACGCAGTCTGGTCTCTGGACCCTAGTTATAATTACCTATAAGTACTTATATTAGATGATATATTAAATAGGTGCAAATTAAAATAAACTTACCACAAAAGTAATCACAAAGTAACGTTTTAATTTTATATTATTCCATAATTACTATCACTGGGATCGCGTTACGCTTCCAACGCGCGTGAAATTTTGTGATTTTAGATAAAAAATAATGTTTCATATCATTCGTATAGGCTTTTTATTTTTTCCTTTATTATTGTAGTCAGTAGTCACTTAGATGATAATAAAAATATATGTTAGGTATCCTTAGATTTTAATTTATTACCTAGGTACTATGCAATGTGTAATGCTAAAAAATTATTTTACTATGATCGTGTTAAATTGATTATTTTTTTAATGTTATAGGCTATAGCGTGGCGTTTTGTATTAATTTATAATTTCTGTCCAGTTGCTGCGATAATAAATAGTCCGGCTCCACTTTAGGTTACTTATCGTGTAATAGAATCATCTTCTAAATTATTATACAAGTAAAGCGTAGCAGTTATCACTATACTATCACTAATAGATTTGAAACAAAGTTTTTAACGCTTTCCGCCGTCTGACCTATGTACGCTTAAATAAATAAAAATATTATAATAATACTTACGTAGGCTGATTTAAAAGTAAATTTTATATTAAGTACCTTTGTTAGAACTAGCTGCCCCAGTAAACATTGTTCTGCACAATTGCCCCAATTTCGTGTTTGTCTCCATTAGAACATTCCTCCGTTAAAAAAATATGGCCAATAATTGATCGAGCCTTTCTCGAGTGCTTATCAACAGAATTTAGAATTTAGAAAGTAAGATTCATTTTTATTATAGGTACATCATACATGATTACATAACACTATATGCATACGTATAGTGTTGTACATATTTTAGTATCAACCCTGTAGTCTTTAGCCAAGCCAGGGCGCTAGTAAAAGATCAATAATTATTATAACATTATTTTACAAGTCACAGACACGGTGTAAATTATGACATAACATAATATAACCATTTTACCTGTAACGGTTGTTCTTGAAGCATTTATCGCTGAATGTCACATCAATATGTAAAACTGTGTCTGCTCGCGTGTCGGATCTGATAGAGCAGGTCTTTATCACTCTACAATAGGGGGCTGGAATCTTATTTAGTTGTGTTGCGGTAAAGTGAGGATGATGGGCATTTTGAAACATGGCTGAGGAATAATATTCGTTTCGTTTACTATTGGATATAATATGAGATATGATATTTAAACATGAGCAGAGCTTAGAACAGACACTATTAAAGTTTTTTTGTCACTATCTTGATATTAAAAATAAACAATAAATTGAATAGTTTCTTTTATTGGGTATATCTTTTTTTCTCTATTATCATCTTTACTGTTTCTACCTCAGCGAACAACAAACAAGCTACTGTTAAGAAATCGAAGATAACCCGTCAACGAAGTCAATTTTTCAATTTCAGTAACGGATCCAAGACAAGCGATTTGTTCCGTTATTCTAAACCCATTTTACACATATCCTGAAGACAACGACCTACACCAAACAAAACTCCATTTCCAAGTGTATTGTATAATGTCAGTTTTTCCAGTATAACAGCGACATATATAATTGATAAGGCATACGAGTTGCTTCCCCGTTTCGCTTGCGTGCCTCCGGAAAAGGTCACGTGATATTAATTTTTTTCTAGAAATCATAAGTATGACTTACTTGACACCTAACTTTGTTTATGATAAAATAAGAAATGTGGTTATGTTGTATTTAGTATGGTAAGGATGGATTATGGTGGTCTATTTGCGGATTTTCGACATTGTTAATTTGATTAGGACTACCTATTATTTTTGTTATTTTTGTTTTTTGCCATACCGCCATACTGGTACAAATGATTCAATAATTTCTGTCAGTATCTCCCGGCCTAAGTGGTGCTTTTTAATGAATAAGAAACTTCCTAAAATAATATAACTTCCTACAAAAATTAAGCGGGTCACAAAGTCACTCTACTGAATACCTACATATAATTGTACCTACATATAATTTTACCAGTTATAATTTGGCAAGTCATATTTTGTTTTAGCGGCGTCTTAGTTATTTAAACAAGCTTACAGTTTAAAAAAAATTGGCTGCATTTTAATGAAAAAACTTAAGTTACAATAAGTGCGGTGTCCTAAAGATAAGAATCTATGTAATTTATATAGGTACTTCATGTCAATAACAAGATTGTAATTAGGTAAACGAAGTATGTTTATTGTTAAGTGTACGTACTTTTTTGTAGTGTGAATGAAGTGAAGTTTTTTTTAGTGTCATTCCAAATGGGTAATTAGTAAACAAATTACTACTTTATGTATCGACCGCTTGATATTGGTACTTATAGAGTTTCGAAAAGCTCAGTAACATTCTCATTCTTTAACGCTCTATCTACATCTTAATATAGGTATATAAATCTCGTGTCACAATGTTTGTCCTCAATGGACTCCTAAACCACTTAACCGATTATAATAAAATTCGCACACCATGTGCACTGTGCAGTTCGATCCAACTTGAGAGATAGGATAGTTTAGGTAAACATGTAGGTACCACGGGCGAAGCCGGGGCGGACCGCTAGTAATATTATACATATTAATGTAATATAGGTAAATCTGTTAATTAACCATTCAGGCTTAATTAGCTACTAAACGCATACAGAGGAACACCGTATACCTACGTATACTTTTGCCTCTATGAATATCAAAATCCTGACTTACAGCTCGGATTATTAAAAAGTGAAGTCCCATGTCCCCTAGTGGGGTAAGGGGCAGATGCATTATACATCTGTTTCACTGATCGATTTTCTTTAGGGACAAGTAGGTGATCAGAATTCTGTGTCCTGCCAGACCGAGACATTTTTTTTCTTCGTCTTCACCGGGAATCGAGCCCAGGATCCACGCGTCAACCACTGTACCAAGGAGGCGGTCGAATTATTAAAGTAAAGATAATATAATACCACACTATACTATAATATAGGTTGTTCTCTTTATAAGCGTACAGAATGTCAAAGAGAACTTTGCTAAGTATAGGAATTATTAAATTGAGACGTATTTTTAAGACAGATAGATCTTTGTTTAATTGCCTTGTGTTCTTTCAAGTGTTAAGAATGTCAGTGTTCACTTTTTATAACCCTTTCATGTTAGTTATATTTAAGATTATTTATAAAAGAACAACACAACATTTTTAGGCTGCCTCTAAAATGAATGACGGTCCATTTCATGCCTGTACAAAGTAAAAAGTTTAAGTAATTAGTATTTTTTTCCTTAGCATATTATAATCTAGACATTTTTATGATACATATACCTATAGGTTTGATAAACATCAACATAGCCCCCTGCCTCGTCTGTCTGTCTATCTAGACGTGATAATCTATCGTTTGAGAGTTGTTACATCGATATACGGCCTACATTTGTGATCGCTACATGTTAATAATTGTTAAGTACAGACATATATTTTTTAATGAGAAATTTTCTGTGTCTTATGTTTCACAAAAATTACTTGACCAAATTGACTACCTAAAAGTTTTCATGGCGACAGTTTTTATCCCATGATGATTCTATTCACTTATAGAATCCATCTCCCATTTTTGTATATAGGTTTAGAGACATTTTACAATTAGCTGATTCTGATTATGATAGGAAGATAATTTAGGTTACATATATTATCATAGATGGAAAGTCCTTACGTCGTCGGTATCTAACTGACATTTGCTTCAAATCGATCGAAGAATCTCAAACAAAAAAAAATCACGGCAATCAATCCAAATACAACTTTTTAATTTAAAATTACATGTTTGCCTGTTCTATAGGTACCTGATTAGTATAATGTAGACTTCGAAATATACGAGTATAAAACAATTATAAATCTCACATGATAAATAGTGCTGTTTTGCGACTCTTATGGTGAATTGCAAACGAATTGTTAGATTTTCTTGGAATTTTCATCATACATTCATACTGGAACATATCTAACAAGCTTATATTAATATTTATGGCACATACACTAGAAAATAAGCTAGCAAAAAGTTATTGAACTTCATAATTACGTAGAACGCCTTGTGAAAAAATAAATGGACCGTAGAGGATGGTATTTTTTATATTTTTAATTATCTATCGTCGATACGCTCTGGTGGAAATAATGTTTTTATGGAAGGGCTTTAATTATTATTTTACCGCGAAGAGTTGCTAGAAGAAACTAGTATTAGGTATCGTCTATAACTTTGTATGCAATTGAAGATATGAGATACAGTTTCTATGAGTAGAGTTAAAAAATATGTCTCATTTAAGTCATGTGACTAAAAAAGATCTTAACGTTAATCATTTTCATGTCAGTTTTCTCCAAACTTCTCAATTTTTTAACACCCATTTAGCTTCACCTACCTACTTATTTACTTCATGGATTTACTTCAAATTTGGTACAGTTAAGCTTGAGACCTGAGAAAGGATAACGGACAGATTTTATCCCGGAAATCCCACGGAAACGGGAAGTATGCGGACGAAGCCACTTGCGGAAAGCTAGTTGTTAACATTCTTATATCTATACTAATTCATATTATAAAGCTGAAGAGTTTGTTTGTTTGAACGCGCTAATCTCAGGAACTACTCCGATTTCCGGTAGGATTTGAAAAATTTTTTTCGGTGTTAGATAGCCCATTCATCGAGGAAGGCTATATGCTATATATCATCACGCTAAGACCGACAAGCGACCATCGCGGGAACCGCGGAGCGCAGCTAGTATTATATAATATGGCACAAGCCACAATATTCTTATTAACTCAGGCCCCGGAACCACAGACACAATAGAAAATCTATTGTGTCGTGGACCGATCGGGCCACTTGGGGCTCAATGGGTTAAGAAAGCAATGCATACTGTTAAAAACTGAAGACAATATGCCATGACTACAATCGACCGTAAACGTCGTGTTTATTGTTTTAAATTATTAAATCGCGTTTCTGATTATCTTTAGTCTTGCGTAAAATCAAATACAAGAAAACATTGAAATAATAATGTAAGTTAAATTCGTAATTGTAGGTAACTAGGTACTTAGTAACTGGGTTAAAATTCTACTTTTTTAATAAAAATAAGAACTAACTAGATACTGCATTTAGTAATTGGGTTAAAATTCTGCTTTTCTATCTATACCTACTAATATTATAAAGAGGAAAGGTTTGTAATTATGTATGTATGGTTTTCACGCATAAACTACTGATCCGATTTTGATGAAATTTGGCACAGACCATCTTTAGACCCTGAGCAAGAACATAGGCTACCACGGGAAATATGTACCACGGGCGAAGCCGGGGCGGACCGCTAGTTTTTTATAAAAATAGAATTAAATGGCTATTCGTATAGAAATGCTTTGTAAATTAGGAAACTGACTTTTTAGACTACATTCTTGGAAAATTATGTTTTCTTTAGCGAAGATTAATTGCAGTTTAAAACATGTGTAGTAGTTTTTGTGGTACATATTCTATCCATAAAACCGTAACGTTTTCTGTTTAATTTGATAAAAAATCTATACAATCAGTAACGAGTAAAGTAATCTGTTATCTAAAATCATTTAATAATCGTTAAAAATTAGTTTCTAAAGAACCAAAGCACATATTATAAATAATTACTAGATATACTTATAAGTTTAAGTACTTTGATTATTTACTCTTAGTACCTATGTAAACTAAGGTCACTTCAGTTCTGTTCAATGTACAAAACCTTCATAAATATTATATTTATTTATTTAAAAATTAAATATATCTCATCAATATTTCCTTGTAATACATCTTATTTTCAACAAATTATTATAAATTAAACCCTACTAATATTGTGTATTAAAAATTTACTTATTATATTTTAATGTTCGTGACGTTTAGTGCATGTACTCTTTCACGCAACAACGGCTAATCCTATCAGGATGACATTTTACGCAAAGATAGTTTGCATAGTCTATTATCCGAATATTACAAGATAATTATTAAATACACAAGATATTTATTCAATAAGTTCAAAGATTCTTGACCAATTTTATTAGTATGATAGATTTATCTCCGGGAACGAGATAATAACTTCAAAATACATATCTGAAAGAAATTAAAGACCAAAATACGTTCGCAAACGGCAATACAATTCAAACCACAAAAAAATTGACAAAGCATAATATGTAGGTCATATGAAATCATTATTTTTGATCATCATCATGCTTGTACATTATAATACCAATATCTCCTGCAAAGTTCGATCGGGAATCGAACCCAGGACTATCTGCTCGTATGTTCGAAACCAATGAGACAAAAGGCTAAGTGCTCAATAAATAGGCATAGACTATAATTAGATACCATAGAAAGCAGATTTTCCCATTACTTACGTTTCTACCTATTGTCTAAGATTTACACATATAGACCGCATAGATTAATTATACAGAACTGTCAATTACTTTTGTAAAAAATAAAAACTACATAAGAATGAATTTTCCTAATTCCGACTGAAAATTTTCTTTAGAAGTTTAAAAATATTAACGTACCTGCATTAAATTATATGTAGAAATAAATGGTTTTTAAACATTTGTATTAAAGTTTTTGTAATGGTGCATTTAGACCAAACAAAACCTAGAGCTAGAGCAAGAGCAATATTTAGTGATCTATTAGTGTAAACGAAAACTCGTATTCAGTGTTGTTCAGTATAAGAACATTGTATAGAATCCTTTCAAAAGCACTAAGAACAACGAAACCTTCTAGGTAAACATGTTCCAACTTAGGACGCGTTGTCACTTACCATCAGGTGAAACAGCGGCCAAATGTTTACCTATTCATGAATAAAAAAAAAAAAATAATGCTCTACACCTGTTTACACGTAAATAATTTGATATAGAGGGGTTAGAATGAGCATTCGCTCGTTAGATGTATGCACCATTAGACCACTAATACAAGCGGTGACGGAAAACTTTGTAATGAAATCGGCCTGTGATAAAGCCAAAATCTTTTAACTTTTACTAAATAGAAATCTTCTCTTCTAATTTTGAAAACCACAATTTTTAATGAAGCCTTAACCGCAGATAATAGATATACACTAGCCACTTTTGTTTCGAAATAATAATAATACATTTCTTGACTATTTATGTAGATAATAATTGTTTCCGATACAAAAAGATGATCAAGAATCATGATGAGAAAAAAGTTAAACGTCAAAATTAATATCGATTATCAGCAACATCTACAATTAACCTAATCTATGCTAGTCTATATTTCTTAGCGCTGAAACGTAAAAAAACATGACGTCATAATTACACATCACTTTTCTGAATGATCTCTGTCTGTCTGTACATTGAAGGTTTTAGGGTTCCTTAAGTAAATCTATGAAACGCTAATTAGCATAGTTTTTTTTAACTTAATAAGTAAGCAATACCAAATAATATATACAATTCATATATTTAATATTAATAGGTAGGTATAGAGATATTTATCTAGTATATTTTAAGTATTAAGAGCATAAATTTTTATTTAAACAATCAAAGTACGAGCAAACCTGTATGCAAAAGCTAGTCAAGTAAAGTAACTGTGGGGCGAAAAGTGTATTTAATAATAAATATTAAAGTTAAGTCTCTCATAACGAGTGTTATAATTGTTGTATATTATGTGAACCGTGATAGCAGAACAGAGAAAGGAATGGAATAGCTGTTGAAAAAAATTTAAAGTATTTTTAAAATACATATAGGATAAACTCTATTATTTTCATGTCATAGTTTATAACAATATAGAGCCAAAAATGTTTTGTTTTAAATTCAATAACATCAGAAAATTCAAAACTATTTCCGAGATGCGACAACATCAAGGACGGATATTCTAAAAGAATATAAGATGGCGCACGAATTATCTCATATATTTACAACGTTGCACTAAGAAATTGAAGTGTTATTATAACGAATTTTAAAAAGTCACCACATTCCATAGACCATCCTCACTGCGAAATGCTCGAATCGTCGGGATAAACAGTATACTAAACGAATCGTGATTAAAATCTATTAAAATTGTTTAATTTCTACATGTCTACTTGCGTTAAATTAAACAAAAGAAAACAAAATTATGACTAATAATAATATACTCACCCAAATTTTCAACTAAAAAAAAACCTAAAATCAACTCCACTCCTTTACTATCCTAGCTTATAGGGCGCTCTAGTATAAGCGGAAACGTTGACATTTCGTACTAGAGTTATGCAGTTCGATTCCGTTTATCGCGCAAAAAACAGGTGCCAGTAAAGGTCAGATGTGTTCGACCTGCGCACGCGCAACCAACGTCTAACTAGTTCTAATACTTAAATACAACTTCAACGGTTTTCTAGATCATTTTTATAGTGGTTATGATTATTTATCTTTGTGTAATATGAATTATGGATTATAAATTTGCTTTAAATACAATGTTGCGCTTGCGCTGATAGTTATTGCATTTGGTAGTTGTATGTTTTAAAAGCTAAAAGAGAAGTCCCGTGTCCCCTAGTGGGGTAACGGCCAGATACATTATGCATATATCTATTTCACTGATCGATTTTCTTAGTGTTCTGCCAGACCAAGACATTTTTTTCTTCGTCTCCACCGGGAATCGAACCGCGAATCCCACTGTTTTATGCTCACGCGGTAGGTATTAATAATTTTTTAATTCGTTTATTTATTTTTACAGGCTTCCTTCAATGGGCAGGAACACAGGAGCTAAATTTAAATCGCCTCAAACAGCACACCACATCACCACTGCTGGAAACGGTGAAGGAAAACTTCGTGAGGAAAGCATAATATACATACAAGAATCGAAATTTCGACATCTGCCAAACTTCACTTGGCCTGCGATCATTATGGCATAATCTCTCATTCTCATAAGACGCCCGCGTCCTGTAGAGGGAACATAATATTTAGATCTATGACGTTAATAATCACACAACTTATTTCGTTATTTGTGAACTTGCAAATAAAGATACTGCTTCATGAACTGTCTTTATTTATTTTCCATGTATGTTTTCCTCCCTTAATTAGCTCTAGGCAAACATAACATAAATTATTTGTCACTGTAAAACAATCATATTATATTTACGTGTTTACCAACTTTTTATATACAGTAGCACCTCTATAAGTCGAATATCAAGGGAGACGCCAAAAAATTCGAGTTATAGAGTTTTCAACTTATGGAGGATTTCGACTTAGGCGGATTTTGATTCGACATAAAGAGTTTGAGGTTTATTCTTATAAATTTTGAATTAGAGAGGTAAAATAAATTAAAATTCAACTTGCAGAGGTGACAAACATGTTTTTATTTATTACAAATCAACATTATTTCAAATCATTTTAAAATAAAAAATATGGCATTAAAAAAAGTACATATTTAGTGATATACACACGTAACAACATCTCAATCCCTACGCATACATGACATAGTCCACCGGTTGGGTAATCGTGGCGGAAACCTAACACATATTCCCTTAAATGAACTTATTTAAATAGCTAATGTCTTAAGGTGTTCACCACATTGTGACTGTAACTGTTGTCTTTCGAGTTAATAGTTATTTATCGTTATCACTACATAGTATAAAACAAAGTCGCTTTCTCTGTCCCTATGTCCCTATGCATGCTTAAATCTTTAAAACTACACAACAGACTGCGTTTTTTTTAATAGATAGAGTGTTAATGCGTTTTTTTTAATAGATAGAGTGATTCAAGAGGAAGGTTTTAGTATATAATTTATTAGGTTTTAGACAAAGTGGGCGAAGCCGCGGGAGGAAAGCTAGTATTGAATAAAGCCTAAAGGTAACATAACGATTAAGAAAACAGAATAAGACTAGTGACTTACAAAATGAATTGTTAGTTAAGTTAGGTTGTTAGTTAGGCCTCGTTGGTGTGTAGAGTTAATAGTAGAGTAAGTAGTATTAAAGCAAAGTTTTATCTACACTGAGCGTACACTTGAGTAAGACTTAATACGAATCACACTGTTTTAGTACATTTTAACCAAATTAAACTTACCTTATAATATTACGGTGGTGCTTTTTGTTCTGAACTCGCATAGGTGTCCTATGTATTTGCAGCGGGAACATAATGAGCCGATGATGATGATGATTAGGGTAATTAACATTCTTCAAAGCAAGTACTGCCTCTACCTGTATCAAGTTCCATCAATAACTCAATACTTATCAACAAACGTTCAAACTCAAACTCAAACTCAAACATTCATTTATTCAATTAGACTACTATTTAGTAGCACTTTCGAATCGTCATTACATAGTATTTTTAACATTTACCACCGATTCGGAAAGCAGTATCTATGGAGAAGAATCGGCAAGAAACTCCATAGTTGCTCTTTTAAATAATGTCAATAAATTTACATAATATGTAACTTATATCTAACTACATAATATGCCAAGGAACTGTCCTGTGGTTTTTACGCGACAACCCTCCATGGGTCTTTATCGTCCATATATTCCTGAATACTGTAGTACGCTCTCTGAACTAGTACATTTTTTATGTAAGTTTTAAATTTAGAACTACTAAACTCTTTAATATTGTGAGGAATTCTATTGTATAAGCGTATACCTTGACCCATAAATGAATTTTTAACTTTAGCTAATCGGAAAAATGGCATTTCAATTCTATTCTTGTTCCTTGTGCCATAATCGTGTCTATCTCCTACTCTTGTGTGTAAGTCAGAGCTTTTGTGTACATGCAAAATATTATTAAATATATACTGTGATGGTACAGTAAGGATACCAGTATTCTTAAAATGATCTCTTAGTGAGTCCCGAGCACGTAAATTATATATAGAGCGAATGGCTCTTTTCTGTAAGATAAATATAGTTTCTATATCTGCAGCCCTGCCCCACAGTAGAATTCCATAGGACATAATGCTATGAAAGTAGCTGAAATAAACCAATCTGGCCGTATCTTCATCGGTGAGATGCCTTATTTTTCGGACTGCATATGCAGCAGAACTGAGCTTACCTGCAGCGGTGTTGACATGGGCTCCCCACTGTAGTTTCTCGTCCAATGTTAACCCTAGAAATACAGTAGACTCAGTAGGATGCAATACCTCCCCGTTCAAGGTAATATCTCTGTTCAACTTTTTTACATTAGGAAGTAAAAATTCAACACAAGTGGTTTTTTTGGCATTTAATAATAAATTATTGGCAGATATGTGTAAAAGAGCACTGTTCACTTCGTCAACATTTGGGTCATGCCTATCCACATTAAAAATTAATGAGGTATCATCTGCAAACAGAACTATTTCACACCTATCCTGCAAATAATAGGGAAGATCATATACCAAGAACAAGAAGGGACCTAAAATTGACCCCTGTGGAACACCAATGTTAATTGACGCACCGCTAGAACGTTCTCCATTAACAACTACAGTCTGTATCCTATCATGCAGGTATGACGCTATGAGGTTCTGGGCTTTTCCTTTAATTCCATAGTGATTAAGTTTACGTAACAAAGTACAATGTTCAACGCAGTCAAATGCCTTGGAGAGGTCACAAAATATCCCTAGAGCATTTTTTGAGTTTTCCCATGCCTTATATATATGTGTTAGAAGTGCAACTCCAGCATCTGTGGTTGAGCGCCCCTTTGTGAAACCAAACTGTTTGGTGTGCAGTAAATTATTATTTGCAAAATGACTACTCAATTGGTTTAATATTAACTTCTCGAATACCTTACTTAATGTTGGTAAAATAGAGATAGGTCTATAATTGTTACAGTCTTCTTGATCGCCCTTCTTAAATAAAGGTATAACTTTACTAAGCTTTAGTAAATTAGGAAATGTACCATAGTCACAACACTTATTAAATATGGAAGCTAAATTTTTCGCAATATTTTCTATTATATTATTAACTAAATTTACGGACATTCCCCAAAGATCACAAGTATTTTTAAGATTAAGCGTCTTAAAGGCAGTAACAATATCATTAGCAGTTACGTGTCGTAATTCAAATAATGTACTGCACTCCGCAACATGGTCCCTCAAAAAGGTCTCTGCGAGTGCTGAAGACGAATTTAAACTATTAGTAATAGTAGCAGGGACACTACTGAAGAATTCTTCAAAAGCAAGCGCAATTACTTAATGTTGGTAAAATAGAGATAGGTCTATAATTGTTACAGTCTTCTTGATCGCCCTTCTTAAATAAAGGTATAACTTTACTAAGCTTTAGTAAATTAGGAAATGTACCATAGTCACAACACTTATTAAATATGGAAGCTAAATTTTTCGCAATATTTTCTATTATATTATTAACTAAATTTACGGACATTCCCCAAAGATCACAAGTATTTTTAAGATTAAGCGTCTTAAAGGCAGTAACAATATCATTAGCAGTTACGTGTCGTAATTCAAATAATGTACTGCACTCCGCAACATGGTCCCTCAAAAAGGTCTCTGCGAGTGCTGAAGACGAATTTAAACTATTAGTAATAGTAGCAGGGACACTACTGAAGAATTCTTCAAAAGCAAGCGCAACATCAGCACTTTTGTCAATAACCCTGTCATTATTTACAAGTTTTATGGTATTACTTGATTTGCTTTTACCCATTTCACCATTAATAATTGACCAAACTGTTTTAACTTTATTATCAGAGTCGCGTATTTTTTCTTTGATATACAAACGCTTTGCAGTGAAACAAACTTTTTTAAAAATTTTTGAGTAATTTCTAACATAACTAAGAAAAGATGGGTCTTTATTATATTGCTTCATACCATATAATTCATAAAGAATGTTCCTGCACCTATGTATACTAGCTGTCGCCCATTTACTAAATGGTAAATCCTTGGTAATATTTAAAGATTTAACTTTAAATATTTTTTCAAATTCTTTATGTACTAAATTAAAAAGATTTTTAAACATTTCACAAGGACTATTAGGATAGGATTGATCATTTAGTACGGGCAGGTTTTTATTAATATTATTCCTAAATTTATTAATGCCTTTTTTAGTTATAGGCCTAACATTAATCCTTTCAAATGTAGGTATGCAATCCCATTCAAAAACTACTTTCTGGCCACAGTGATCCGAAGTCAATGTATTGAGAATATTTTTCTCTAAACAGATGCAGTCACAGTATATATTATCAATACAAGTTGCAGAAGTAGGTGTAATTCGTGTGGGTTCGTTAAAAAGTTTATATAGATTAAATGACTGAAACAAATTAACAATTCGTGTAGCCGTTTGTGTTTGTAAAAGTAAATCAATATTAAAATCACCACATACTATAACTTTTTTTTTACTCCTGCTTAGACGCTTTAATATTTCTTCCATGACTGTCTCAAACATATTATAGTTAAAGTTAAGATGCTAATCAATACATATAATAAAATTCTAGAAAAGTGGTGTCTGTACAATGAAAATATGTAAAAAAAAATTAGCAGGGGTTATTACTGAATCGATCCCAAACCCAAAACTGTCGTTAAAAAAATTTTTGTCTGTTTGTCTGTTTGTCTGTTTGTCTGTATGTTTGAACACGCTAATCTCAGAAACGGCTTATCCGATTTAAATGTTGTAAATGTAAAAAAAAAAAAAAGGTTTTCACTAATATATTGTGGTAAGCTTCATTTAACATTTAGTGTTTATTTCATGTCAATCGGTTCATAAATAAAAAAGTTATGACCATTTAAGTAATCACAGCGAACATTTGCTAAGGCATTCTATACATGAATTACTTTATGACGTAAATTATACGCTAAAGTTATTCCTTAACATGTCCAGATGATCATATCGAAAGTTCCCAAGCGTGGGGGGGGGGGTGGTTATGCTGAGGGGGTAGTAGGGGGGGTCAAAGGAACTTTATTTAGATTTTTGCTCATAAGTCTAAAACCTGCACAAATAGCATTATGGTTACTTCTAGGTAAATTTTTTATATAAAAGGTCTTTGAAATTATGTCGTAGGTATTATATTTTTAACCCCCGACGCAAAAAGAGGGGTGTTATGTTCACTATGTGTGTATTGCGTGTCTGTCTGTGCCACCGTAGCTCGCTAACGGGTATTATACGAATTAGATGCGTTTTTTTGTTACATTAGTTGTTTATAATATAGGGGTAAGTGGGAATGAAAAAAACGAATGTTAGTTGTTAATGTAGGTTGTAGGTTATACCCAAGTGATATATCAAATGAAAATAGACGACATGTCAGACACAATTAGTCAAATTTTATCAAAATCGGTTCATCCATTTATTTGATATAGGGGTAAAAGTGGGAATAAATAAATGAATTTTATCAAATATACTCAAGTGACGTATCTAATGAAAGACATGACGTGTAAAGTACAATAAGACATATTTTATCAAAATTGGTTCATCCATTTATTGGATAAAAGTGGCAATAAAAGTTGTCAAATATACCTAAGTGACATATCAAATGAAAGGGCATGACCTGACGTGAGAAGTATAATGAGGCATAGGTATTTAATCAAAATCGGTTCATCCATTTATTATACTATATAATAAATGGATGAACCGATTTTGAGGGGTAAAAGTGGGAATGAAAAAAACGAATGTTGTCTGTTATACCCAAGTGATATATCAAATGAAAAAAGACGACCTGTCAGTAACAACAAGTCAAATTATATCAAAATCGGTTCATCAATTTATTTGATATAGGGGTTAAAGTGGGAATAAATAAATAAATTTTATCAAATATACTCAAGTGACGTATCTAATGAAAGACATGACGTGTAAAGTACAATAAGACATAATATTTTATCAAAATTGGTTCATCCATTTATTGGATATAATATGTAGGTATAAAAGTGGGAATAAAAGTTGTCGAATATACCCAAGTGGCATATCAAATGAAAGGGCATGACCTGACGTGAGAAGTATAATGAGGCATATTTAATCAAAATCGGTTCATCCAATAATTATATGTAGGGCAAAAGTGGGGATGAGAAAAACGAATGATGTCTGTTATACCCAAGTGATATATCAAATGAAAAAAGACGACCTGTCAGAAACAATTAAGTAGTCCAATGTTATCAAAATCGGTTCATCCATTTATTTGATATAGGGGTAAAAGTGGGAATAAATAAATGAATTTTATCAAATATACTCAAGTGACGTATCTAATGAAAGACATGACGTGTAAAGTACAATAAGACATATTTTATCAAAATTGGTTCATCCATTTATTGGATATAGGTATAAAAGTGGGAATAAAAGTTGTCAAATAATATACCCAAGTGGCATATCAAATGAAAGGGCATGACCTGACGTGAGAAGTATGATGAGGCATATTTAATCAAAATCGGTTCATCCATTTATTGATTTATAGCGGTAAAAGTGGGAATGAATAATCGAATGTGGTCAAATAATATAAACAAGCGGCATATCAAATGACGTGTGAATTACAATTAGTCATGTTTTATCAAAATTAGTTAATCTGTTTATTACATATAGGGCACCTTAGGGGTGATAGTGGGGATACATAATCCAAATGGAGTACCAAACTAAAGGATATGACATGTACATAATATATAGGTATGATTAGACATGGTTTAGAATTTAGATCAAAATCGGTTCTGCCATTTACTAGGGGTGCAAGGGAAAAGTTGAAAGTCTGTGAAAGTAGAAGGAATATGGGAGCGGGAGAATAACCACATCCAGGAAATTTTGAACTCTTCTGTACCTAAGTTTTATAGCTCAGTTTAGTAATAAATTTTACTAACAGTTCTTTTGTGTTATTATTTATTTTATTTCTTAACTTTATAATAATGTGTAAGTACTTATAATTTAGTTGTATATGATAGTACGTTTGTTTACTCAATAATTGTGTGTTAAGTGGTAACTACTATGCAGTCACTATTCCACGCGGACGAAGTCGCGGGCACAGCTAGTAACGTAATAAGCTTTTAAAAATGATTCGTAATTTGTTGTATAAATAGAAACAATATCGCAGTAGATCGCAACATTTGTTCGTTACAATGTTACGGTGAAATGCACCGTAACATTGTAACGTAACATGTAAATGACATCAAACGAGCAAATGCTAATTCTAACCCCACTATGTCAAATTATTTTAGTGTAAACAGGCGTAGAGCATTCTTTCTTTATTCATAGTGCTTTCGAAAATATTCTATGCAATTTTCTAACACTGAACAATACTGAATACGAGTTTTCATTTACACTCAAAGATCACGAATGAATGCTCTAGCTCTAGCTCTATATTCGTTCGATGTAATTAAACCGTTACACTACAATGTAGCGGCACCTTTACCAATTACTATCATTGTATCCAAGCCAGACTACGTGACTTAGATAAGTCGTTTTAGTATCACGCAGTGTATGAATAATATTATGGCTAAAGGCAAACTTTTAACAACTTTTTAACAACTTTTAAAAACAAAAATTATGGCAAACAAGAATTAGTTATATTTAAATTTTAATTTGCATTATTGCTAATTGAATCTATGTAATGTAGAGCAGTGTGTTTGTACATGGATAGAATTATGTTACATAATATTTCTACTGTTAAAGTTTATATGAGATGGATGAATTTTTACTCTTTTGCAAAAAAGGCCAATTCTGATTGCGTGAAACTACTGCGTGAAATTGCGTGAACTACTACTTTATTTGAATGACCGTCAAGACGAATAACATCTCAGTCTCCCCGTGACCACGCTCGCTGTAAAGTGTTCGAAACGTCGGGAAAATAATATAATGAATAAATCGCGTTTAAAATCCGATAAAAAGTCTTTAATTTCTAAATGCATACTCGCGTAAAATCAAACACTAGAAAATACTAAGGTACTACTTGACTTAAATGTTTCTTAATCTTTTCATATACAATAGATCATTGTGATGAAATTTATTCAGTTATATGGATAATATAAATTCATTAATATTCTTTAATTCTTTTTATTTAATAATACAGTTTTTCATACATTTAAATATCGTGTTATGCGATTTATTCATTACATTTTATGATCCAAGTCCAGTCCGTATCTAGGCATAATACGAAAATTATCATCACAATCGATTCCCGAGTAGGGTAGACTGGGTACGATTGAAACAAAGGACGGTTGAAACAACACGAATATCTCGCAAACCGTTGGTGGGGGGGTTAGGGGTCCAAGGGGAAAATGAAGGGCACAACTGTTCTAAACACGAACCACAATGTTGCGTCGATCTCCGCGCGCTTCAGCTGATTTTATAAGACCCTATTATGTTTTTATGACCAAAAGTAAGTATTTTTGCTTGGAGATTTTTCCAATTATTGGCGTTTCTATTAAAGTGACAGTATTAAGTGTGCGTTTTTGTTTGAAGTGAATCTTGTGGAATATGACATTGTGACTAGTTTTTGTGTATCATTGTTGTTACAATTACTAGAACTGTATTTTACCTAAAGTAGTAGTTGGGGACGGTTGAAACATTTTTTTTGGGTACGGTTGAAACATTGTTTTAATTATTTTTTTGTATTTTTAGATGCCGATAGTACGTGTAAGAGAGATTTCAGGAAGATAAATAGACTTATCAAAGTATATGAGGAAGTAAGAACCGGAGATCATTGCGAAAAGCGGCAAAGAAGCACAATTAATCGCTTCCAAGGTAAATTCGAATGCAAGATGACTCTGGCGAGCAAGAAAATAAAAAAATTGGATATAATAGAGGATATAACAATAGAAGGTATAATAATAGAGGGCGAAAACTCAGGAAGTCTACTATTTACACTGACACATTAGATAAGGAACAGATAAGAAAAGAGCAAGAATTAATTTTGAAACGAACAAGAGCAAGTAAGTGAAGAAGTGATTGGATAGAGGAAAAAGGAAGAAATTTGATGGAAGAAAATGTAAAAGTAACACCGAAGAAGCAAAAAAGAAAAAAATACAAGAGAAGATATCATCAGAAGATGAGGAGTAGGTACATCTGTCTTGTTTGTATGTCACCATATTAAGAGAGCAGACCTATTGTAAAGGAGTTACATAATTATTGTTAGATTTAAAATAAACAATCAATAAAACATATTTTAATGCCATATTTTGTATTATTTGCATATTTTTTAACTGACCCCAATCACTGTTTCAACCGCCCCTGGTATGGGGACCGTTGAAACAAATCGGATTCTTTTTTTTAATTTTATCTGCTATAAAAAATAATACACATGGAACTAAAATCATAGCTCCTATTAGTAGACAGATACATGCTCTTTTATTTAACATATATTTTTCATCGCTCTGGTTATAAAGAGCAAAGTTATGGTCGTTATAAGTGAAATTGTTTCAACCGTACCCAGTCTACCCTAACAGACGTACAAACTCACACATCAATCGTACCGCCTGTTAATCGAAACACAATTACAATGCTAGTTATATAAAAGACCTAATTGTACATAGCGAAAGTTAGGTGCCGTGTGAAACTATAGTTTTTCCCCATTGTATATGTGTGGGAACGGCGGGTAACAGCTCAAACTGTTTATATTGAAAAACGTTAATGATAGCGGTAAATCTTGCATGAAAACTATATTTCTTAATTAACGTACGATTTGAGAATAGAGCCCTTATACTCGCGTGAAAATGATGTGTGAAATTATGAGATTATTTATGTTTGGGAATTGTGGAAGAAATAGTTAGACCGGCTACTCACATACCTGCAGAAGGGGCAATATTGAAATTGGACGCTTAATTAGCCAATTATAATAGCCTTAATTGTGATGTGTATAACTGTATAGGCAAGCCGGGGCAATTTAGAGAACAACTGAAATTGCTCCAACCGCCGACTAACCGAGATTGTACCAATATCGCACCTGCGGCAGGTATGTAGATTGTAGGTTTAAACTTTAGTACCTACGAGTGAAAGAATGTAGAAAATTTATGGCACTTTTTAATTAATTTGCATGTAAATTGTAGATGAAATAGAGTTAAGTTTTTATGGGAATGCATTCTTAATCGTCGTAAGGGAATGTACTGGAATGAGGTAAATGAATGGACTCTACCATTAAAAAGTTCTACTTAGTTAATTATGGTATTGGCTCAACCATAAAAAAACTCTACTATATTATCGATCTTCTATGAGATCTGCCAGTGTGGTCTTTGGACTTCTAATTTCTAGTAAGTATTAATTTTAATAAAAAAAATTAAGTAACATAATATATTACGTATTAAATTTTAAACAGATTTGGTTTCAATCTAAAAAAAAGAAATTATTTCTCATCATCCTATTACTGACATTGTAGTCACATCATTTTAGGGTATAATATACCGGCCAAGCAAGGGAATCGAATTTTTGAACTATTAAATTAGTTTCCTGTACCGACATGAACAGTGATGATAAGATTAATGCTCAGATAATTTTTCATTCTTTTTTTTACGATTTTTTGTAGCGAGGAACTCTGCACTTTCAGCTGGAGGTCGGATGACTTTGAACCACCATTATTCATAGAAATGCAAATAGAATTAAACAAGTAAATAATTAAAGACAATTTGTTGTTCCTAAACGACACATCAATTACAAAAATGTGCGTGAACTTGAAAGGTGTAATTGTCGTTAAAGTTCTATAAAATAAAAAAACAAAATATATTATGTTTTAACTAGTATATTGTGTAAATGCAAATACATATTTTCTTCTTAAAGTCGGCGAAAGAACAAAAGTAGATCATTATCTTAACCAGAAGGTACAATTACTTTTAGTTATCATAATTGATGATCGGTTGCCTTATATATACATACCTACTAATGGTATGCATCCCATGACCCATCTTATCGCACTAGAATTATTTAGTATTTTTTTCGCATCTACTTATATAATTGATGTTTGTCTGTGTGTCCTTCGTAGAATCGTACACTACGCATTTGATCATATTGTTAAGCTATAAATATTTAGCAAAGTGCAAGAGTCTACGAAGTTTTCTGAGTTGGTGCCAATCTTCGACAGTGTATACCATAGGCAAACCGTGGTCCATAGCAGCAATCAATAAAAACTTACAAAAATTATAATTTATATCTATGCTAATATTATAAAGCTGAAGAGTTTGTTTGTTTGATGGCAGTGCTAATCTCAAGAACCACGGGTCCGATTTGAAAAATTAGTTCACTGCTAGAGTGAGTGAGAGCTTACCTTGATAAATGGACTGTCCATTTATCAAGGTAAGCTATTGGTCATCCTACTAATATTATAAATGCGAAAGTTTTTGCCTATGGATGGATGTTTGTTACTCTTTCACGCAAAGACTACTGAACCGATTACAATGAAATTTGTTATGTAATTAGCTGAAGACCGAGAATCCAGTACATATTTTATATTTAAATAGATGCAACATATTATTTCAATGCAAGTCGATTAACCAACAGCTATATTTTGTAAGTTTAATGTGCTATAGAAAAGCGATTATAAGCTAATACGATCTCTTATAATTATATTAGAATGTACTTCCACTAAAATAGTTAAACTTTGTGTCAATCACGAGAAATTGCGCTATACTAAATCCTGACCACATCGTGTCATCCCTTTCGCTCATTAGCAGTAAAGAAGGACGAAGCTCTTTCTATAATCCTTTCTTAAGCAATAACCATTATAAGTTGACCCCTGAGATTATAAGCAAATCTCAAATGTCATATTGGTTATAAGAACAGGTGAAGGATTGAGAGGTCTAAGTAAAATGGTCGGTGCTGTTGTTGTCTCGGTCGTTGGAACGTATGTGATGAAATGTTTTGTGAGGACGCCCTTTTTGCGCATAGTCTGGCTAGGCGGCATATTTCTTAAGAACAGCGGTGGGATGGAGACGATTTCTGATTTTATATCTGCTGTATGAGTAATTGATTTCTTACTCGTAGCTATAGCAAATGAGAGGGTAGAGAATTATCCTTATTGATATTAATAATTGATAATTAATGTAATTCCGTAAACCTAACAATCTTCTCTGGCAATGTTGATAAAATCAATTAGTACCGTACATTTATTTAAGGGCCGATTTTTCAATGCTTGGATAAAACTTATCCGTCCAATAAAGTATTACACGATAATATTAAAATGTCACGTAAACTGTCAAATACGGGCAATTAGAATACGTTTTTAAAATGGTAGTTTTATACATTATTCGACGAATAAGTTTTATCCAAGCATTGAAAAATCGGCCCTTAAACACTTAAATAGTTCATTGATCAAAATGTTAAAAAACAAAAATAAGAAAAAACTGACATGTTGCTCTATTCACATAAATAACATTGCTTAGACGATAGTGTTGATTTTCAATAAATGCATAAAAAAATAAAACCTTTCGAAATCTGTTTCAACAAATAAGAAACACGGTTAACAAATAAAAAACACAAAACTAGAAATATATTACTATCTACATATTATTATATTGTCACTAAATTACGAACAAGAATAATTGTTAACAAATAATATTATAATTGAATTCGATTCCACACATTTCGCTATTCCGGGCAGATGACGGGCGGCATTGCGCGGTCAGTTTTTGCGCGTCATCCGAACTGGACGTTCCAAGTTCAAATTTGAAAATTGGAACTCGAAGAGTTCGATATTTGAAATTTCAAATTTAGCATAAAATGCAAGCGTTCAAGAATTTCACGAGCGAGGGCTCTGATTGCTTATTAATAAACGGTTTTTGTACGCCATTTTCGTCTCCTAAACCTAATTAATAAATAAAATTTAATGAGTTGATGTAATGTTGCGATGCTTAGGACAAACATGGTTTTAGGAGTTCAGGGAATACATACGGCCATATTCGATTCTAGATAACAAAAAGTTGTCTTTCTTTCTTTCTTTCTTCTTCTTCTTCAACAGTTTTAAAACGTTTTGTTTTGGTTAGTTTTTTATGTTTATCTTCTTACTAATTCTGTTATGGTACCTATATTATATTATTATATTATGTAAGCATTACTTTTGTGATTAAATCCTTGGATTATAGTTGTAAGAGCCTAAGTAGAACACAAAATGTTAATTGACTCCCTGCCTATAAACAAAATCGATTAGTCTAGTGGAGAGTAGGAAGATAAACATTTATCTATGAATATTACCTATTTTATAAAGCCACTGCTTTAAAACATTTTCAAAGCAACTGATAATAATTGTAAAACATTTGTAAAAGTTATAAATATAAAATGTTACCTGTCAAAATGAAGATGATGAAGAAAAACCGGGGTGAAACCAGTATTTATTTATATTTTATTTATTTATTTATTTATTTATAATACTTCATTGTACAAACATGAATGGACAAAGCAGAAAAAAAAAAAGAACAAAATTACAAAGGCATCATTTGTACAAAAGGCGGCCTTATTGCTGAACAGCAATCTCTACCAGGCAACCAGGTAGGAAAGGAAATGTAAGAAGGTCGTGGGATAGCGCAAAATAAATGACTATAATTACAATTACATATAACAATACATCGCAAATAATGTAAAATAGACACATATACACACATATTAATATAAACTAAATATTACATATTATATACTTCAAAAATATGTAGGTACATACTAAAATACATACATAAAATATTACTAAAATACATATTGTACATATACATTCATAATATTAAATACATACTAAACATACACATACATATTACAAAATACATACTATACACAAGCCATAGTACACAGATGATAAGACATTCAAAAACAATGGTTACAGTTACAGATGTCAGCAAGCAGAAACAGAAAGGTAGGGAAAAAGCTACAGTAAGGAGAGGTAGTGATCTTTTAACAGTGATTTAAAAGAGGAGAGCGTTTTAGCGCGTCTAACACTCTCAGGTAAAGCGTTCCAAAGTTGGATAGCACGAACAGTAAAAGAGTTGTTGAAAAAATTGGAATGGTGGATAGGAGTGCAAAGTAATAACAGGTTGGAAGAACGGAGAGAGAGAGAATTGCTGGAGCTTAAATACTCAAAGTTGTCCTTTAAGTATTGCGGTGACTTAGGGCTAAAAAGAATAGTGTACAGAAGATGCAGCAAATGAGTATCCCGGCGTTGGCGGATGGGGAGCCACTTTAATCTTTTCCTAAACTCAGAGACATGGTCAAATTTACGTAGTCCAAATATAAATCTGACACAGAAATTTTGAAGCTTCTCAAGGGTGTCCAGCTGATATTCACGAATATCAGGATAGCAGGAGTCAGAAAAATCAAGGAGGGGAAGGAGGAGGGATTGAGCTATGTCTGAATTAAGAAAATATTAGATGTGTGATCTGTACTTGGTTAGTCTGGTGAATTACAAGAGTGTGATAGATGCAGAGGTGGTTCAGTGGTGCGACCTCGGACTTCAATTCGTAGGTATATAGTTCGGGGTTCGAGTCCAGGAGTACTTGGTCTGGTGAATTACATACAAGAGAACAATGTGATAGATGCAGAGGTGGTTCAGTGGTGTGACCTCGGACTTCCAATTCGTATAGTTCGGGGTTCGAGTCCAGGAAAGGAAATAAATAGATTTTTCCATTTATCTGCGCATGTTATAACATCACCACTGCTTGAACGGTGAAGGAAAAGATCGTAAGGAAACTGACATGTCGAATAATCAAAAGTTCGACGACATGTGACATCCGCCAACCAGCACTTGGCCAGCACGGTGGAGCCTGATGAAGGGAGGCCCATCAGTGGGGACGTATATTATGGGCTGATGATGATGAATATGATAGAACTTGTATAGATGATCATATTTTCACAGAAGCACAGAATGCTTAATATAATCCATACTAATATTATAAGTGCGAAAGTGTGTCTGTCTGTCTGTTACTCAATCACGCCTGAACTACGAACCAATTTGCATGTAATTTGGTATAGATATATTTTGATACCCGAGAAAGGACATAGGATAGGTTTTATACCGGAAATCCTACGGGAACGGGTTTTTCTCTGAAAACGCGGGCGAAGCCGCGGGCGGAAAGCTAGTTAATAATATTTTTTTGAATGTTGAATAGCTAACGCTAACAGAGGCATATAAACACTATTGAAATAAAAAGGTTAAGAGATATATTATGATATTATTCAGAATTAAGACAATATCGTATATTTTTCAATTAGAATTAATAAGAAAAGACCGACAGCACGTGTCTTGAAATGGTTATAAATGCCACAGTTACCTATATGCTAACACCGTTACCTTCCTAGCAACATGATTCTATGGAAAAATGTTAGATTTGATAGCATTTATTTTGACTTAATTATCTGAAGTTGAATGTAACAACTACAAAGTAATACCACAGTATTACCATTTAGGAAATAATATTGTAATACTGTGGTAATACGGTCTATTAGTTGGTACTCACGCAATAACAAATAGTTTACACTTTACAGTATTATAAAATATATAGTTATGATTAAATGAATATAGGAATGATTAATTTTATCATTATGTCAATCAACATAATATTATGTACAAGAATATTGTATCGTTGTATGTATTGTAAGTCAATCTGTTTATTGAAAACGTTACAGACTTTTAATATTGATATGATAATAGGGAAAAAATCGGTTAACTTGGTATTATAATATACAGGGTGTCCCGTAAGTAGTGGACGTTGGTCCACTACTGTTGAGGTAATGGGGGGTAGAGATTATTATCTAACAAAAATACTAAAAATAATTGTCCTAGACCATACATTTTTTTACACCAGCTTTGTTTAAACTTCATTCCGTAAACTTTAAAACGTAAAATTTTTACCTATTTTTTGGTCAAATTTTCTTGTTGTTGTTAATAATTATGCTTAAGTATAATTTTAATTAGGAAGACTCATGTGTTCTTAACTACCTTGAACAATAAAATAAAAAACAGAAATGGTAAAAGCTTATGTGGATGATATTTTTATTAAATTTTGAAAATAAAGCATACGTCAAAAACTTTATGGTCTAGGACAATAAATTTTAGTATTTTTGTTAGTTATTATGTCTCTCTACTCCCCATAACCCGTTGGTCCACTACTTACGGGACACCCTGTAGATCTCACAACTTTTTCCGGTAGAAAATGTTAGCCGCAGGATTTGGCCTTTTTACAGGATGTTTTTGATGGCATGCATACTTTTTCGAATTTGCTGATGATGCTGTGAGGCACGAGGTCCCTAGGCTGCGAGGCTGTGAGGCTGCGAGACAATGCTTCCGCTCCTTCTGATTATAGCATGGCGCAAAAATCTATTTGATGAGACGTTTTTGCATAAAACCCATAAATTCTCACAAATCGTACAACATAGTAGAGCAAGTAGTATAGCAAGATATCCATACTTGTACTTATAAAAACTTTTGAAATAAAACATTCTGCCAACACCAATAAAAATGCATTCTTATTAACACTTACTAAAGGGTGAATTTTAATGGAATCCGTTACAAAATGCCATAAAGAGTCTTAGTGACATCCAAAACGTAACCGCGCGTAACGATGCTTTACCTCGCTAATCGAATCAATGGAGCGTGCGCAAGCGCAGCAATAAGTTTTCATATATGAATAGACATTACGGTTCAGTGGTGGATGTTTTTTGTCGGGTTCGAAGCTTGATAGACGTAAATGTAACAACATAAATTAAAAGATTTATTACAATAAGTTGCTAGGTTAAAATGACGATTAGTAGGTACCTATAGTACCTACCTAGTAAAATAAAAGCCCTTTGTAATACTAGCTTTTCGCCCGCAGCTTTGCCCGCGTAGACAAAAGAAAACACGCATAGTTCAAAATATTCTATCTGTTAACCCATCGAGCCCTGAACGGCCCGATCGGTCCACGACACAACATACCTAGATTTTCTATTGTGTCTGTGATTCCGGGGCCTGAGTTATTAATTCAATTTACCCTGAGTGTGACCCAAATTTCATGAAAATCGGTTCAACAGTTTTTTTTGCGTGATGGAGTAACAAACAAACAAACATACAAACTTTCGAATTTATAATATTAGTACCTACCTAGATTTATTAAAAGTTCTATTAACTCGATTTTAAATTCAAAGTTTAAAAAGAATTATATATATCTATATGAGTTCAGGTAGTCAAGTTCAGGTAATTACAGTGGCACCTATTGCTCCTGCGGCAGGTAGGTACGTTTTAGTAGATTAGAGGATGAAATTTTTTTTATCCTTATTGAACACAAATTAGAAGATACATGACATCAGATATAAGTTAAGTAGGTACAAATTAAATCTAGTGTAGAACAACCTTTTTATATTATATTTTTCAATTACTAATCATAATATCAGCTATCTGCTCGACTGTAAGAATCGCTCAATCTATTTCAGAGCTTAACCGAAAGTCAAAATATGCAAACGAACATACGCATAATATATTATTATAAATTTTTTTTACTGATACCATATATATAGCAAATAAAAAGCAGTTATTTTGATATTACAATCAAGATTGATTTATTTGTTTATAATTTATATAAATATAATTTACCTACGTACATATTTATAGGCTTTTTATCTTTTCATCAGTCGAGCGAAGCTGCGTACTAACGCTAGTATATTTTATTATAATATTACGGAAATAACATACCTAAATTATAATGCAGTAAGTTCTATTTTACTAAGTGCATTTACAAAATATTATAAGTACGCTGTAGTTACGGGTATATAATTGGGTATTAAATTTAAATGTTATCTTTTTATATGTATTTGAGTGTTTCTTTTCGATGATTTCCTATTAATATGTAGATTTGCCTGTTATTTTTTTTTGACTGACTTGGCTTGGTTGGTAGTGGCCCGGCCTTCAAAGCCAGAGGTCGTGGGTTCGATTCAGACCTGGGGCAAATATTTGTATGATGAACATAGATGTTTGCTCTGTGTCTGGGTGTTTATTATCTATATAAGTATTTATTTAAAATTATATATGTATGTTTATCAGCCATCTGGTTTCCATAACACAAGCGAAAGCTTAGTATGGGATCAGATCGTGCCGTGTGTGAAAATTGTCCTGAAATATTTATTTATATTATGTTTTATTAGGAATCGTGCAGTTCAATGAGTAAAAAATGTGAAATGAAGGTTATGGCCTTTATGGTGAAATGGCCAATTTTGACAATCCTAGTTTATGTGGTGGGTAATCTTATAGTAATAACATGAGCAGAACCTTAGGTAATTGAACAATGTTAAATTGTATTTTAATATTATTCTTGACTGAATCTTATAGAGTTCTATCATGATTCTAAAAAAAAATAGTTTCAATTCATTTTAAAACTGAAAATCACTTTCAATCAGATTTTCAGGAACGTGTAAAAGAGCTTTATATTTTTGCAATACATATTTTCGTAACATTTTCTTACATTGGGTGATTCTGCACTTATTTGTATTTTATTAGAAACTGAAAATCCTAAAAAATCTACAGCCGTTTTAAATTATGACGTCAAAATATAAGGAAAGGATTTAGTTACTTTTCTAGAACTTGAACTTTTTACTTTTATACAATTTGAATGGTTAGTCATTCAACATTCAACATTCAACACTCTGAGCAACAAGCTCTAAGGTAGAGTAAGCTACGGAGAGCAAACTCTACTTATAGAGTGCAAAGTTTAAATATACCTTTTTTTTTATAGTGGGGAAATCTTCCAAAGATACCCACTGCCCCCGGGGAGGGAGCCGTGGGTTATATCGGAAAAGTTTAAATATACCTAGAGCAAATTCTTTTAGTGGAAAGCACACTCTACAATGATAGAGCCTACTTAAAAAAAGCATACTCTTTAAATATAGAAATGACTCTATAAACAAGGACATGTGCGGTGCTGATTCGATAGAGAAGAAGTAGGTAAGCCATAACACTGACCTGCATACATTTTCCCCCTGAACGTATGAAGCAGAGTTCAGTGGTTCCAACTTCTAACTGCAATTAATTCTATTGTGTATTCGTCAATAAGCTTTCGTGTGTAATATTAATAGATAGAAGTCATTGGTCGACAGTCGAACAGTTGGTCAAACAGTTCGATGTCTTGCAAAAGAAATGGGCTGATGACGATCCTGCTGATATGCTAGAATTAGTAATGAGGTGGTTTCAATTCATAAGTACCACATAAAGTTACTAATAAATTATAAAATTAGTATACCTAGCTTTTAGGAAGGAGGAATTGCATAGGGTTTTGAACACTCTGTCTATAGGATATATTTACCTAATATGGTTTTTTATTGTAGCTGCTGTAATCTTCACTAAAATATATCGACGTGGACAAAATATATTATAACAACGTTTATGAACGTCGAACGTCGTCTTTGTCGATAATGTTAAAAAGTTATGTGAATTGCATAAGTGACAAAAAAATCAAATAATGCATGTTTATACAGTTCACGTCTAGCCTGAGTATAGAGCACGAAACACATGAACATCTTTTACCTACACGATAGCAACCGATCTAAAAGATCATGCTCCCACCATCATCAGCCCATATATAGGTACTATCCCACTGCTGGGACACGGGCCTCCTATGAGGGTACAGCCGTACAGGCCATAATTCACCACGCTGGCCAAGCGGTGGGTTGGCGGGTTGTCGTCGAGCTTTTTGATTTTTCGACATGTCGGTTTCCTCAGGATGTTTTTCTTCACCGATCAAGCAGTGTTAGAAAAAAATTGCAGATAAATTGAAAAATATTTTTTTTACTGCTAGTGGTGCTTATGAATTTATTTAGTGCTAGCCTGGACTCGATCCCCTAACTTATCGATTTGAAGTCCGAGGTCCTCACCATTGAAGTTACTGCTATTTTAGTAGTAGTTTGTAAAAAAATGAAATTATTCTAGGTAGGTAAATAATAATTTCAATAAAGAAAATATTATATAACGTAATCAATTATACAGTAGGTACCTACCTATATTAAAGTTTGTAAGCTACAATAAACTAATGCACAGACGAATTATAATAATTTGCTTGTATGAATTAAGGGAATAATGAAAAATCTATTCGCGTTACTGAGATATTTAATAAAATAATTGGCAGCTATTAACGGATTAATATAAATTGATGCGGTTTGAACATTTTAATTTTTAACGATTAAAAAAGTTCAATTACCTACGTTTAAGGATTTTGTTTGTGTCGATGTTTTTGAAGTTTAATTAATAGGTAGAGTTCACTGTTAATAGTTTATAAAATATGTTTTTCTTTATATTCAAATCATATCTATAACTGTTTATAATAACGTATAATAACTAATTGCAGAAGATAATAAAATAAATACCATAACTCATTGTTTTTTAAATGTATAATTCTATCAATAAAATCTTAGCTTAACCATTTGCGAATAAAAAAAACGTAAGACAATGCACTCTACGCAAAAAGCCGCTCACATACAAACTATATAACATAATATATACTATATGTCATATACAGACCACACCCACACTACCACGCCCACATGGCGGCCTTCTATCTCTTTCTTACATGCACAAAAGCCTATATCCATCTCTCACGAATGCATGCCGCCCACGATATTTCGAGTCATGGTTTTTAGTAATCAGTGGACCCTTGTGCGGGGTTGTCGCGTCGCACGGCGGAAAAAACGCGATAAAAAATTCAAATACCGGTTTTTTTCGTTGGTTTTTATCTGATATCAATGATGACACGATAGTGTTAATCTTTTAGTGTTTAGCGGTTTTTTGACTGGTGTTTTGTCGACTGTGATTAGTGGTGCAGTGATAGTGATGTGTTTTTGTGGAGGTAAATATCGATATGCGGATTTTTTGCTGGCTATCGAATAGGTTGGCTTGGTACATACCTATTAAATACATCGATAAATATAAGAAAATGCTTTATGTAATTGAGCTGGAGGCTCTACCTAGAGTTAAATAAACTTTAATATTCCTTTAAAGGACATATTTAAAACAATGCAACAATTATCTACGAATTAACTATTAGTACATTAAAGCCTCTGTTTTATTTAATACGACGTAATAATATTGCATCTTGGATAAAATGAATCGTGAGAATAATGTAGTAGGGACCCTTAAATTGTAAAACATACTTGCATATAAATTTGTACTAGGTAGAGATACGTAAATATCCAAATTCTAGAGAATTGCTAGAGCTTAAAATAAATACGTGTAGAGTAGAGTAGAGTCACTACATGTATCTAGAGTATAGAGTTGACTTGCAAAAACTTGAACACTTGAAAAAAAGTAAAGTATAGAGTCAATTTTATTTACCACATTAGCTCTATTAACTACACTTTTTAAACAGTACCTTGTTTGAAAGTGTCATTACCTACCAGAATTTAACGATTTTAAAAATCAAGCAAGTATAGGTTCTTATAAAAGTTTAAATAGAGAGAGAAATAGTGAAGTTTCCACCAAAGTAGACAAAAGCTCTACAAAAGGGTATATACACAGACAACATAAAAAGTTTTTACCTTTGTGATAGAAAGGTTAAAAAATATTTAATTAATATCTAATAAATAAAGATTTAAAAAATATGTCTTACTAGCTGCGCCCCGCGGTTTCACCTGCGTTGCTCCGCTCCTGTTGGTATTAGTGTGATGATATAATATATAGCCTAACAATAAATAGCCTTCCTCGATAAATGGGTTATCTAATACTGAAAAAAATTTAAAATCGGACCAGTAGTTCCTGAGATAAGCGCGTTTAAACAAACAAACGAACAAACTCTTCAGCTTTATAATATTAATTATTATAGTACCTACCTATAGGTAGATACAGACCTACCTACGTCGCTACGAAATGCACCGGAGCAAGTGCTACTCGTACCTGGGTATATTTTAATCCATCAGGCCCCGGAATCACAGACATAATAGAAAATCTATTGTGTCGTGGCCCGATCGGGCCATTCGGGAATCGGGGCTCAATGGGTTAATTAACTAACGAGATCCATAAAAAGTTTTTTTTCTAAAAATGTAACCTAAAAAAGTAAAAAAAGCAAGCTGGACTTCATCATGTTAGTCATTATTCGTAGCTATATGAGTTTTTAAGGCATATACTGTAAATAAGCACTGATACCTACTATTTTAAAATATTATACTTAAAACAATATTTAAGAAAAAAGTTATCATGCCTACATATACCTACTTAATTTCCGTTACAGGGACAGTCCATAGAGATTTTCTTAGAGGGCTTAGGCCGTAATCCGCCATGCCAAGTGCGGGTTGATATAAATATTTGTTAATCTTTTATTATATTGCCTATGCATGATAAAGATTTCATTATTTTTATTAACGATAGAAGAAGATTAATTTTCTTTCATATTAGTAACTATAGTAACTGTAGTAATAGTAATATAATAACTGTGATCTTATCGCGGTATTAATGTTGAAAAGCCCGACGCAGCATTCATTGTTTTATTTATTTGGAAGTGTGTTTGGAAAAATAAATTGTTTAAGTAGTACCTACTTACGTAGGTACCTACTACGTATTATTTGCCATAATTTCGTCTATGAATTATTATGTTCTGAAAAATTAACTTTCTTCATAAATGAGCCGATATCATTTAATAAATTGCGACTCTACCTACCTATAAGTGTGAATAATAACAATAATTTTAATTTATTCCATTCTGATCTCTTGAAAAATTTAGAAGTTTCTTTAGAAGTTACTCTATTCAATAAAAAGGCCCAGATAACATAGCTGTAAATTAAAACTTTACAAAAAATAATAAACAAAATGAAAAATAATTAAACTAATAACTTGATTAACATCGCAACTGGAGTATTTAAAATTGTGTAAAAAACTAAACGTTTTTAAAATTAGTTACGATATGATTACGGTAAGTATAATTAATTATTAATTTGTTATTTAACTCGATTTAATATTTTTTACCCGGTTTATTGAATTTATTCGTTATAAAAAAGTAAAAAACGTGTTTAAATCATGTACAACGACAAATTTTATTTACATTTTTGTGTGGATTACAAATGGAATCTTTTCTTTTACCTACTATGGTGCGAAAATCTGTTTGTCTGAGCTTTTACGGCTAAACCGGTGTACTGATTTGAATGAAATTTGATGTGAAAATAATAACGTAAGAATTCTAAGGGATTGATATAAGTGGATGAAAGCTCTTGCTGTGGATATGACCGCTGGTAGACCGAACCACAGTATTACAATATATGTATAAATATGTTTTGGTCTTGGATAAAAGTTACCTACCTATTTAAATAGGTAGGTAACTTTTATCGGTAGATACTGTTCTCTGTCTTAATGGAAGACCATAACAAACACCAAAATTATTTTTTATTTATTTAAACAGATGTATAATGTATATTTAAGAAGTCCTTTGGCAAAAGGTAGAGACAGGTATGACCAAAACATAACCTGCTTATTTTTAGTTGTATAATTTATTTTCTCTTAAAACTGATTTCATTTAAAGTCAAATCACATTATAATATTAACTTAGTCCTTCTTTTACTTTCAATTCAATTTTAAATTAGATTAAGTACCTTTAAATATTTTTAGATAGGTGTATAAGTACCCACTTTATGTATGAACTAGATTTTCACCCGCGGCTTAGCCCGCGTTTTCAAAGAAAAACCCACATAGTTCCCATTCCCGTGGGTTTGCCGGGATTTAACCTATCCTATGTGTTAATCCAAGTTACCGTCTATGTGCATGCTAAATTTCATTGTAATCGGTTCAGTAGTATTTGTGTGAAATAGTATATACACCATCATCCATCTTCACAAACTTTCGCATTTATAATATTAAGTAGCATTTTTATTCAATCTCAAAACTGAAATGTATCTAACTGTAATATTACTCGTATTCATTAATTAAATGATAAATGAATGAATTCTTGACATTCATCATGTGTATTACCCTTTATGGATTTGTGCATGATCGGATCCGTGACTTAGTCGTTTTGTTCGTCACGCAAAAACTACGAGTGTTTGTGAAAATAACTATCGCACTGTAAATATAACTAAATAATTGGTAAAGGTACGTAATAATTTAATAATTATATGATTTACATATTATTTAAATCTTTGTTTGATGATTTTAAGGATCAAAAACTACTCGACCTTAACCATTATAAAACATCTAAGCTATACCCAATTTGTAAGCTCTTAAGAAAGGTATGTAAAAGTTTAAGCTACTCCTTAAAATATACGTACCTAGATTGCAAAAAAATTTATAGATTTTTCGTATATTAATCGGATCATACGGACATAGGTATTACAATTAAACGTAGGTATATCGTAACTTTAATTTAGACACTCACAAATTTATTTATTTATTCGAAGTGTTATTTGTATAGACTATGGATAAAAATACAATATACATTAGTCATATAACAAGGTACTGCTAATTCTTTATTCTGCCTTTATTTTTACACAATTTATAACTATATTGTGCAATATCTACACAATATATTACATTTATGCATGCATTATAGGTAATATAAGGAAATATTATTCATTTTCATTATTAAAGATGTAAATAATAAGTCACGGAACCCTTGCGTGTATTCGACTTGCTCTTAGCCCGTGTTAGATTATTAAGAATAACAAACATAAAGAAATACGATACGAATTATGTCCGTTGTTTTTGGCGACGCTAGTTATCTATACTAATATTATAAAGCTGAAGAGATTGTTTGTTTGTTTGTTTGAACGCGCTAATCTCAAGAACTACTGGTCCGATTTGAAAAATTCTTTCGGTGTTGGATAGCCCATTTATCGAGGAAGGCTATAGGCTATATATCATCACGCTAAGACCAACAGAAGTGGAGCCACGCGGGTGAAACCGCGGAGCGCAGCTAGTAAAAGATATGATATATACCTCATATGAGATATGAGTTATACCTCATGTCTTTATAGGTAGGTATTATATTAATATTATTTTTCAAACATCACAATTGCTGAGCGATTAAAATCTTTAGGTACTAATGATGAAAAAAAAATATAATTAGAAAACATATACGCACAGTCCTTGCTAGCTTTGAATTAAGCTTAACCGCTATAATTCAGAACCTTACTACACCTACAAACATCAAAAACGGTAAAACCATATGATTCGAATAAAATATATTTTAAACATTCTCATATTTATGTAAACTTGCATGTTAAGAACAGAAATGGAGTTGTTATCAATCAAAACTCAGTTCTAGACGTGCGTGCAATTTAATTGTTTTTGCAATTTATCTTTTATCCACATTGCTACGAAAAAAGAAAACATTGTGAAATAAAATAAGTTTGGTCATACATCTGCCAACCCACACTTGGCCAGCTTGGTGGTTAATAGCAAAATATGTTAGATCAAAGATATGTCCACACTGGGCCAGCGTGGTGGATTATGGCCTAAATCCTTTTATACTGGGTTCGTGTCACTACATTGCAGGGAACAAAATAAAAATGATGATAAGAATCCTTTTTTTTATCTTAAGAGGAAAAACATATTTTTTTTATACATAATAAAGAGGTTTTAACAAGCAACATGTAGGATACATTTTAAAGTAACTTTTAGGGTTCCGTTGAGAAAATTGAAAATCCTTCAAAAGAAGAGCTTTAAAAAAATATTTGCATTAAATTATTAGATACTAGAGGTCCGCCCCGGCTTCGCCTGTGGTACAACATATTACTTAGCAATAAAAGGTAGCCTATGTCCTTTCTCGGGTATCAAAATATCTCCATACCAAATTTCATGCAAATTGGTTCAGTAGTTTAGGCGTGATTGAGTAACAGACAGACAGACAGAGTTACTTTCGCATTAATAATATTAATATGGATAGTACGCATTAAAAACCAAATGATTGCATGTAGATCATAATAAAGCTTGATTTCATCAAAAGAAGTAGAGCTATAAAGCTGCATTTCCACTGATGTTATTTGCATTTACAGTGTAAACTATACTTTACTACAAATCGCTTTATGTATGAATATGAAAGAGCCAATGAATCAAATAAATAAGTATTTTATGATAAATACAACATGTAATCCGTTATTGACTATATTTGGCGGGATTTATATACCGAGACGATTTTAATATTCATTTTATTGTATAATAATTCATCATTTAGTTCTAAAAGATATTTAACACGATGCAATTAACCTATTAGTTAAAAAATCATATTTAAGGTACACATTTAATTGAAACTATATTGTAGGTAGTTATTTATATTTAAATTATATTTTTATAGTAAAAATTAAGATAGAAAATACCCGAATTCAAGAAATCTGCATTTAATACATACGGAACCAACAATGTATTACGAAATAATAAATCTCATTCGAAAATAATCAACAACAATCGATTCTTAGAAAAATATTCATAGAATATGTAGGTATAGGTACCTACCTACAGCGGAAATCATTACAGTTTTATTATATAATTAAACTCCCACCAAATTATTAAAGTTGATTATGCTTATTTACATTAACAAAGTAAAGTTTAACATACATTCCAACCAGTATTTATTATATTATTTAGGTACACCATTTAGAACTAGATTAAATGTTATTTTATATTACTGTTTTAAAGAACATTTATTTATAAAAATAAATTTACAATTTAGCTCGTGTAGTTTATTAAAAATACAGATATTCTGCAATATAAAGTTATAGAATTACAACTTCGCAACTAAGTTAAAATAACTGTTTAAAATTCAATACATAATATACAACGCACGTGCGCTCCTACGTAGCATTTAATTAATATGTATTTGATATATATTACTAATATACACATACCTGTCATATATACTAATAAATATATGTATTAAATGTTTAATAATTGATTTAATAAGATTTGTTGTTTATGTTTTTTGTCGTGTGTGTAATCCGGGAGGCTAAGTAGTGCAGTGGCTTAAGTTAAAGTTATTACAAGTGAAAATGTGTAGATAAGTTACCAACACATAATGTCAAAGTAAGATGGCATAATTCAACTATCGTGAGCGAAAAAGAGATAAATTTTGACGTGCCTATGCCTTTTAACCTAAAATATCATTGATAAGTTAGTAACTGAAGTTAGTTAAAGAAGGACTCTATGTTATTTTTCGGGTGAAGATAAAATAGCCGGTTGGCTTGGTTGGTAGTGGCCCTGCCCTTCAAGCCAGAGGTCGTGGGTTCAATTCCCACCCGGGGAAAATATTTGTGTTATGAACATAGATGTTTGCTCTGTGTCTGGGTGTTTATTATCTATATAAGTATTTATTTAAAATTATATATGTAAGTTTATCAGCCATCTGGTTTCCATAACACAAGCGAAAGCTTAGTATGGGATCATATTGTGCCCTGTGTGAAAATTGTCCTGAAATATTTATTTATTTAATAGTCAAGTAGAATAAAAAATTTTGAGACCCCATTTAATGATATAGGTATGGGACCACAGTAATTTATATTTATATTAGTATTTATATATTATGTATATGATAAGGTAAGTATATTCTTTCTGGTTTGTCTGCAAGAAAGCTGCCTATCTTGTTCAAAGGATTGAAGACCAAATAAAGCAATTTATAATAGATCTTATTAGGAGCTTTTTCCGTATTTTTGCAATTACATATTCCTAATTATTTGTACGATATATATACCTTAATATACTCTATATATAGACTAATAACAAAGAAGAAAACAATATTCAAACATGATGTAGCACAATTTCCGGCCATATCACTATGCGCTATGCAGTGATCTCTACCAGACAATTAAAATAATTAACAAGTATGATAAAAAAGGCTGTGAACACAACTTCTCTACAGAAGAGCCTTTTTTAATAATTACAGTTGTAGGGACACACATATGCAATTCGCTGATCGAGCTTTTTGTATATGTGTGCGTCCACATTGTTTCCCCGACGCTTTCTACATTTTATTAGAATTATTATTCATAACGGCTAGCTTAAACAACACAATATATTGTAAAAAAGGATTAAAAGTGATTAAAGTAAAGGCTTTCTTATTTGGGCAACCTTGGGGGCAGCAGCACTGCTCTACATTGGTGACCCCCGACAAGGAACAACAAGAAATTATAATAGAATAAAATAATATTATTTTGAAGACAAAGATTTGTTGGAAGAATTACCTACTGAATAATAATTCTAATAAAATGTAGAAAGCGTCGGGGAAACAATGTGGACGCACACATATACAAAAAGCTCGGTCAGCGAATTGCATATTATGTGTGTCCCTACAACAGTTATCAGTAAATCCCGATCTACCAATAAACAAAATTCCATCACAACCAGTCCATCAGTTTCGAACATACTGTTTAATTAATTTAATTTACATCGAAGACTAAAACCGCATTACATCGTTTAAGTTAATGCTTAACTTGACGCTTTAACGGTTACTTAAAGTGGCTAATTGGTTTACTTGCGTGATAATTGAAAAAATATACCTTTTAAATAGAATTGTATTTAAGAATGTAACCGCCATGCAAATTACAATCGACCATTTCGATATATTTAATTGTTGGTTTTTTTTATTGGTATTAAAAGTTTTAAACGCATTATACGGTTTATTTACATAAATAGTATAATTAACATTTCTGTAGTTTGTATACCTACAGGATGGAAATTTTCTATATGCCCACATGACGGTAAGATAAAAATACTCGAGTGCCCTTTTTAGGGTTATCTACCAAATAACGATAGATATTATTATTTAAGTAATTTATGCGAGAAAATTATTATAATATTATATCTAATATATCTAATATCTAATATTCTAATATATCTAATATATATATTATAAAGGCGAAAGTTTGTAAGGATGTATGGATGTATGGATGTTTGTTACTCTTTCACGTAAAAACTACTGAACCGATTACAATGAAATTTAGCACACATATAGAGGGTAACTTGGATTAACACATAGGATAGTTTTTATCCCGGAAATCCCACGGGAACGGGAACTATGCGGGTTCTCCTTTGCAAACGCGGGCGAAGCCGCGGGTGGAAATCTAGTTTTTTTATAAGAATATATTATATCTTTGACAGAATAGAAGCTGAAAATGATGAGTAGGTACTAGGTAAGTAGCATCTTTGCATTTGGTATTAGGTACTACGACATAATTACAAAAAGGATTGTCTGTGACATTCAACTCATGAAACTCATATTAGACTGTAGTTACCTACTTCACTAATATTATAAAGCTCAAGAGTTTGTTTGTTTGCTTGCTTGATCACGCTAATTTCAAGAACCACGGGTTCGATTTGAAAAATTATTTCACTGTTAGGACTATCCATTTATCGACGAAGGCTATATATCTTCACGCTAAGACTAATAGATGCAGAACAATGTGGGGAGCACAGCTAGTTGCATATAAAGTGCTGTCAAAATAACACTATAAAAATAGCAAAATAAATATTGATAAGTAAGATAGCTCACGCAAAGTTGCAAGCAACGCCGCGGGCAACAACCATCACATTTATGAAGGTAATTAAAACTAACGTGGTCTAAAAACATTTAATAAAACAAGTTATTGTAAACGGTAACTCGGTCCGCGTCAAAGCGCACGCGATCAGACACATTTAGTGTGTAAATGAATCGATAAACATTATAGATACTATAGGTATAGATAGAGGTATAGATACCTATTACCTATATCCTACTAATCACTATCACAACATAGTATAAAACAAAGTTGCTTTCTCTGTCTCTATGTCCCTTTGTATGCTTAAATCTATAAAATTACGCAATCGATTTTGGTGCGGATTTTTTACTAGGGTGATTTTCGACGAAGGTTTTAGTATGTACCTAATCTAATAGGTTTTAGACAAAGCGGGCGAAGCCGCGGGCGGAAAGCTTGTATTATAAATGCGAAAGTTTGTGAGGATGGAAGTATGGATGTTTGTTACTCTTTCACGCAAATACTACTGAACCGATTACAATGAAATTCGTAGATATTAATACAATAAGCTTTTTGCTGTTGAAAGTACGAATTAAGTTTGAAATCGTTTTAATAGTTTTAAAACTTATAAAATGAATCGTTCATGTTTTTAAAATAAATGTACATGAAAAGAGAAGAAATAAGATAGGGCATGGGGGAAATAGGATTAAAACACGAAGAAAAAAATAACATGGCGTAAAAAAGAAATTGTTACTTTTTTCAGACAGCCTAAATGAAATTCATCAGTTCCACTAGAACGTATGAATTGAATTTGATTTTGTTTTGAATAACAATTTACAACAGTGTAGCCATTTTTAATGCAATGTTTCTTATTCCGTTACCTACACTAAAACGCGTAAACAATTTTTGATGATTTTGAATAGAAACTTATTTAGGCGCGTTGAGAGTAAAATTTCAAGGTCGCGTCATGGCAATATCATCGTGTCATGGACGACGATTTTGGTATCTTTGAATCTTGACAAATGAATGGATGGATGTCCCACTAGGTATTGGTATACTAAGCGTGAAGGGACTTGTAGTTTTGTATACACTGATCACGTAAAAAATACTTAAACAACAAAATTAGGTACGCCAAAAATTTTTTGCTTAATCCGTGTTTTCGTCTCTAGCTTCGCGCAGCCGGCATATACGCATATAGGTACCGCTTCGCTAATGTGAGCATTTTGTCTATGAACACATAACACGTGCGAGTGGCAAAGTTGAGCGGGTTGCTTGTTAGGGGTGTACACTGTACACATAGAGTTTTAAGAATTCATCTATTTGTCAAAAAAATTCGTCTGGAATTTTATAAGTATTTTTTACTACAACCTCCAGCTTAGTACCTATACCGTTGCTGGGACACCCTGTATATTCTCCTAATCTATACTAATATTATAAAGAGGAAAGTTTTGTAATTATGTATGTATGTATGGTTTTCACGCATAAACTACTGGACCGATTTTGATGAAATTTGGCATAGACAACCTTTAGACCCTGACTCCTGAGAAAGAACATAGGCTACAGGCGAAGCCGGGGCGGACCGCTAGTTATAAATATAGGTAGGCACATAAAATTTTGGTGTCATCAAACAAACTATGAACAAAGTAAGTAATCCTGCAGTGGGATCTTAGACTATAATATTAAAAATATTTTTAATTGGTCTCACTCAAGATTCTTATTGAAAGCAGCATTCTGAACGATGAAACAATAATTATAGAAAAATACATAATTATTTTATGAAAAATAATAAATTATCTTCGGACAGTGGAGCATTTAATATACCTACTTTTTATTTGAAAATCAGCGTGTTCTTTGGAGGCTTTGTGGTGAAGACATTTTTGATATGTTTCAATGAAATTTCTGTGTTTTATTTATTTTTATATTATTTATTATGTCTATGTGGTTTTTCTAACATAAAATAAGTTTCTAATTGAAGAAATAAATAAATGTTTGAGTTTGTGAAATATCTGCATATATTTTTAAGCGAATTAAACTTAAAAACGACTCGATCGATTTTAAGCATTCTTTTACTCTTAGTAAGACATCTACATAGGTACAATACATCTTTCAAAAATGTCAACCTGGACGAAGCCGGGTCAAGGAATAGTAATAAAAATAATTTTTTAATCATACAGGCTCCAAAATTTAAATTAACGATAGGTAGAGCCATTAATGTAGGTACATATTTACAAAGCATTTTCGGACATAAAGATAGGTAATAATAATATGTATGAACTAGGTATATTAATTATCATTTTAATTGTTAGGTAAATTTAGATGTTGTGAAACCTATTAAAATCGGCAATAATTTTTACCGAAAGTTTTGACCACCGGGCAATCCATTACCTAGGTACTAAGTGAAAGACGAACAAACATGCACTAAAATAAATTAAGGCTTTAGATTTAATGTACACATTAAATAAATTATATTAAGGCCTTATTATTATAAATTATACTGACGTTTAACCTCCCTTTATCGATCAAATAGTTTCTTCAGATTCAAAAATCATCAATCACCAACCATCGTTCTCAAAAGCACAAATTAGGTACTAGCCAAAAGGTTCTCCCATGTTTTTATTACCAATAAATAATAATATCATTTAAACATATATAAAGGATAAAACTAATTTAATTAGTGGTTGTACGAATGGGCGTGGCCAGCGAGTGGGGCGGGGGCGTGGCCTCCCGGTCGTTGAACCCTAGACGTATGGCATGGTGTTTTAAATTCTATGTTTTACCTGCATTGATAACGTTGTGAATGATCGTGTAATTATCATTCACGGCTCGACTGATTTGAATAGGAATTTGTTTTGTTGATAGCTTTGTGGGAGTTTGTTTTTGAGGTGGTTTTAATTTTTAAAGGAGATTGTTTGAAAACTATGTTGTATCCTAATATGTAGCAAATTAAAAATTATAGGTAATTAATATTGTTTTACAAATTAGCTAAATCTGCTGGAAGTATAACATTCAAATTTAAAGAAAAATATGTACTTACTTATTTGATATTTTTGGTTTTATGGCATTGAAATGCTTTTTTCTTTTTTTCTATTCTTTATAAAATTATATTACTTACTTACTCTACAGAATATTATCACAACAAAAGGGATAGGTAGATATTGATACAAACTCAAAAGCAATATTTTTAATGCATGTTATTTTATAAGTTCAAAATATCCAACCAACTTAAATTTATATAATATATATTTATTATTTAAACCATAAAACAATCAACAAGTTGGCTTAGATCCAGTTGTTCGTATTGCACGCCTCATAAGCGAAGCGTTGAGGACTGAGGTGGGTACTACTGTCACTTCGCGCAAAACATCTGATTTTTCAAACTTAAAATGTCTTTATGTATCATACATTGCACTTGTAAGATAATACATACACACACATATTAAGAAAAAACACTATTTTTAACGTTCATGATATTTTTGATGTCATTTTTGTTATTTAAACTAGTTAAAAAACAGTTTAAAAAAGTTCTGTCTTGGACGTCCGTGTGTCTGTATGTGCGGATCCTTTTTCTTGTTAACACGATAGCGACCGAAATACTTTACTAACCGAGTCTTTTTTTTTCTCTTACGCTTGAGTAGGTATGCTCAGGAATAGAACCCTTTCATTTTTCAGGGTCTGATTCGATGTGGTTTAATTGTTATTAAATAAACAAAAATAATAATTAATAAATATTTATTAAAAAAAATTATGAGGCGTGCACTTTTGGATTTTCCAAATTATTTAAATTTATTAGGCCGGATTTATCATAACATGGGTACCTACTTTATAACTTCCATTTGTATTTATATATTTATACTTAAATTTCTTCAACACATTATACTTATTTAATTTTCTTTTTTGTTCCAGATGCTGTATCGTGTGAGACATAAAAATACCGCGTCAAATAAAATAAAATAACAAATAATGTACTCAGTGCAATATAAATTCGGTGCTTTATATACCTAGTTACATAAATCCAAACCAGTTAATAAGCGAACGGGATTAAACGAACGGGATTAAACGAACTAGTTCGACAACAATGAAAGTGCGGTTACGGACAGGCGTTCAGTCGAACTGAGGACTTTAACGAACTAACTGGTTTATTAAGATGCATTTATGAGTGACTGTTGCGATAACTACGGGATGTACACCACGTGGTACAGTCGTGGCGAGGGTGGTATGCACCACCACCAAATGGGGCAACTGTACCACGGGCCGCCCATGATAAAGACTGAAGCTGGGGTTAATAGTGACTGCATGATGGCGGTGGATTACGCGCCACCTATTAAGGTAAGACTCCTGCATTGATGGAGAGGAACATTTGATTATTTTATTGTGATTATAGTGTCAGAAGGATCAAGGAGTAGGTACCTATTTTATAGATAACAATTTTTATTCCTTAAACAACTTTTTCTCTCTTTCTCTAAAGCTTTTCAGAGTATTTTGCTGGATGTAAAGTATGTATATCGATTAAATTTAAAATGTTATAAATTATCCGTTGCTATATGCATTACCGTATCCTATGGTAGTTGGAAAAACCACTATTAAAATAACAGTGGTTGCTAATGTGTCAATCTTTTATTCAAGGGAGTAATTAATCTAGTCTAGTATATACTAGTATCTACTACAATTTACTGATATAACAATGCAATAAATTGATCAAAAGCTGTCATCTTAAACTTTAGAGGTATCGAAACAGGTAAATTATTTCGAAAAATAGATAGATAGGTACCGTGAAAACTATAATATCATCAAACATTAATTATAAATAAAATAACTTATTTATTACATATTATTTTATTACTTTATAATCCTAGTAGGTATCTGTAGATCGTGACACAAACAGGAAAATAAATACCTACTGCGATATATTTATGTCTACGTGCTCTCAACTTGGCGTAATATACCAGTTCGACTCTGTGATGTGGTTAAAAAAATACCACAGTCCATAAATTCACTTCAAGTGGAGTGCAAGAAAAAAATAGGATGTTATCGGAAATAGAATACAATTACGTTAATACTCGGGCGCCATGTTGTTTTTTCTTTGCTTTGCCAGGAAATTGTAGAAGTTCCTTCAATAATAATAGGAAAGAAAAATATCGTTGAATAGGATCAGGATCTTTATTTTTTATAAATGATTTTTTATTTTTCAGGGCAGTTACGTTAAGTTTGAGACAATAAGATATACCTAAGTTCAATTGGTTTGTTTTATATCGCAGATAATTTGGGTATTATTTTTTTAAAGATTTTTCAAGAGTTTGTGTTTCTATACCTATTAACTATCTAAAACCGGCAACTCACCTACCTAAAGCAGGGGCAATATTTGAATTGCGCCCTTAATTCGCTCCTTATTAATTGTGTGGCAAGCAGGGGCAATTTAGAGAGCAGCTGAAATTTGTAAGACCGCCCACGCCGTGCAACCGAGATTGTTTCAATATTGCCCCTGCGGCAGGTAAGTGAGAAGCTGGCTTAAAGCAAACGTCTGTATCAATCCGTAAACAAAATTAACCGTTCCATGCTAATTATGCTGATGTAGAAATGCATGTCATTATTCAATAAACGTGTAGCAGCAGTCACGTATAACGAACTATATTTATTAGTGATCACTGATATATTGTCTAACGGTACAGTTTTAGCATAACCATTTCAATCAATACAGTGTGTATTGATTACACACACATCAGATCCCATGCATGAAGCAATAAGGTGTTTATTGCAAGCAACATAATAAGTTTTTTTTTAGAGTTCATTTAATAAGTAAACTGGATGATCATCGAAAAATCACTTGAAATTTAATTCCACTTCAAAAAAAGCATTAAAAGAGCTCTGAATCTATGACAAATTGGAGACCACAGTTCACTTCGTTATGATCGAAGACACAGCTAAAACAATGCCTAAACTCTGGCTCGAATCGCGAGCGATCTTCATCAATTTTTTGTTTCACTTGATGACTTGAACACATAAATTAATACATAATCTATGTCAAATTGGAGACCATAGTTCGCGTTGATAAAATGTTTGAACTATGTCTAGAATTGCAAGGAAAATTATACCATTAAGACTTGAAGAAACAACAAATAATACAAGGCTTGAACTCTAGTTTGAATTGCTAGGAAATATAACCTACACTACAGTTCCTTCACAAATGATTATTGATATCAGATCCAAATGGTCGTACATATCAAACAGCACGCGTCCATGACAGATGAACTAATATTATCATTAGCAGTTGAATGAATCTGCAGGAATGTTGCTGAGGATAGTCAACTGAAGGTTACCTTGATAGGATTTTAATTTATCGCGATGGTACTGCGAAGTCTTTCATTTATTTTATATGTAGAAAAGCCTTGATGGTGATTCCATCTATATCCATACTTATCCATACTAATATTATAAATGCGAAAGTAACTCTGTCTGTCTATCTGTTACTCAATCACGCCTTAACTACTGAACCAATTTGCATGAAATTTGGTATAGAGATATTTTGATACCCGAGAAAGGACATAGGATAGGTTTTATCCCGGAAATCCTACGGGAACGGGTTTTTCTTTGAAAACGCGGGTGAAGCCGCGGGCGGAAAGCTAGTCTTTATTATTTGTTCTAGTTAATAATATGGTTGACTTTAGTAATCTGAGATACAAGAATACGAAAAGATGCTTGTCATATTTTAGTAGACGACGACGACGACTAATGGTCCGGTCCATACCGGACCATCAGAATTAGAAAAATTTCTGCATTTTATATTTAATCGCTTTGAATAATTTTACCAATTTCAGCTGGATATGTAATATTGTACTTTCGAAGGTCCAGAGTGACTGGGCTATTATTTTTAATGAAAACGAATACCTATATGACCAGCGTTTTGCGATTTCCAAAATTAACCATTAAACGTAATAGTTTTGCATCTATTTTAGAAGAACGGAGCCAACATGACAGCTCGAGTAATTAATTGTTATCAGATTAATTAGTAACCGATAGTTTTCTCATCTCATTAGAAGTTCTAATAAAGGAGTAGCAAGGCATGTTAAACACTTGTATGTAAGCATTGCAACTAACAAAGTAGAAGTCCTTAAAATGCTAGGGCTTGATGGTTGACATTTTTCTTTTAAACGTATTTCATTAATATGTTATTGACTACCCTTAAACACAAAATATTATAAATGCCAAATTATCTTGTTAAAGTTTGTTAAATTTTAATATTTATCACCATAATATTATAACCTTAAGATATTCCTATGATTATATGTTTTATTTGTTCAACCTCTAAACAGTAACTTCAGTAAGTACCTCCTCAATCCAATAATTGCGCAATAAGACCAAAAACAAACGAACGCTATTTTAATTCCTCTCCATAATTTTTTACAGCACAAAAACATATACCTAACTGTAAAAAATAGTTATCCAGAGCCATTAGTTAAAGAAGCTATGCAAGAAAAATCACGTGTGAACGAATCGAAGTATTTAGCATAGCCTTTTATAGGGTTGATGGGACATTACTGACATCCTTCGAAGGGCCTGGTTTAATAGTTTGCTATGCTATAAGCAGACTAGCTATTAGATCTTATTTATAGCAATGCTCTAACAGTAGGTAATAGGTATTGTTAAAATAAATGCTTGTTATTTAATTTTTTTATAGAGAGGTTGTCCAGGGTGCTTGCTTTGGGCCCTCTTTTATATATATTATATGTACCTTACTTATACTTACAGGACATCAAATCCTTCCTTATAATTTAAAATATATACTTGTACATAATCATCCTCATTAATTGCATCAAAATATCCTTCGCATCTCAACGGAATCGAACCTGAACCCACACCACATATTTGCACGTTCATACCGTTACACTAATGGAGCGACTTCGGTTAAGGCAAACCAACAGTTTATATTTACAGCTTCAATTGTGTGCTTAATTGCGTATCCTTTTGATGTTTTAAAAGAAAAAGAAAATGAAAAATGTAGATTAAATAAAATAATATAGGATAAAGAAATAGTTGTATCCTTGATTGGATACGAATTCCTGATAATAAATTATAAAACAAACAATAACAAAATAACTTATTATAACTTCGTTATAATTATATAACAAAGTTTAATTAATTGGCATAGGTACAAAACTAATTCAAGGAATTTTAAATAAATATAATTACTTATTTCATCTCTATTTTTTCTACGTCGCATACGAAGACTCAAACATCTTCTTGTTGCATCTTTTGAAAGTAAATGCTAAAAACATTCGTAACAATTTCATTAGTAAATTGATCGAAAATATAACGAACATTTAGTGAAGCATTTAAAATGATAAAGTCAATATTGCGTAATCATGTAACCCAAATTTTGTTTTCTTCATTATTCTTCAATCGTAAGTATTTCTTACTAAACTCGTGAAAGTTTGTAATAGATAGATATTCTATGATTGTAATAGCTACTGCTGCTTAAAATTGTAATACAAACATGATTTATTTCAATTTATAAAATTATAGTTCATAATAATTAGTATATAGTAGTTCGCTAGTTCTATCTTATTGATATCATAAATTAAATCTTCGTAAAGACTTCTTCACGCAAAAATAGCATTGGATCAGAATGAATTTTAGGAATAGATTAAGTACTTTATAGTCCTAAATATTACAGGTACTCTTTACCTGGATACCACGTGAATGAAGTCACGAGCTCCAGTTAGTATATCTAAAGGCCGCTGCATACGTGACGGGATTTTTTCCGGACGGGACGTGACGGGAAGTTTTGGAAACATCGTTGCATACAAAATGTATCCAAACACGTATATGTCACGGGAACATCGACGGGCCGGGAACGTGGACGGGAAAAATATCGTCACCGACGATGTTTAGCACGTCCCCGTCCCGTCCCGCCCCGTGCGTGCCCCGTCCCGCCCGTGATTTCGCTACGTATGCACAGTCGCTCCGTTCGTGCCGGAGAGATAATAGTGACGCCTTCCAACTCCTATCGAAAATGGACGATGAAAAACTGATCGAATGTGTACGCTCATATCCATCTTTGTATAATTTAGCGAACCCACAATATTTAGACACAAAATATAAAAATTATTTATGGCGTAAAGTTGCTGTGGAATTATCATTCAGTGAAAACGGTTAGTGTTATTTTAATGAATATATTGTGGTATTCCTAACTGTAGTCCTTTTCACCTATGATGATTCCTGTGACACTTCATCGTGTTCTGAATTACGTATTTTATGTTTAAAATGCCAAAATAATTTTATTTGCAGAATGTAGATTACAAAGATGTTAGGCAGGTACATATTACATAGACTCTGAAACATTCTGGCTCGTAATTGAGCATGCAATTAATATATTGTAAATTACAATAAATAATTACAAAATTATAGGAGCTATTATAAATTTAAATATTATAAATAATCTTATATATATATATTATAAATTAAACTATTATAAATCCATCTTTCGTTGTTCACAACACTAGCACGTTAGATCCGAATCACGTCACGGTGCGTATGCGTTTGCACCACGTTCCCGTTGTGAACGAGGCAATCACGTGCCCGTCCCGCTCACGTCCCGTCCGAGGTATTTTCCCGTCACGTATGCAGCGGCCTTAAATGTTAGGTTGAGGTGCTGACCGCTTGCCTGGTATGTGGCAGATGTCAAAGTATCTGGCAGGGCATAAGCCCTGTGCCCTTTCGAAGTGTTTTTTTGCTATAGAACGAACTCTAAATTTTTCGTTTGCTATGTGTACTCTAGCTCTATAGACACCATTGTTAAGCTTGAATGAATATCCAAACTTAAGAAATTCTTTTACTGGTCAATTAGAAATATGAACTAACGTCTACTAAACTGATATGGGAAGTTCTTTAATTATAGCGATAATAAAAACTTTTATTTGTATAAATAATACAATTTTGTAACATGGTAGCACTCAAGAAACCTAATTTCTTGTAACTCAGGGGAGATGGTGCAGTAAGCTGAAATACAGGATTCTCCTAGTTCAGCTACGGTCTTAATCTTTTGTTTTATTAAAAAAATATTTATTTATTTGATTATAGTTTATTTCAGAGTCATACGCTATCTTTTTTAGTTTCCATCCCGAGACAACTTGGCACAGTCAGAACTGAACTACTAGCCCAATATACTAGTAAAATTACAACACTAACGGTGCCAATGAATGTGGCGTGGAAAATATACAATTTTGTTCTTTTTTTCATGAAACCTGTTCATTTCCCTGTTCAATGGGGCCCATTCACCAGCAGATGAATGGAGTGTCGTTCACCGCAAGTTAAAATCAACAGTTAACGAGATGATTATTCACGTAGTGCAATCGTGCTCTTTTTTGTGGTCAGTACCACAGGGCTGTGGGTCTACGAAAATTGTATCGCAGCTTGGGTGTTTATTTTATGTATGTACATCTGGCAATCGAGAGCAGTATGGTGATGAAAATAAATATTAAAATTGTCATTAAGTATCGTCATTACTTGCTACATATAGTAAGTAATATTAATATTGAAAATTGTAACGTTAGATTTGGTTGTATTCAGATTTTCCTCTAAAACAGAACAACAAAATTTTGAAATATATTTCCTTTGAAGATAATTTGTACCTACCTTGTTTCAGTTGAAAGTATAGTAGTAAATCCATACTAATATTATAAATGAGAAAGTAACTCTGTCTGTCTGTCTGTTACTCAATCACGCCTTAACTACTGAACCAATTTGCATGAAATTTGGTATAGAGATATTTTGATACCCGAGAAAGGACATAGGATAGGTTTTATCCCGGAAATCCTACGGGAACAGGTTTTTCTCTGTAAACGCGGGCGAAGCCGCGGGCGGAAAGCTAGTATCTTAATATATATAAATCTCATGTCACAATGTTTGTCCTCAATGGACTCCTAAACCACTTAACCGATTATAATAAAATTCGCACACCATGTGCAGTTCGATCCAACTTGAGAGATAGGATAGTTTAAACATGTAGGTACCACGGGCGAAGCCGGGGCGGACCGCTAGTTGCTCTATATATTATTAAGGCTTATACATGCGCTAATAACCTTGACCATACTTGACGGATCTCAAACCTCTCCCGCTGCACCTTCTTTTTTCCTCGCATTTTGTATTTAAAAAGATACCAATCAGTGAAACAAAAAATCCTCGTCAGGGACTGTTGTGTAACTGATAATTTATTAAACATAAAATTTTCAGAGCTCTAAGTCAGCAGGTTACGAAGTTTATAGAGTATTTGCGGAAAAATCGATGACCACGGCACATTTTTTTTCTAGAAATCTATTAACTTTGGAAAAAAGTCCTCGCGAGCAATTAAAGATCAAAGACCATCCTATTTTATATATTTTTTTCGGTATTGTGCTTTATGTTGTACCAGACTTTATAGAGGTTGAACATAGTCGAAATCGCCGGGTAACGCCTTAAGATGTTATCACGTATTCCTAATAAAGAATTTGGAATGTTAGCAATGTGTGTTACAATATTAGTATCGTTCTAGGAGCAATAAAGATAAAAATAAATCTTAAAAACAGTCTAGTTAAAAGTAGAGTTAGTTTTTAGTCTTATTTATAAATGAAATTTGTATCTATACTAATATAATAATAAAACTGAAGTTTTTTTGTTTGTTTGAACACGCTAATCTTAGGAACTACTGGTCCTATTTGAAAAAATATTTTGGTGTTAGATAGCCCATTTATCGAGGAAGGCTATAGGTTATGGTTAACAGGAGTGGAGCACTGCGGGTAAAACCGCGGGGCACAGCTAGTTTTAGATAACTGGTTTCTAAAAGAGATAAATTAATTTTTAAAGTAAATAAAGTAATTATTGTAACAGAATATCGTGACTACAATATGCATGTGAACAAAACTATTCATGCAAATAAATTATTTGAATTCTATCAGTATTAAATATTAATGAAACATTGATAATCATTTTGTAGGAATGTCTCGGGAATTTGATAACATCACATCAGCAACACAAATACGAATATTTTAAAGAAACGTTTGATGAATATAATTTAAATTGTGAAAATCGAAACGTTTACGTGATGTGAACAATTTCTCTTATGATATACTATTACATCCTCTACCCGACGGTTGCCTGGAAGAAATGGCTTATAGCCATAAGGCCGCCCACTGTATGCCGATTGTATCTTTTATTTTGTGTCGTCTTCATTTTGTATTTCCTTACTATACAGTGAAGAATAAATAAATAGATAAATAAATTACAAAAGATATTTTTAAACTGCATTAGATAAACCAAGCAACTTCCTCTGGTCTCATAAAGAGTATTTTCCTTTATTTTGTAAGTTTTTATTTGAGTAATTCCTAAAATTAACCCGTTCAAATGAATCCCTCAGACTTATAACAAGCTTATAACCCATGAAGTTTCTAATATAGAGCTGAAAAGTTTGTGTGATTCCTTAAACGCGCTAAAATCAAGAACTATAGGTACGTGATCCCTGAAAGGCCATAATATCTATACTAATATTATAAAGAGGAAAGGTTTGTAATTATGTATGTATGTATGGTTTTCACGCATAAACTACTGGACCGATTTTGATGAAATTTGGCACAGATAATCTTTAGACCCTGAGGAAGAACCTAGGCTACCTTCTATTGTGAAATATGTACCACGGGCGAAGCCGGGGCGGCGGGGGGTACAAATACGAAGCCACGGACGAACTGCTATTACAAATAATAATTATGCATTATACGTATTATGGTGTTCACTGTACACTGTACATTGAACCAAAACTAATAAGAATTTGACCAAGAATATGATTCGACAGCCCTGATAGGAAATAATATAAGATGAAAAACTAAGACGATGCCGGCCGTGGTGAATCGTGTGCAGCCGTGCGAACAATCCAACGCAGGTTGGTGTTTTTTTTGGCACGGGCTTGGGTAGATTAAAAATTTGTCATTCATCTGTTCTGCTGTGCTTGGAATCTGTGGGTAATCGGAATATTGTAATAGATTTATAATCGAGACATTTAGATTGACGAAAATATGTAGGACTTATGTTAAAGTATGTCAAATAGCCTTTTTTTAGAATAAACTTACGCAGTAACATCATGAAGGTGTATTTGAGACGATAGCGTAAAAAGAGGAATTTGGTTTTACATGTGTTGTGTATCCTCCAATATGGGTTATATCAAAATTACATTAAAATGTATGTCTTTTTTGTGTTATTGTATTTATTCTATCTGTTCTCAGATCAATAGTGATCTATTTTGATCGTTACCTTTTACCCTGGTTGCCTGGAAGAGATATCTCATAAGTGATAAGGCAGATATTAGTACTCTTTCGTTTTTTTTACAGGTAGAGGTTCATTATACAACTGTATTAAAGTGTTAAATAAATAAAAGAGCAAATAGACTAAAAATCATGTTTTTCGTATAGTTCTAGTATAATAATTATACTTTATATTATTTATTCTTTAAAGCATCCACAACTATATAACGAGACAAATTGCAGTCGGAAGCCACAGACTCGATCGGGAGATCAAACCGCTACCGGAATTCAACCGCATCAAAAGTTGATTAGCTTTTGTGGTCATTAGACGTTAAGAATGGGATGTGCAGGTAGTTTAGGATTGTTTGTGTGTTTTAGAATTTATGTGATGATTATTTTTTATATTGAACTAGCGGTCCGCCCCGGCTTCGCCCGTGGTACATATTTACGTTTTCTCTACATAAAAACCATCCTCGTACTTCAAGCAATATAATAAAAAAAGAATTATCGAAATCGGTTCAGCCGTTCTCGAGTTATGCGCTTACCAACACATTTTGCGATTCATTTTTATATATAAGAAGAAGATGGTACCTCTTTTCGTAGATACTACGTACCTGCAGCGAATGCTCATTCTAACCCCACTATGCCAAATTCTTATAGTGTGAACAGGCGTAGAGCATTATTTCGTTGTTCTTAGTGCGTTCGAATAGATAACATGCAATGTCCTTATTCTGAACAACACTGATTACGAGATTTCGTTTACATTAATCTTCTTCTTATATATAAAAATGAATCGCAAAATGTGTTGGTAAGCGCATAACTCGAGAACGGCTGATCTTATATATAAAAATGAATCGCAAAATGTGTTGGTAAGCGCATAACTCGAGAACGGCTGAACCGATTTCGATAATACTTTTTTTATTATATTCCTTGAAGTACGAGGATGGTTTTTATGTAGAGAAAACGTAATTAATGGTGAATTGGGCAAAAGCCAATCGAATGATAGTACCATAAAACTTGTCAATTCTGGTAGGGTCATTGACAAAAGTGCTGATGTTGCGCTTGCTTTTGAAGATTTCTTTAGTAATATCCCTGCTAGTATAACTAAGAATTTAAATTCGTCTTCAGCGCTTGCAGAGTCTTTATTGAGGGATCATGTTGCTGAGTGTAACAAATTATTTGAATTGCGACACGTGACTGCTGATGAAATTGTTAAAACTTTTAAAACATTAAATTTAAAAAAAACATGTGATCTCTGGGGTATGTCTGTAAATTTAGTAAATAATATCATAGAAAACATTGCCAATCAACTGGCGTTTATATTTAATCAGTGTTGTGACTGTGGTATATTCCCTGATTTACTAAAATTTAGCAAAGTTATTCCTTTATTTAAAAGTGGTGACCAAGAAGACAGTAATAACTATAGGCCAATTTCCATATTACCAACTTTGAGCAAAGTCTTCGAGAAACTAATTTTAAACCAATTAAGTAGTCATTTTGCATCAAATGGTTTACTGCACGCCAAACAGTATGGTTTCACAAAGGGGCGCTCTACCACTGATGCCGGAGTAGCTCTTTTGTCACATATATACAAAGCATGGGAAAATTCAAAGAATGCTTTGGGGATATTCTGTGACCTTTCTAAGGCTTTTGACTGTGTAGAACATTCCACTCTATTACGGAAACTAAATTTTTATGGTATCAAAGGTTTAGCTCAGGATCTCATAGCTTCATATCTTCAGAACAGGGTACAAACCGTTGTCATTAATGGAGAGAAATCTCGCGGTGCGCCGATTAACATAGGTGTTCCGCAGGGATCTATCTTAGGACCGTTTTTGTTCTTAGTGTATATTAATGACCTACCTTATTATTTGGAGGATATGTGTGAAATAGTACTGTTTGCAGATGACACCTCATTAATTTTTAATGTGGATAGACATGACACAAATGTTGACGAAGTAAACTCTGCTCTTTTACGCATATCCAATTGGTTTAATACTAATAATTTACTATTAAATACAAAAAAAACAAATTGTGTAGAATTTATCCTCCCAAATGTAAAAAAGGTGAAAAGGAATATTATTTTAAACGGGGAGGTATTATACCCTGTGGAATCGACTGTTTTTCTTGGTTTGACATTAGATGAGAAGCTTCAATGGGGGGCCCATGTTACCACCACCGCTGCTAAGCTCAGCTCAGCTGCATATGCAGTTAGAAGAATAAGGCATCTCACCGATGAAGAAACGGCTAGATTGGTTTACTTTAGCTACTTTCATAGCATAATGTCCTATGGAATTCTGCTATGGGGCAGGGCTGCAGATATAGAAACTATATTTATATTACAGAAAAGAGCCATACGCTCTATATATAATTTGCGTGCTCGAGACTCACTAAGAGATCTCTTTAAGAATACTGGTATCCTTACTGTACCGTCGCAGTATATATTTAATAATATTTTATATGTACACAATAACGCTTACTTACACACAAAAGTCGGAGATAGACATTGTTATGACACAAGAAACAGAAATAAAATTGAAATGCCATTTTTCCGGCTAGCTAAAGTTAAAAATTCATTTATGGGTCAAGGTATACGCTTTTACAACAGAATTCCTCATAATATTAAAGAGTTTAGTTGTTCTAAATTTAAAACTTATATAAAAAATGTACTAGTTCAGAGAGCCTATTACAGTATTAAGGAATATATGGACGATAAAAACCCATGGAGGGTTGTCGCGTAAAAACCACAGGACAGTTCTTTGGCATATTATGTTAATATAATTATTATGATGTTACATATGTAATTTGTAAAATTGTAAAACTGATATGATTAAAAAGAGCAACTATGGAGTTTCTTGCCGATTCTTCTCCGTAGATACTGCTTTCCGAATCGGTGGTAAATGTTAAAAATATGTACCTAATGACGTTTCAAAAGTGCTTCTAGAAGAAGTCTAATTGAATAAATAAATGTTTGAGTTTGAGTTTTGAGTTTAAATATGTACCACGGGCGAAGCCGGGGCGGACCGCTAGTCTTATATATAAAAATGAATCGCAAAATGTGTTGGTAAGCGCATAACTCGAGAACGGCTGAACCGATTTCGATAATTCTTTTTTTATTATATTCCTTGAAGTACGAGGATGGTTTTTATGTAGAGAAAACGTAAACATATACCACGGGCGAAGCCGGGGCGGACCGCTAGTTATATATAAAAATGAATCGCAAAATGTGTTGGTAAGCGCATAACTCGAGAACGGCTGAACCGATTTCGATAATTCTTTTTTTATTATATTCCTTGAAGTACGAGGATGGTTCTTATGTAGAGAAAATGTAAACATGTACCACGGGCGAAGCCGGGGTGGACCGCTAGTAGATCATAAAAAGTCTTGTACTAGCTCTAGCTCATGTTCGTTTGATGTAAATGAACCGTCAACGCTAAGACAAATAGCCAAATGCAAGTAAAACCGCGTGGTTCTAGTAACCTATAAGACTCATAAAATAGATCAGTGTTTTCCCAACACTGTCATCCTGCGGGAGCATCAGGAAATGATCGGGATAACGATCTGGTGACGTCATTAATCAACCGTCACCGCAAGGGAGATATATCGAAATGTTGTTTGCTGTGTGAGCACTTTTTAGTATTATTTGGACGTTTTACTTTAGGTTTATTATATAAAATATTTGTTATAAGTATAGTATATTCTTCTATAATATAAAAATGAAACGCTAAATTTGTTGCTAAGCGCAAATCTCGAGAACAGCTGAACCGATTTCGTTACTTATTGTTTATAATATTTGTTGAAGTACGAGGATGGTTCTTATGGAGAGAAAACGTAAACGCGTAGGTACTACGGTCGAAGTCGGGGCGAACGGCTATTTATAAGAAAAATATATGAAAATAGTAACTGCCGCTTTCAAAGCTTAGGTACATTTTTAGGTGATGGAATAATATCGAAATCACGGGCATCATTATTCATTTACCAATAATTATCTATTATGATATTTAAATATTATATTCGTATATTACTGAGAAATTACACAAAAATAAAGAATTGTTAAGTCAGCCTTGCCAACAGTTATCTTAATTCATTCCACTGTGTAAAAATCTTGAATTTTTTGCGAGACAAGTGTGCAAAAACTTAGTTTCTATTATAAAAGTGTAATAGATTCGGAATTCAACGTATTCTATTAAAATATTGTCTGGTAAGTCCGTCACACCTTTTTGTAAGATATATTTCAATTATCGGATAAATTTCAATGTATTGAAATTATTCTTTGAAGCGTTATAAATCATGCCAGAAATTAGAGTGAAATTGAATTTAAGAAGACACTTCGTGTGTTTTTTTATTAAACAAATCATAAAACAAAAATAACCAATATGTATAGTAAAACGGGATATTAATTCAAAATACAATATATGTAGGTATTAGACTACAAGCCCGCATATGAAAAAAATATGGGTCAAATGAACCACCACGGGACATATTTAGTACGAAAGAAGAGCAAAAAATAATAAGATTCATCACTATGCCGTCACTTGTAAGCTGTCCAACTGAGTGCAGATGAGAATTGAAAAGTACAGGTAGACTCGGTAAATTTTGGTCATATATTTTTGTACGGCATTCTTAACCATCGATAGATCCATTAAAAATAATAAGAAACCGCTCAGTGCCGTACAAAAATGTTGGTCCACCAAGTCGGAATTTTAATTTCATTTCCGAGAGTTACCGGGGGTAAATTTGGTCATTTGACCATGTACGGCATCTGTGTCATACTATTGCTATACTGCTTTTAATCCATTATTCCGCAACGCCGTACAAAAATCATGGGGACAAGGGGAAAAAATCGACAGTTGTAATCCCCTCTCTTTCCCCACTCCAGGGGGTCATTTGACTAAGTACGGCTTCGGTTCCAAAACATTATCTAGCACTCAAAAGTACTATTAAAAGCAATGCCGTCAAAAAATAATTGTTCTTTTAAAAGTATACCAATAACCATCTTAATTTCATCGAATTCTTGATATAAAGAGCTGTAAGGTCATTTGACCCTGTACGGGAACTTTTTTTTTAACATGATATTGTAAAATTCAATTGTTGTATAGTATTGCCGTTCAAAAGAAACCGTTCTAAAAAAAGTTATAGAGAAATGCAAAACCAGAAATTTTGTTAAAGTTTAAACATCGTAGAATAATGAAATATAATAGTTTTCTACACTTTATTCGTTGTTTTAAATAGTATTAACATAGATAAATTAGGAAAAAACGATGCCGTACATTTTTGTGCAGACCACATCTTTTAGGCTGATGAAAGCGACGAAAGCTACAATTTTAAGGGTGCTTTATACAGTACGGCATTAACATATTTTTACCCAACTACGGCAAAGCAAAAGGAGGGTTATGGTTTTGACAGGTCATGTATGTATGTTCATCTATTCCCTCGTAACTTCTAAACTACTTATCAGAATTCGACAAATAACATATCATTAGAAGCATCTGAATTGTTCACTGGATAACCAGCGACCAGTTAGCTAAAGGCTATATGGGGTTTCACAAAATCTAATGTGGCGCCCTCTAGCGGACAAAACATACAGAGTAAAAAAATAAAGTTAAGATAAATATGCCGTGTTTGGTATCATTTGAAAGCGCTTTACTTGTACATTTTGAATATGTATATAATACTAGCATTTGCTTGTGACTTTACCTGTATTCATGGGCTGATTGCATATAATTCACATCTTTTCGTTCATAGCTTTTTTATTAGTTCATCAATTTAACAGAGTCCATTCCACTTGACTCCGACTTTCCAAGGTGATAATTAACCACCTCGAGCTTCTTAATATTAATGTATATTTATATTTTATTATCAAAATATAAAGCAAACATTTCGTTATATGGATTTTTTCTTTTTCAGATTTTTCCCCTTTGAACCAACGAAAATGTACGGCACATGAAAAAATATTATCTATGCATAAAATACTTTAAAAATAAATTTATTTCGTGTTGTGTCAAATGACCCCCTGGAGTGGGGAAAGAGAGGGGATTACAACTCTCGATTTTTTCCCCTTGTCCCCATGATTTTTGTACGGCGTTGCGGAATAATGGATTAAAAGCAGTATAGCAATAGTATGACACAGATGCCGTACATGGTCAAATGACCAAATTTACCCCCGGTAACTCTCGGAAATGAAATTAAAATTCCGACTTGGTGGACCAACATTTTTGTACGGCACTGAGCGGTTTCTTATTGTTTTTAATGGATCTATCGATGGTTAAGAATGCCGTACAAAAATATATGACCAAAATTTACCGAGTCTACCTGTACTTTTCAATTCTCATCTGCACTCAGTTGGACAGCTTACAAGTGACGGCATAGTGATGAATCTTATTATTTTTTGCTCTTCTTTCGTACTAGATATGTCCCGTGGTGGTTCATTTGACCCATATTTTTTTCATATGTGGGCTTGTAGTCTATATAGGAAATTTATACATCCTAGATGTTGACTTGAAAAGAAATGCACTGTTACGGTGCTTAGAGCTAGAGCAAGAGCATTCTTTCGTGATTTTTTAGTGTAAACGAAAACTCGTATTCAGTATTTTTTTTAATATTCGGACATTGATAATCTTTTCGAACGCACTATTTTATTTATTTATTTATTTATTAAACAAAATTTCACATTTATTTAAAACACAATTTTGCGATGCGAAACCTTACGAGGTTTGTAGCAACGCTCACAGTCGCATAAACACCGTTTGTTATTCGCATTTCGCAAGGAAGACAAAAGATGTGACTACATAAACCGGTTCCTTATCTATTCATGACATACAAATACAGGGTGTTCATTACAATGTTGTTTTTTATGTTTATTTTATTGTTTTAATTAATTCGAGAAAATATCTTTTGTAGAACAACGAAATAATGCTCTACGGCAGTTTACACTAAAAGAGTTTAACATAGTGGGGTTAGGAGCATTCGCTCGTTTGATGTAAATGCACCGTGACATCCAAAAAGTCCTTTACAATTAATAATAATCAAGCCTTTCCTAAAACATACGAACTACCTAATAAATACAAATATTATCCAATATAATAATATTATCTAAGAAATAAAAATATTGTCACTAACGTGGTTTTTCCTTAAGCGCATAAAGCAAAATAACCAATCTTCTATTAGATGATAGTACGTGTAATATGCAAGACCAAATCTAAAAAATAAAATATATATCAAACTAGATATGTTCAACGATTCTGTTTAATCAAAAACATAAAATATTAAAATTTACTCGATAAAAAAAAATCACCAAGTTAGCTCTAATTTCCACACTTTTACGTTTTCTACTTGACATGGTAATACTTATTATGATTTTTTTTCCATAAACAATTATATTAAAACATTTGCAAGATATTTGTCAGAGCATTTTGTGTAATTACTTTTAGTTTTGGTTTTATCTGCGATAAACCACTTTTATCGTGACAAAATCAAACGTTTATCTCGAGAAAAAAAGAGCGCCAAAAGTGGTTTATCGCAGATAAAACCAAAACTAAAAGTAATTACACAAAATGCTCTGACAAATATCTTGCAAATGTTTTAATATAATTGTTTATGAAAAAAAAATCATAATAAGTATTACCATGTCAAGTAGAAAACGTAAAAGTGTGAAAATTAGAGCTAACTTGGTGATTTTTTTTTATCGAGTAAATTTTAATATTTTATGTTTTTGATTAAACAGAATCGTTGAACATATCATCTAATTTGATATATATTTTATTTTTTAGATTTGGTCTTGCATATTACACGTATCATCTAATTGAAGATTGGTTATTTTGCTTTATGCACCCCCTTAAACCCACGTTCCACGTTATCCAAAACGTTTTGATGCGCCGTCTCAAATAGGGGAGTGTGGATTTGAAATAACTAATTGTCTATAAGATTTATTGATAAAGACATTCCCTTTGGAAAAATACGTATTAAGAATTAACGACAGTTGAAATAAGTTAACGGTGTGGTTGTTTACGAGTTGGTAAAAAGTTCCTTAAATAAGAATGTTTCATAATGTAAACTAATATGATTAGTAGAGAGAGGGTTGATTTTTCATTTACCTATATGTTTATTGCGATTTAACTCAAAATGAACCAGACCTGTATTGAAAAATATTTTAACAGTAGAAAACTACATAAGAATTGGCTACATATAATTTTTTACTTACTGTAAGTAGTGTTTTGCAAAGAGATTCAAATTCTGCCGATATTTAAGTAGTATGAGGTTTCTCTCGAAATTAGTGCATATACAAACATAAGTAATTTCATCTATGTTAACAAAAGGTAAATTAAAGATAACTAGGTACGAGATTAGTCTCGATATTAGACTAGATTTAAAGTTAGGTTCAAATACGTAAAAATGATAAGAAAAAATATTTCCTCACTCTACTTAATTCCTTCACTATTACTAACCTAAATTTCCCTGCAGTTTTCTTCCAATTTTATAATAGAGTTAACTACTGCTCTACTTACCATAGAGTGATGAATACACAGACAGGGCGGTGGCAGGTCTTAGAATAAATATATTAATGATGCCTTCGCCACGAACAGGGATTGTCTCTTAAATTAATTATCCTCTGAGATGTTAGGGGAGGAAAGACGTGGTTTTAACGGGAAATTGTAAAAATATAGAAAATTGGGACATGTTACATGTATTTGGTTAGAATTTTTATTGGTTGTTGATATTTATTTTTAATTGTAAATGTGATGTAAATTTGTTATAACTCTTCTACAAGTGAAAAAAGTATTTGTTAAGATATTGTTTGTGCATCACAAGGACTAAGGAGGTAAATAGGAATAACATTTCATATAGCATATAATGTTTTTTATAGATTTTGCCCTAACTGAATCTGAAGACCAAGGAGTAATTCTAAGGTATAAAAATAATAATAAAGTATTACGTGTGTTATCTATATATTAAAATGAATCCCTGTTTCCTTTGGTTTCGGAAATTGCGAAAACATAACGGGTTTGACAATTTTCAGGAAGATTGGACAACACCTGTCGGGTCAGCTAGTATTTTAAATTATCCTCTCTAATGAAAACACAATTTTCCTACTTACCCTACTTTTCATTATTATGTATATGGATAAAGGTTGACACCAGTATAAACATAAATAAAATGACTTCAACCGTTCTGTAATCAGGCATATATTAAAATTAGATTTCTTTACTTACATAATAAGGTTTTATCACTGAATATATATCACTATTTACAGACAAACGGAAATGCCGACCTGTGCTTTAAATAAGGGCCTTTTATGGTACGTTTTAAGATTACATAAGTATTAGTTACTACAATGTTATGTAAAGCTGTAATTGGATATTGCTAATCAGGGTATATACTTCCTATGGTATTAATATTACGTATGTAATAGTTTGTCAGGATGAAAGGATGTATGTTTGTAACTCTTTACGCAAAAGATCTAAATGTAAGCGAATCTGTATGGAATTTAGAACAGGGTTACCTATAGCACAATATACAGCTGATACAACCAGTAGGGAAACTTTTTACAGAACGTTCGAAATGGCTCACGCACACAAGCAAGCATGCTTACGAGAATCGTCAGGGTATTCTTATATCTGTCAATTGTGATAATACCCTTACGATTCTGGTAAACACGCTTGATTTTCACATTTGAAGTTTCCCTACTGGTTGTATCTTATTAACTAACTAACTAGCTGTGCTATTTTGTTTGTTTCTGTATATTGTGGTAATAGGCTACCACGTTTAGGTTATGGGTTAAAATGCTTTAATAGTCAAGCATAACATGTTGCAATGTATTCGATTTCGGTTCTGTATACATACAAAATAATATGTATTTAAATACTCGAAAGATTAAAAGATTTCCATCTCATATATGCAATGATAAAATCCTTAAAAGCTTAGAATCTCGATACTGCTATAGAACCTTCACTTTTATCTCATATTATAATCTATCATTACAATATTAACCTCAATACGTTAAAAGCTAAAAGAAATGTCGTTTCGACCGATTAGGATGATAAAAACAATGTTGATCCGCCATATAAGCCTTATGGCGTGAAATATTAAAATTAATATTTTCCCTTTTAAATACTAATACGTTTAATTCGTTCTGGTATTCGAATATTGACTATAAATGAGCTAAATCTTAATATTTATATGATTAATATTTCATAATTGGACAAACGCAGTAAGGAATGGTATGAATATTATAAATTGTCGCTTAAAATGAGGGAAATTGTTGAAAAACGTTCAGTAAAATGAGCTATTTAATAAATGCCATATACTCTGTAACTAGAGGTAAAAACGGAAGGTTAATTAAAACTAAATAGGCATAAAAGGGTATGAATGAATGAATGAATGAAAGAGTATTCATTCATTCATTCATTCATTCATTCATATTATATTAAATTGCATGTAGGAAATGTATCAATTGGCTTGAAGACAGGAATATCCCTTATAACGAGAAAATACAAAACGGATACAAATTAAAACAGCATCGAATTAACTAAAAAATATAAATCTTATTGAATATTTGGGAGGAAATATTGAAAAAAACACAAGTTTAGTCTAGCTCTACATACCAAATAAGGATTGTTTTTGAAGGAATTCCAACAAAATATGGTTATTATTTATTAAATTATAATAATTACACAATGTTATCATTGCTTGTCTACTCGGTATTTTTACCATTATTATGGTAATAACAGTTAAATGTTCTTGCAAAAAAAACTATATTAACGCATCTATGACTTTCACGAACACAACAGAAACATAAGAATTAAGCCTCCATTTTCAAAGTCGGTTAATTATAACATGAGCGAGATAAAATCAAAAGCTCGCGTCTAATAAATATCATAATGTATAAACTTAATAAATGCGGTTAACGCGTGCTGCATTTAAAATTGCTTTTTATCTGTAATACGATTATTGAATAAATCGAACGTTTATATTACCATCTATTATGCTTAGCTGGATTTTTCCAATGAATTCCAGCGATTGCCGCGTTGCATTCGATTCCAGAACATTTTTAAGTCTATTAACTTCATCTGTATGTTTGTATGTAACCGACTCCGATTTGACCCACTTAAGACGGACAAATTTAATTCAATCTTTGTACACTTATCAACGATCAGTGAAAATACAATAGTTTCAAGAAGCGTGGTTCTAAATTATTCAATAGTTATGATACTAATTCGATACATGCAGTTTATTTTGGGTAGTGTGTGTTAAACAACGTTTCTTTACTTTCTTCCTCAAAGTGTTAAACATACTGAAACGACCTTTTTTTGTTATAATAGTAAATGTACAGACCATAATCATACCTATGGAATATATATTATCTTTAACACATCGCAAAATCTTATTATAAACAAATTATCTACATAAGTGGGCAGCAAATCAGAATAGAGGTGTGAACTATGTAGAGTATGTACTTTTAAAGATTTAATAGAAATACTAAATTAATGACTATGCATTAATCTTATATATAAAATTCTCGTGTCACAATGTTAGTCTGCATACTCCTCCGAAACGGGTGGACCGATTCTCATGAAATTTTCTGTGCATATCGGGTTAGTCTGAGAATCGGCCAACATCTATTTTTCATATGTACCACGGGCGAAGCCGGGGCGGGCCGCTAGTCTCTTTATAAAAAACAATGAAACCAAATAACCACAAGCAACACCTCAAACTTAAACATTCTCTTATAAGTCCTTAAATAACGTTCAAATCCACCAATTTACGAAACAAAACGTTTCAGTCATCGTTAGAAGCAGAGACATTCAAGCGAGGGTGACACGAATCATGAAAAATCACCTTTTTTGTCTACATGTGCCGCCCATCTTGAGAGATTTACGCATTAGGACTTTGGGTTTAGTGGTATAGAGGGATCCGGGTTCGATTTCAACAAGCTTTTACAATTTTCACCTGTTTTAGAGTAGAGAGAAGAGATTATCTTGAGAGATTTACTCGTATTAGGATCTTGGGTTTAGTGGTTTAGGTAGGTATGGTAAAGCTATATGATCCAGGTTCGATTTCTAAAAATATACGACCACACTGGAACAAACAAAACAGGATTTGAAGAACACAGGAACAATTACAAAAAAAAAATCTTTAAAGTAACCTAAACACATTTTAAATCTAAATTGTGAATACAGAGAAGAGAGTTGCAAAATATATCAGGTCGCATATAAACTACATCTTTTTCCTTCTCTTAGCTGTAGAAACTGTTGTCCAAGGCGATAGTTAATTTTAAACTATGTATTTCAACGGTTCAAAGACTGAAGGAGTTCCTTCTACTACTAGACTTCCTAGTTAGGAAGTCTAGTAAAATGAATAAATGTTTGAGTTTGAATTATACATACATGTTGTAAAAGCCTAGGTTTTCAACAACAAAAGCGGTATAAAAACTTATTTAAATTAGAATTAAAACAATGATCTTTAATTATATTATGCAAACAGTCACGCCATTAATGGGAGCATTAATTATAACCATTATAATAGACTATTTAAAGATGATAGTAATTTATGCATGTTAAATTATTAAAATCATCATTCATTTGTTCCAATGAGAAGTTATTATTTATTGTACAATTATTATTAAACGTAAAACGTATAAATAAGGGCTAAGTGCAGATCCTTGAGGAACTTCACACTTCAAAATAGGTCAACTTGATTGATAAATATGAAACACTATGTTTGAACCGTATTCATAAATAGATTAAAAAAATAAAAAGTTTTTCGTATAACATTGAAAGCATAATGTTTATTTAAAATTCTTGGAAGCATAACTGAACTATGTCAAAAGCATTACAAAAGGATAACAGAAAGCCTTCCTATACCCCATATAAACTTTACTTTAATTTCCTATTTGACTAGCCCCAAATTAAACCAAATTTAACTTCCACTATAGAGCATATTATATTCTCCTCCTACAATCCCATCTTTTTCTAAATCGAAAGTCATCCAAAATAATTTATCATTTTAGGCGTTAAACACACTCAACACAATGCATCAATTCAATCAAACGTTAATTTAAAACAACATGCCTGAATTAATAAAGGATATCACTATTTTATTGCCTTCATTATTTAAAGCATTTTCATTTAATTACCAGCAACCGCTAAATTTTGGCTAAAATATGTATGTTTAGTTCGCAACATTGTTAACAAAAGGACTTGCACAATAAATTAATAAATTGATGCGTGCGAATAATTCGGTCTAGATATCATACCCTCAATAATTTAATATCATTCGTGTTTGCAACTTTTGTAAAAACATTGGATAGTGTAAAAAGTTGAATTGTAACAACCCTATGTTTATAAATTGAAAATTGACAAAGCAAAAATAAATTCCCAAATTCAAATTTTAAAGTACAGTAAATATGTATTTTTCTATAATATAAATAATAGGTACATGAAAATTCAACTTAATTTGATAAAAGTAAGAACCAACAAGTTCAAACCCAGCAGAACTTCTTAGCTCAAGCGTAGTTTTTCAACAAATTTTACGTGACTGCTAACTACAAGAGCAAAAAGATTCAATACAAAACAATTAAAGTAACAGTCCACTGCGACATTTTGGCTAATAATTTCAAAATACTTTAGCCTCGTAACAAAGAATTACAAAGGAATTACGCCATTGCAAATTGCCAAGTAAAGCGGTGGCCATTTTTTGCAGACGAAAAACTCAATAAGCTATTTTCGCGCCCTCTCGCCGTTTTTTCTCCGGACACAGCTGGTTTGCTGAAAAAACGTATGAAAAACAGTTTGCAGGACAATCCGCTAGGTGGCAGTAGCCTTGAAAAGAGTTTCACATAAAAGTTTTTATATAAAACTCGATGAATGAAATTGCTATAGACAATAATCATAACGTAGTTAAAATTTTCTTTATAATAATTATTTTACTGGTTGCAAAGGTATGTAACTGGCAGCTTATTATTTATAAGTTATACTTACTAAGTTAAATTCTTGTTGTAAAATATGTATTGTCAACAATTTAATAAAATGCAATAAATCATTGTATTTATTTATTGGTAGAGCCTTATTAGCAATTATCGTTAGTTGTGTGTACTTATTTATTCTTAACGCTATATTGCGTAGAAATAACTTAAAGCTCTCCCTACCCAATATAACTAGAACGATCTACTCAAAGCAATATCAATGCATTGAACAACTAAATTTCAAAAGTATATTGAACGGATTTTCATGCAATTTTCCCAAATCTTTGGGAATATAATATAAAATAATGGTTCTTGCTATAACTTTTACAGTTATAATTGTTGTAGAAAGGTTTAATATGATATATTTAGTAATATAAATATCTATTTAAGATAACAATAAAATGGTAATAATCTCGCCCGTATGTAAATGAAATATCCGGTGATAATGTCTTGAACAATTATCTCTCAAGCAGTCTTTGTTAATAACTACTTATATTATGAAGAAAAATCATTTAAACACCATTTAAAAGAGAACTATAAAACATTATCATCTTCAATCAAATAAATTAAGCCTTTCATGATTGAAAATAATATGCAAATCTCATCTCTTCAGTTTTCTAAACAAACGTTAATATTTTTCAATACCATTAAAATTTATGAATATATTTTCACGTCACAAAATCACCATTTTCCATACATTAAGGTATACCTTAATGATTTACATAAATCTGGGAATAATTATAGCTTATTACACTATTATTCTTTCATTTGATCACGTATTGACTCTTCAGGAGCGCATCGCAAAATAGCTGTATAAAAACGTACTATCTTCAAGATATAACTCCAACAAATTAAAAAGCCAACCCTCAGAAACTAAAGCCTCGAAACAGTTTCCTTTTCATCTAGCCGGGTTATACCTCAACCCTTTACTGCGCATGTCGCTATACATAAGTAGGTGGAGGAAAAAAACACGAATTTATACCGGGTAAATTTTAAACCTATACTTTTTTTTTCCACTCCAACATTTTTATGTCGATCCTTTCTATGTGTGCGTCGTGCCAGTTTTAATTACGTATCGACTTAATTTGCCTGTGAACCCGGTTGTTTCACGACAAGACCGGGGCTGTGTATTAAAATTTGATAGAGAAATAATTTGTATTGTGCTGTTGAGTCTAGGTTATGTTTTTGTGTGTCCAGTTTTGGAGGGAACATGTGTTTTTGTTTGTGGAACGGTGATTCTGTAACGTTGTTATTGTGTTGATCTCGGGAGATGTGACGGAGGTTGGTATTGCTGTTTTAAATGATTGTTTGACGTGCAATGACGTGTGTTGAACACCTGTTGATGACTCCGTTGCGATCATGCATAGCGTGTCAGTCAACAATGCTAAACGTTGCTAAGTGGACATGGTTTAGAAATCATTCGTCGGCAGTTGAGTGTTAATGTGTTTTAATTAGATGCTTTGATTAAATGATGATATAGTTTAGTAATGTTTAATTTTAACATTTATATTCATATTTCAAATATAAAATGAGTAATACGTACTTGAAACTTATTACATCCTTAATTAAATTATTATTCCATTTGGTATTATTGTCCGAAAATAGGAAAAGAGATAAAAATAATTACTTCCTTTGTATTACTTCATAAGTTATTTTTATACATGCAAATATGATAACATATTTATGTAGATTACATTTTGTAAGATAACATTCTGTAGATTTATTTTAATTAAATATAATATTGCGATTCCTGCTTATCTTATACTTAAATTCTAATCAAAAATAATATATGCACAAAAATGCTTCTTAAATAGAAGTGTCATCGGAAGTAAAAATATAACGGTACATTTTTATCCTTATTGTTGGAATTTAGAGGAACTAGTACTATGTTTTGTTAAATATCAGAATGTTTTGGTGCTCTAAAGAACCTAGGTAGTTCATCCAGACTTAGGCTAGGTGGCGCTCGTCGATAAATGAAGAGAAGAATTTAATAAATGTTACTAAATTCACGATCTATTAATTATTTGTCTTATTCAGGGTGTCGATTATTTTAAGATATTACACTCAATGTTGTAGACATGCAATTTTATATTACTAGAGACTAGACTACATTTGCCTGTGATCTTGATATGCTTAATATGTGTAAAATGAGAAATTTTATGCTTTTAAACTTTCTCCACTATAAATATAATCTGTATCAAAATATAAGTAAAGAAAATCGTGTAATTTACACTTTTTATAAATCAAGAACGAGTGCATGGATTTTAATGATTTTTGTTTCTGCAATAAATATTATTATTAATAAATATTTAACGGTGCATTTACATCTAACTTACATAGAGCTAGAGATAGAGCAAGAGCATTCTTTCGTGATCTAACATTGCATAGAATCTTTTCGAACGCACTAAGAACAACGAAAGAATGCTCTACGCCTGTTTACACTAAAATAATTGACATACAGGGGTTAGAATGAGCATTCGGTCGTTTGATGTAAATGCATTGTAAGAAAAAATTATGATTTGGCACCAGTCAAAAATAACTGAGCGGATTGAATAATTTTATTCGATATCTTTTCACTTGGATTCTGTAGTGAAGATAAAACATTCGCGATTCAGAGATCTGTATAAAAATGGCTGCTGTAACAAAATTTGAATGTTTTTAGCTATGCGTCATCCATAAAACACTTTGTCTTAACCCATTTATCATTTCGTATCATTTTTGCGAGAATAAATCTCGAATAATGAACAAGAGTTACAACCAGGCTGTAAAGGGTCATTCAGACCACGTCTGTTTTATGGTACTGCGCCTCCCACTAAAGGTTTATTTGTAGAGGGTTAACTTTTCGATATAGACCATTGTGCAGTGGAATGCTGACGGGTTATGTTGCAGTTTAAATGGTGGATTTAATTTTGTGGATTTGTTTGTTGTACGAAGCTGTCTATGGCCTATATTGATAAATAGTATCAGGGAATTAGCGCTCCTAATTTACATTTTATAGTAAACAAGACAAAAAATAGTTTTGTAAAAAGAATCACATTTAAAGCCAGATTCAAAAGAATTATTTGCGGGAAACAAAATGTTCATTAGGTAAATACATAATTAATATGTATCCTAAGAAATAACACAATGTTCATTTCATATAAATTTTCAATAGTATTGATTGAACAACAGTCTGGCGTAAGAAGACAGTTAAACAATGCACTGATCGCTATTTATATTTCAGGTATTAGTATCAAATGGGTCCTAAAATCCAGTATTGAAACTGCAAACAACCAAACAACCATTCAACAATCCCAAAAAAAAATCAAAAAATAAATTTGTCATGTCTATACATTCCTAACTCTACGTCATAAATTCATCAACATTGACTCGATGATGCACGGACAGTTAAACAAACGATCGAGCAGTTAACCATGAGAAAGTAACAAATACAATGTTATGCTTTGTAGGTTAAAATTATTTGTTTTTATTCGCGTGCTCTACCGTTGAAAATTTTAGGGCTTTATAAAAGTTAGCACTTGAATGTTACTTAGCTGATTAAGTTAGGATACACGATCTAGTTGTAACTTACGATTAAACGGGAAGCCTTAATTTTCATTTGCATTTACTAGTATTATATTATTGAAGCAACTATGGAGATGATTAAATTATCAACTAGGAGTTTCTTGCGATTCTTCTCCATAGATACTGCTTTCCGAATCGGTCGTCAATGTTAAAAAATGTTATGACGATTCAAAGTTACTTTTATAAGAAGTATAATTGAATAAATAAATGTTTGAGTTTGAAGAAAACTTTGATGACGTGTAAATTATAGATATGTCAGATATGGACAAACTCGAAAATGACTAAACCGATTTTGAAAATATCTTCACTAATAAACAGCTATAACAACAACATACAATACCTATATATGGAATAATAATTCCTACTTCGCCTAGACTAGGTTTTGTTAAATTCGTTTTTACGGTCGTGGCACAGAGCTAGTTCATAATACAAAGTTCATTAAACATGTTTCTACTAAACTTGATTATAATATCATAGACCATAACGCGGTCATTTCGTAAATAAAACAAATAAAACCCAGCCAAGATTAAATAAAACTGGCGAAGCGTGAGTTTGCTCTACCAATCAAGGGTTCCGTATCCCATACTACATATTTTAAAAGCCGCTCTTTACTTTCAGGATAAGTTTAGGCTATGTTTAATGTAGAGTATACTTTAATGTCTTTTAAACAATACAAACTTAAATTGTTTAACAGTTATTTGTTATTTCTAATCTAGCAGTACATTTCACCCTATCACGCTACAAACGTAGTTCAAACAATTTTTTTTTATTCCAATATCTTTGGCAATTACAATATCAGAATACACACTACCTGGTAGTTAGCATTAAACATAACATATCTATAATAATACTATCACAACCCAAACCATCTTACTACATCGATAATTAATCTACTAATAACAACTACCTAATAGACCATAGAACCAAGTCTATCCCATAGAGTTTTCATTCTAACGAACCCAAAAACTAATGATACCAAGATTCGTTCCGGCGAACGCAGCTTCCGTTCACAATTTTGAGTGTAACTTTTTTTCTATCTCGCTCACATATTTTTTAACTCGTTTTTTCATCTATATGATTGTTTTCGGAACTTATAAGCGCTAATGATGATCGTTCGGCGTAATTCGGTGGTTGTTATTATTGAGCAAATTTTTTGTCAGACAAATTGAATGGAGCCTAATGGATTGTTTCTAAGAATCCGGTGAGATTAAGCCCCGATCGCGTCTGATGGATTTTATATTAAAATCTTGTATTTTATTTCCGTGGGTATTTTATTAAATTTGATTATGATTCAGGATCCTTTGGGAGTATCAAATTCGGTTTTAGTTTTTTTAGCGGATGTGTGTGATGTATTTTATGTTATTACTAGCGGCCCGCCCCGGCTTCGCCCGTGGTACATATGAAAAATAGATGTTGGCCGATTCTCAGACTTACCCGATATGCACAGAAAATTTCATGAGAATCGGTCCACCCGTTTCGGAGGAGTATGCAGACTAACATTGTGACACGAGAATTTTATATATAAGATTTTACTGTTGTATTTAAATTAATGGAAGGAAGATAAACGATTTGACTCCATTAAGACTATTTAAATAAAATACAAAGGCTAAAATTAAAATATGGTATAGTATCTTTGATATAACAAAATTTACAGTAGGAAGTATTTAAGGGCAAAACAATAATAAAACAAAATGTATATTTTTAGATACTATGGCTACTGGCTAGCTACTAGTTTTTTTTTTAACTATGTATTATGTTAAATAGGAAATACTGTATTTGATTTGCTATTTGTGCATTTATTATATCATTAAAAAAAAAATGAAGTCCCTTGTCCCCGTAGTGGGGTAAGGGGCAGATGCATTATGCATACATCTGTTTCACTGATCGATTTTCTTTAGAGACAAGTAGGTGATCAGCCTTCTGTGTCCTACCAGATCGAGACATTTTTTTTTCTTCGTCTCCACCGGGAATCGAACCCAGGACCCCTCGGTTCTACGCTCACGCGTCAACCACTGTACCAAGGAGGCGGAATTATATCATAAGTGGGCACAATTTTTATGATCGCTGTAAGCTTCTGTATTTTGAAGTTATTGTATTGAATTAATTACATTTGTATTTTTCAAATAAATTTATGAAGATTTTTGAGTAACTAGTCTAAGGGCCGATTTTTCAATGCTTGGATAAAACTTATCCGTCCAATAAAGTATTACACGATAATATTAAAATGTCACGTAAACTGTCAAATACGGGCAATTAGAATACTTTTTAAAATGGTAGTTTTATACATTATTCGACGAATAAGTTTTAACCAAGGATTGAAAAATCAGCCCTTAATAAAACAATATTTACATTTATTTTCAATATCTAAATAAACGTCACGTTATTAAGTGCGTTTACGAATAAATAAATATATAATATCCAACCTATGATCAAAGTATTACTTATACTGAACTATATATTGCTTGAAATAAAAATATTTACTTGTTTAGTAATATGATTTATGTACAACAATCACGCGAAATGCCAATTTGTTTCTTTTTTCTACAACTATTATGAACTAGCGGTCCGCCCCGGCTTCGCCCGTGGTACATGTTTACGTTTTCTCTACATAAGAACCATCCTCGTACTTCAAGGAATATAATAAAAAAAGAATTATCGAAATCGGTTCAGCCGTTCTTGAGTTATGCGCTTACCAACACATTTTGCGATTCATTTTTATATATAAGAAGAAGATAACAAGCTAGTGTATTTATGCATAAATATAAATAAAAATGCTTTATTAGGTATCAGTCAGACGATTGTGTATTTGTCTGTCTATCAACCCCGAATTCATTTTATTAGTTCTATCGAATTAAAATATGGCTGCATTCAAAATAATTCTACAAACATGTAAATTAATAACACTACCTTTAGTTTTCGGCTTTCCGTGTACACATCTATACCATATTATAATATTATAAAGTTGAAAAGTTAATCTCAGGAACTACTGGTCCGATTTGAAAAATTATTTCGGTGTTTGATAGCCCAATTATCGAGGAAGGATATAGTATTAGGCTATATAATATATTATATCCTCACGCTAAGACCAACAAGAATGGACCACTGCGGGTAAAACCGCGGAGCACAGCTAGTAATAAATATATTGGTTATAAATTTATAAAGAATAGAAAAAATTCGATCACGAGGCGGGACTCGAACCCGCATCCTTCGCGCCATTCCGGGGCGGATGCCTCACCAACTCAGCCACTCGTGACCCGCCCGAGTGATCGAATTTATTCTATTCTTTCAGTTTTATGTGTCTGAAGGGACACACCGCGCGCCATCTATTGAGATGATTAACAACCATTTCAACCAATATGAAGCACTTTTCAGTGAATACAATATTGTAACGATGGAACACGACCTTTTTTGTTGAATTTATATTTTTGGTTTTATGGCATTCAAATGCTTTATAAATATAAATTTATAAAGAATAGAAAAAATTCGATCACGAGGCGGGACTCGAACCCGCATCCTTCGCGCCATTCCGGGGCGGATGCCTCACCAACTCAGCCACTCGTGACCCGCCCGAGTGATCGAATTTATTCTATTCTTTCAGTTTTATGTGTCTGAAGGGACACACCGCGCGCCATCTATTGAGATGATTAACAACCATTTCAACCAATATGAAGCACTTTTCAGTGAATACAATATTGTAACGATGGAACACGACCTTTTTTGTTGAATTTATATTTTTGGTTTTATGGCATTCAAATGCTTTATAAATATAAATTTATAAAGAATAGAAAAAATTCGATCACGAGGCGGGACTCGAACCCGCATCCTTCGCGCCATTCCGGGGCGGATGCCTCACCAACTCAGCCACTCGTGACCCGCCCGAGTGATCGAATTTATTCTATTCTTTCAGTTTTATGTGTCTGAAGGGACACACCGCGCGCCATCTATTGAGATGATTAACAACCATTTCAACCAATATGAAGCACTTTTCAGTGAATACAATATTGTAACGATGGAACACGACCTTTTTTGTTGAATTTATATTTTTGGTTTTATGGCATTCAAATGCTTTATAAATATAAATTTATAAAGAATAGAAAAAATTCGATCACGAGGCGGGACTCGAACCCGCATCCTTCGCGCCATTCCGGGGCGGATGCCTCACCAACTCAGCCACTCGTGACCCGCCCGAGTGATCGAATTTATTCTATTCTTTCAGTTTTATGTGTCTGAAGGGACACACCGCGCGCCATCTATTGAGATGATTAACAACCATTTCAACCAATATGAAGCACTTTTCAGTGAATACAATATTGTAACGATGGAACACGACCTTTTTTGTTGAATTTATATTTTTGGTTTTATGGCATTCAAATGCTTTATAAATATAAATTTATAAAGAATAGAAAAAATTCGATCACGAGGCGGGACTCGAACCCGCATCCTTCGCGCCATTCCGGGGCGGATGCCTCACCAACTCAGCCACTCGTGACCCGCCCGAGTGATCGAATTTATTCTATTCTTTCAGTTTTATGTGTCTGAAGGGACACACCGCGCGCCATCTATTGAGATGATTAACAACCATTTCAACCAATATGAAGCACTTTTCAGTGAATACAATATTGTAACGATGGAACACGACCTTTTTTGTTGAATTTATATTTTTGGTTTTATGGCATTCAAATGCTTTATAAATATAAATTTATAAAGAATAGAAAAAATTCGATCACGAGGCGGGACTCGAACCCGCATCCTTCGCGCCATTCCGGGGCGGATGCCTCACCAACTCAGCCACTCGTGACCCGCCCGAGTGATCGAATTTATTCTATTCTTTCAGTTTTATGTGTCTGAAGGGACACACCGCGCGCCATCTATTGAGATGATTAACAACCATTTCAACCAATATGAAGCACTTTTCAGTGAATACAATATTGTAACGATGGAACACGACCTTTTTTGTTGAATTTATATTTTTGGTTTTATGGCATTCAAATGCTTTATAAATATAAATTTATAAAGAATAGAAAAAATTCGATCACGAGGCGGGACTCGAACCCGCATCCTTCGCGCCATTCCGGGGCGGATGCCTCACCAACTCAGCCACTCGTGACCCGCCCGAGTGATCGAATTTATTCTATTCTTTCAGTTTTATGTGTCTGAAGGGACACACCGCGCGCCATCTATTGAGATGATTAACAACCATTTCAACCAATATGAAGCACTTTTCAGTGAATACAATATTGTAAATTCGATCACTCGGGCGGGTCACGAGTGGCTGAGTTGGTGAGGCATCCGCCCCGGAATGGCGCGAAGGATGCGGGTTCGAGTCCCGCCTCGTGATCGAATTTTTTCTATTCTTTATAAATTTATATTTATAAAGCATTTGAATGCCATAAAACCAAAAATATAAATTCAACAAAAAAGGTCGTGTTCCATCGTTACAATATTGTATTCACTGAAAAGTGCTTCATATTGGTTGAAATGGTTGTTAATCATCTCAATAGATGGCGCGCGGTGTGTCCCTTCAGACACATAAAACTGAAAGAATAGAATAAATTCGATCACTCGGGCGGGTCACGAGTGGCTGAGTTGGTGAGGCATCCGCCCCGGAATGGCGCGAAGGATGCGGGTTCGAGTCCCGCCTCGTGATCGAATTTTTTCTATTCTTTATAAATTTATATTTATAAAGCATTTGAATGCCATAAAACCAAAAATATAAATTCAACAAAAAAGGTCGTGTTCCATCGTTACAATATTGTATTCACTGAAAAGTGCTTCATATTGGTTGAAATGGTTGTTAATCATCTCAATAGATGGCGCGCGGTGTGTCCCTTCAGACACATAAAACTGAAAGAATAGAATAAATTCGATCACTCGGGCGGGTCACGAGTGGCTGAGTTGGTGAGGCATCCGCCCCGGAATGGCGCGAAGGATGCGGGTTCGAGTCCCGCCTCGTGATCGAATTTTTTCTATTCTTTATAAATTTATATTTATAAAGCATTTGAATGCCATAAAACCAAAAATATAAATTCAACAAAAAAGGTCGTGTTCCATCGTTACAATATTGTATTCACTGAAAAGTGCTTCATATTGGTTGAAATGGTTGTTAATCATCTCAATAGATGGCGCGCGGTGTGTCCCTTCAGACACATAAAACTGAAAGAATAGAATAAATTCGATCACTCGGGCGGGTCACGAGTGGCTGAGTTGGTGAGGCATCCGCCCCGGAATGGCGCGAAGGATGCGGGTTCGAGTCCCGCCTCGTGATCGAATTTTTTCTATTCTTTATAAATTTATATTTATAAAGCATTTGAATGCCATAAAACCAAAAATATAAATTCAACAAAAAAGGTCGTGTTCCATCGTTACAATATTGTATTCACTGAAAAGTGCTTCATATTGGTTGAAATGGTTGTTAATCATCTCAATAGATGGCGCGCGGTGTGTCCCTTCAGACACATAAAACTGAAAGAATAGAATAAATTCGATCACTCGGGCGGGTCACGAGTGGCTGAGTTGGTGAGGCATCCGCCCCGGAATGGCGCGAAGGATGCGGGTTCGAGTCCCGCCTCGTGATCGAATTTTTTCTATTCTTTATAAATTTATATTTATAAAGCATTTGAATGCCATAAAACCAAAAATATAAATTCAACAAAAAAGGTCGTGTTCCATCGTTACAATATTGTATTCACTGAAAAGTGCTTCATATTGGTTGAAATGGTTGTTAATCATCTCAATAGATGGCGCGCGGTGTGTCCCTTCAGACACATAAAACTGAAAGAATAGAATAAATTCGATCACTCGGGCGGGTCACGAGTGGCTGAGTTGGTGAGGCATCCGCCCCGGAATGGCGCGAAGGATGCGGGTTCGAGTCCCGCCTCGTGATCGAATTTTTTCTATTCTTTATAAATTTATATTTATAAAGCATTTGAATGCCATAAAACCAAAAATATAAATTCAACAAAAAAGGTCGTGTTCCATCGTTACAATATTGTATTCACTGAAAAGTGCTTCATATTGGTTGAAATGGTTGTTAATCATCTCAATAGATGGCGCGCGGTGTGTCCCTTCAGACACATAAAACTGAAAGAATAGAATAAATTCGATCACTCGGGCGGGTCACGAGTGGCTGAGTTGGTGAGGCATCCGCCCCGGAATGGCGCGAAGGATGCGGGTTCGAGTCCCGCCTCGTGATCGAATTTTTTCTATTCTTTATAAATTTATATTTATAAAGCATTTGAATGCCATAAAACCAAAAATATAAATTCAACAAAAAAGGTCGTGTTCCATCGTTACAATATTGTATTCACTGAAAAGTGCTTCATATTGGTTGAAATGGTTGTTAATCATCTCAATAGATGGCGCGCGGTGTGTCCCTTCAGACACATAAAACTGAAAGAATAGAATAAATTCGATCACTCGGGCGGGTCACGAGTGGCTGAGTTGGTGAGGCATCCGCCCCGGAATGGCGCGAAGGATGCGGGTTCGAGTCCCGCCTCGTGATCGAATTTTTTCTATTCTTTATAAATTTATATTTATAAAGCATTTGAATGCCATAAAACCAAAAATATAAATTCAACAAAAAAGGTCGTGTTCCATCGTTACAATATTGTATTCACTGAAAAGTGCTTCATATTGGTTGAAATGGTTGTTAATCATCTCAATAGATGGCGCGCGGTGTGTCCCTTCAGACACATAAAACTGAAAGAATAGAATAAATTCGATCACTCGGGCGGGTCACGAGTGGCTGAGTTGGTGAGGCATCCGCCCCGGAATGGCGCGAAGGATGCGGGTTCGAGTCCCGCCTCGTGATCGAATTTTTTCTATTCTTTATAAATTTATATTTATAAAGCATTTGAATGCCATAAAACCAAAAATATAAATTCAACAAAAAAGGTCGTGTTCCATCGTTACAATATTGTATTCACTGAAAAGTGCTTCATATTGGTTGAAATGGTTGTTAATCATCTCAATAGATGGCGCGCGGTGTGTCCCTTCAGACACATAAAACTGAAAGAATAGAATAAATTCGATCACTCGGGCGGGTCACGAGTGGCTGAGTTGGTGAGGCATCCGCCCCGGAATGGCGCGAAGGATGCGGGTTCGAGTCCCGCCTCGTGATCGAATTTTTTCTATTCTTTATAAATTTATATTTATAAAGCATTTGAATGCCATAAAACCAAAAATATAAATTCAACAAAAAAGGTCGTGTTCCATCGTTACAATATTGTATTCACTGAAAAGTGCTTCATATTGGTTGAAATGGTTGTTAATCATCTCAATAGATGGCGCGCGGTGTGTCCCTTCAGACACATAAAACTGAAAGAATAGAATAAATTCGATCACTCGGGCGGGTCACGAGTGGCTGAGTTGGTGAGGCATCCGCCCCGGAATGGCGCGAAGGATGCGGGTTCGAGTCCCGCCTCGTGATCGAATTTTTTCTATTCTTTATAAATTTATATTTATAAAGCATTTGAATGCCATAAAACCAAAAATATAAATTCAATATATTGGTTGTAAAATAAAGCAATCTCCGTGTAATTCACGTTGACAATTGAAAGGGAATCATTAGATTAATAAAATATTAAACACATTACCTATAATTTTACCTTTTGCCTAGGTAAAATTATACTATTTTATTACCTAGTAATTTGACAATTTGGAGCATATTCTAAACATATTAATGAAACAAAAAATGGCCTCAGCGGGATTCGAACCTTACCTCGCTTAACCCAACTTCGCCCTAACGCAATATTAAAGAACAACCATATTCTGTACAATTTTCTAGACTCTAGAGGAAGTATAATGAACGATACACGTAAAATACCTTCCATACATAGATATGAGAATTTTCTATTCCATAAAGAAGTTCTCTAATGCATTATCCGAAACTATAAGTTATAGCTACGAAGATGGCGGGTACCGACAGCAAAAAAGCGAGGGCAAAAAAAATTCTCTATATAAAAAAATTTGGATAGATTAAAATTTAAAATGTTCTAAGTAATTTTAAACGTAGATAATTTAACTATAAAGCCCTCATAAGGTTAAATTATTATATTAAAATAAAATCATGAAGTTACACATTATGTTTTTCATTATTGACCGTGTATGGTAGTTGTGTTTAATTTTATTGTTAATAACTATTTGAACGATTGAACTTTTTTTTAGATTAAAACTTCATCCCCATTCTTCATTGAGATTGAGTTGAGAGAGAATTGAGTGCAGTTACTAAAATTTCTTTTTAAAATATTAAAACATCAATAAAATTATAGTTTTAACCGTAAAAAGAATGTACGGTATACAAAAAATTCCAAATACGAGACATGATTGGTACGATATTTTCAGCTATGTTTGAAATCCTTTGAAATAAATTCATAGAATATTTTATATATTTTCTGACCGTACGAGGTATTATTACAAGCAGGGCCAACAATATGGGAACACTACATAATAACTTAAAATAATTTAAAATGAATGTTTATGATCTACTATTATTAAATAAATATTATAAATATGAGACCTAAGTACTACTTATTTGATAAGTTTGATTTGATGTATTTTTAGTTATCATCATTTTATTCTGTATCCTTATTATTTAGTTCTACTTCTTGAATGTTAAGTCACTCACTGGTGAACTAATTTCCTATTTAAAGTGAAACTTTTATTACATCGTCTCAAACTTTTTGGTCTGTGTAGCGCATGTCGCGTGACGGTCGAACCGTACGATAATTATCATACAAATACGATAATTTTGTGCCTAAGTTTCACTTTTACCGTGGTTTCATAAAACCACACAACATTCTTTCGTTTCTTTTTTAAATATCACAAAACTCTTTCCCCTTAAAATTATAATTTAATTTGAACAAACGATGAACATACATATTACACGCATTTTTGATACTACGTTATTTGAATATTTTTTTTGAATATTTTTGCACTTTCATGTTCATAATAAGTTCCTAGATCTACGACGATGATTAAAGTCATCACATATTTCACCTTTACCTATATCACTAAAACAAATTATTTTTCTACATATTACCTATTATCACAAATTTTCTACTAGCTTTTCTTGAAATTTTCGGTTTTCTTGGCCTGCAGTATACTATCTATTCCATAGCAAAAGGCCGTAAGTACGATATGAGCTGTGCGATGTATGTACACGAGATCTTGTGTGTGTGTGTGTTAACATAGCTTATAGATAAACAAGATAATACTGGTAACGTAAGATGACATGAATTTAAGAATTTATTTAAAAAAAGTTGTCCATCAGAATTCATAAAAAACATCCTATAATTTGTTTTTTACAACACACATTTAAATGAAATGAAAGGAAATTAAAGGCTGATAATTTTGTCAGAACTGTGTTTGTGGTATGTGGAAGGATATTTATTAAATAAATAAAATAACAAATTCATTTCATCAATACTTTAATTACGAATCAAATACATTGAATAAAGGAAATTATAGTATATTTTCAGACGAGAACAACCGACTATTAGAGAAAAAATATTTTGTATTTTTTTCAATATCTACATTTTTATTATCATACTGCACTGTTAATATTTTATGATCTACATAGGGCATCGAAGTTTATGTTATGTATGGCAAGGAAGCTTGCATGTGGATTCTTCCGTGTTTGATTCGATTTCTGATTTTCCGGAAGATGCTGTGTCATCCTCTGACCCCTATCAGTCTGCAAAAATCTCATGATGGATGATCCATCTAATCCGTGGAAAGAAAGAAACAGATACATTTTAGTTTTAGTTAAAAGCTATAAATAAATGAACTGTAGTGTTTGTTATGAAGATATTAATACTACAATAAAAACATGATAAAAAAATTAAAACAAACAAGTCAAATTGACCTTTATTTCTGTAACTGATACTTTAGCCTTTATGTCAAAATGTATTCTCAATTACAAGATAAGGTGCTAAAGATAAACAAACATACAAACAATATAATCTAAAAAAATTATTATCAACGTTTATTTTACTGACTGCGGCAATGTCCAAAGGACGTATTTGCTTAAATTGTACATAATATTACCTATTCTATAAATCGATTCAATGAGGTTTTATAAAAAAATCGACAAGATATTATATCACAATTGCATCACTTTAATTTTAATTTCGATTGTAACATCATATAGTTAATCTTTTTTGCGATAGTGTGCTGTGTGACGTGTACATGTAGAGTCGTTCTAGAAAGGCTGGTCGAATGAAGCCTAATTAAATAAATAGATATCTAACAAACTAGATTAAGCTATAAGCTATCAATACCAGAAAATGCTTAATGGGACAAAACCAGATTCAACTTATTAATCTATGAATTTTCTAAATTAATATTTTATTATCATCTTAGGTACATCTAGTTTAGTACTCATTTCTAACCTCTACGTCAATACTTCATACGAGAAGGTGCACACAGAGAAACCTAGTCTATTCGCTCTAGGAATAGCGCATTTGAAAACTGTAGAGTCGATAATATCAAGTTCGTTTAAAAATATTATGCTCTACATATTGTTTTTTTACCAAATGTTTTAACACAACATTATTCACTTCCAATGGTTGTTTGGATGTTGTAGTTATCTAATAGAATTTTAAAGATATGAAAAATGTAACAAAATTCTGGACGTAGTAACCTTATAAAGCTTTTGTTCAATTTAATTAATCCCCACTTAAAATATTTAATTCAACTATCGATTAATGTAATTAATAATACTTTAAGATTTAACACATCCTTATTATAATAGTCATAATATTATTGAACTAACTGGCAAACATTTGATTTCAAACTGCAATGGTATTAAAATATCATGTCGAAAAATTGCACAAAAAGTCGACTCCATTCCACTCCCTGTGATCGGCCACACATGCACAAACACACACACGCAAACCCACCTGTGTGCGAGCTCGTCTTGAGAATAATATATTTTTGTTGCCTTTATATATTTTTTACCGTATTTTTATATCTTACCTCCATATATGTGAAGTTTTTCTTCAGTTTCGTTCTGAAATTTTATATTCAAAAGATATTTTAAAAGTAACTAACGTTCAGGAATAACATCTCTTTGATATACGTTATTTTCATTCATTTAGTTTCTGTGGTGCAGTGGTGAGCCTATAAATAGCCGAGAGGTTGCGGGTTCGATAGGTTTTAAGAAAAATACTTGTAAAGTAATAAGCCCCGAGCTCTGGGGTATGGGGCTTCTTTTAACGACTTCGTCCCCGAGGAGTTATAAACACCGTATATGGTCTATACGAAAGGAAGCTTTTCTTAGAAAACTAAAGAATTTTAAGCATAGCCCCAAGTCCCTTTGTGGGGTTTGGGACAAATGTATTGTAAAGGTGAAGCAAATCTCGTTGTGGGGTATGGGACGGGTTATATCTCTTTTATATTGATTTTCTTAGCAAATAGATTTAGTTTTCTGTGCCAGACCAAGATATTTTTATACGACGTCCCTATAACAAACCACAATGTTCTCAATTTGTAGCGTATTTTTAAAAAATTCTGCCGGGAATCGAATCTTGAACCTATGAATTGTAGGCACCACTATGAATATCATCATGGTATTACAGATTTAGTAAGACAACCATTTATAAAGTTACTTTAAATTTAATAATAAAATTTTACAATATTATCTTAAAATATCATCATCATCATCATCGTCATCACCAGTACAAGTTTATTAATACATTGGACATAAGCTTCTTAAGGAAATCATCTGTGTAATAAGTTATTAATTCCAAAAGGTTCTTGTAACCAATTAAGGTAGACCTCTCTAATATAAGGAAGCTCTTACAAAATAGGGATCAAGTAGTTGGTCGAAAACTATAGAGTGAATTTGTATAATATTAGGAACATTTTTAGTTATTTCAAATAGTATTATAATAGTAATGCTAAAAAATTATATCTCTAAAATAACATATAAAAATGTTAATGTAGAGTTTAGTTCAGTTATATAATTTTAATCTATAATTTCGAACATTATAGCCGGAATGCACAGACAATTCAACATTGATGATTATTGTTTAGTTAATTACTTATTCTGATTTCATAATAAGCATTTAATGAAAAGCTTATATCGCAAATGTTATTTGTATTTAAGATCTACGATTTTTCATCGTAGATATCTAAAAATCGGTCAAGCACGTATCTAATTGCTCTAAATGCATGGAATTGAAAAACTTAAGTCAGTTCAATAATTAATCGATTTTTATAAGACATTTTGAACGCTTACTTTAACGAGAAATATGTATTTTACGTTAAAATATTCATGAATGGGCATTTCATAGGCTACCTTTAACATTTAAAAAAGGAATTTCATAGAACACATTTTTTTAATAATAAAAAAACACCAATAAAATGAGTGTATATTACAGAGATATCTATACAATTTTTTCATCCCGCCTCGCTTGCTCTAACACCTACTTTGTTATATTATTCACAGTTTTATATTCTAGGTCGAACAACTTCTTGGCAAAATTCTAGCTTGATATGCAGGCAATATGTCAATTTAGCACTAACAAAATATGACGTCATCGAGCACTAAAAATTATCTATAACTAGTTACGACACCCGGTTTTGCCTGCGTTTTAAGCTACGTAGAATCTGATTACACTACAAAAATATAACGATCGCCTATTCATAATAAAATGTACAAATTTTACATTAAGAAATAGTCTATAAATATCAATAATTACTTTATATGTTTAAGTTTGAACTAAGCAACTTATTTTTAAACAAAAGTTGTAACTGAGCTAAGTGTAATGTAAGTAAAATGATTGCAGTTAGTAAGTTAGTTGAATTCAATGAAGCGAAGCCAGGGCGAGCTCCTAGCTTACTTGATTTACTTGTGTCCCTTTGAATGTATCGAAAGATCAAAGAGATTTTAAAGACATCTGAAAACGTAGTTATATTTATATCCAGATTATAATAATAAGAAATAATGATACGAATGAAAATTGTAAAATAGCTGTAAAACTACGAAAACATAAAAACTCGAGACAAACACGAGAGAATAAAGACGTACATCAAATTATTTCCCAACGAACGTTCCTCTCCGATTTAATAAAAAACCTTTAAAAATAAAGAAAAACCATAAAAGCAGCCGTCTTGCGATGCGTTATCATTTTTATATGTCCCCCTCCCCCCTCAACCCTTTCCACCCCCCGCCTCCTAGATGCAAGCTCACACACACACACAAAACGACTATAAATGGGTTAAAGAAAAATGTGTCTACCTGAAAACGTACGATGCATGCATTTTTTTTACTCGCCTTACATTTTCTTTTCCATCCGCGATTCTCATATCGCCGATATAAAACTGAAAAATACATTTAAAATGAACGCACAAAAAACGCTCTTACAGCATCGCGATAAAGTCACAAATACGTTGGTACCCACAAAAAACGGAACACTACTACACGAAAATTTTCGCTCGCATACACCGAACCGCGCCGTTTAGAAAAAAAAGTAAAACACACACATATATAAATTGCATGCAGTTCGAAAGGGATGCACTCAGAGTCATAAAATACGCACACAAGTGCACGAGGTGCACACAGACGTCGCGCCGTCTTCACAGACGTGCACGTATGACGCGGCCACACACACACGCGAGCCGAAGAAAACCATCCATGTGTTGTGGAAATGCTTTTCCTTGCAGCAACCTCTCGGGAAGAGTTTCATAGCGAATACCTCGCGGTAAAGACATCTCGTTCTTAAAAATTCAATCTTTTAAAATCAAAACAATAGCCGAGATGGCTGACAAAAAATTAAATTAAAATAGTCAACTAATCGATCGGTTATGCCGTTCGAAATTCAAAAACATTCTTCACTCGTTTCGCGGTGCGCGTTCCAAATTCGAAGTGACAAAAAGCGTTTAAAAAACGCCTCGGTGACAGATTTACGCGCCAAATAAGTGATGTCCGCGATTATATCGATAATAATTTAATGGAAATAATTGGATTGATAATTGAATGTTTTGATTGCATCGTTAGCGTTAATGGTATAAGACACGTGCGCATTAGTGATGTAAATGTGTGCATTAATGAGTGTGCGGTGGTGTGCGTCTGTTGTCTTTGTAGATTGCCGATAAGGCTGTGTTGGCACTAATTTGAAACATTCCTGTTTTGGTTGCTAAGAAGACAATTCTAATATGATTTAATGTTTCCAATTAGAAAAGTAATTGGGGATATAAATAAGAATTTAAATATTGATGTAACAATACATTCTGGCAGTAATAATCTAGTAAAATGTTTCTAATCTAAGATCAAATTTCACTTTTTATCACTTCAAATTTCAAAATAAGATTACGATGACGATTAAAATATATTAAAGATTATTAAAATATATTCTAAATGTGTTGAGTTTTATGAAATTTATAGCATAATTACTATTAAGAATCGTATAATTGCTTTAGAAATGTAATTTACAATATAGGTATAGATTATATAGATAAAAAAAAGAATCCATTATATTCGTATATTTAATTTACTATGACAACAAATAATTATCGATAATTATGTAACATCACTATTTCTTCTAATAATTTATTGATTATTTCTTATTAGCACTTGTATTAATTCGAACTAAAAAAATATGTAATAAGCAATTTTCTAATTAGTCCAATTGAACTATTGAAATTAGTTGCAACTGTGTAGACACGACCTTACTTTTAGATTGACGACTGAAACTTATAAGATTATAAGATAAATCTAAACAGACTAATAAATAACTTTAAATTCTGTTCAGTTATAATACTTTATATTTTTCGGTTGATATAACATTTATATTTATTTTATACGTAATCAATTAAGTCCTAGGTTTTAATCGTAATGGGATTTTCACTGTGGATTTTCACTATTTTGTTTACTCTACACATTATTCTATTATAAAGTTTATTTAATATTTTGTACATAATAGTTTCATAAATAATTAATGAGTAGGTACGTAGGTACATTTAAAAACTTAACACATTAATACCACGCGGAGAGAGACATTTCAATGAATATTTCTAAGATAATATTACATTATGAAAAGTTAGCACAAGAAAATAGTAATAACGGGTTATTTATATCCATATAAAAATCAATTTATATTTAAAAATGTATTTATTTGTTTAAGTTCATAATTAATGCATTAAACTCCTTAAAAATAAATTAATCCCTCTCAAATCTCATAAGTACTAAACACTTATTACCTAGGACATTACTACTTAACTCAACAAACATACATAAATAAACCAACCCTTATATTTAACTGCCCCCAATTCTCCAAATATAAAAGGTATCTAAATATTTCTAGATGACCTACTCCAGTTCTAACAGTCGATACTAATTTATTTTTATTTTATCATGACCTGGCTAGGTTTTAAATTGGAATCAGGTATATCCCTAAATATAGAAGCCTTGTTTCATGAGTCTAACCTATTTTATGACCTAGTAGCAAGGTAATTAGGTCCAATTTAATTTACTCTAAATATGGCAAAGAATGATAAAAAGGCTGCAAGTTAATATTTAACAATATCATCTGCAAATACAACGATATTATGTCAAATCAATTGGCTCTTTTATTTAAGTTTCATTTTCTCTAATTGTGTTATGTGATTTTGAACAAAGATCGACTTTTCGTTAGTTGATACCGAAATGTTTCCAAAATATAGATACTTATATTTTTAATAGTGACTAGATGCTTATCAATTGATAAGAGATACAGCTCTTTATTATTACATAGATAAAAAGCTTTAGAAATTACGGTATAACTATGAACTTAATTTTTTCATGAACAAGCTTTTATAACGCTTGAAACAAATTGATATAATAAATATCAATTTGTTAATTGCTAATCAAAAAATGTAGGTACTGCAAACAAGCGATAAAAAATATAATACACTAAGTATATGTAATTACCTATACCAAAGTCAGCAATGTTTAAGCCATAAAAAATTGCACAATTTGAAAAACTTTCGTAGTTCGTGTAGGTAACTTATCAGTTTTTGGCAATGCCACCCAAACTATATAGTCTGAACTATTTCGTAAGAAATATAAAAAGTTCCAAGGTTTATTTCCTGAACACGAATAAACTAGATACATTGAAAAACGATGCAATTAAAACTATAATGTAACTTGTTGAACACCGAGTTGAAGACAAATTGTAACTTGATTTTTTTATATCATCGAAGCGGGTGAAGATAAACTAAAAGACACGTGAATCAGTAAAACTCTATTTTATTTCCAGTTACGGTCCAGCCACCTCCTAATCCAACGATAGTTCCTAAAAATACCTAAAACTTTAACGAAGAAATATCTATTTTTGTTTTTAAATATAGACTAGATATATTAGATTAAGTGTTAGTGCCAATAATGTCTGTGACCTTATCAAATATTTATGTAAAGAAACCTAATTATCCAATGAAGCGTGAATTTGAAGAATTTAATGGAGATGACAAAGAAACAGCAGATGCTAATTATAGCGATGGAAATTCAGAAATCAGCGATCTTGAAAACACTCCAGATGAGAGTAAAGCTTTAGATTACACAGAGAACACACTGTCTCTGAATCCAGTCGCTGATTTTATTAAGAAGGAGTTTCTGCCAGAGTTCGATTTCAATCCCTTTCGTCAGAATCTTTGTTTCAAGGATGGTTTCCAAAATGCCAGATCGCCTTTCCTTCTTCCAACACAATTGTATAAGAGTTTCCTGGCTACTCTGGGGAAGAGAAGACGGAATGTCAGTGATTGTTATTCGCTTTATTCAAGGAACATGTTGTTCTCAAATGGCTTTAATTATGAAGTATCTGATGATGAGAATAATGGTGATAGGACTGCTGATTCTCCTGATGAGGTAATTTTAAATATTTAACAGAGAACTCTATAAATATAGAAGGTCTAAGAGATCTCAATTCGACCAGTTGTTTCATAAAAATATCACTTAATAAAGATTACCTGCTTTTGAGAGACCTAACTTAAGTTTTTTTTTACAAGAATGAGTATGTTTTCTTAGTAGAAAAAACACTTGTATAATAAATGCTATAAATTTAAAAGCTACAGTATAGGCTAAGGCTATAGATTATATTTCCTGCACATGTATTTTGAACATTATATCAGCTGATATAGATTAAATTGCTCACTTATTCTATGGATACCTAAATATTTCGAAGTAATTTTTAAGTTGCGTGTTTGAAGCTGAATGAAATAGTCTGGATTCCTTTTAGATTATAATTAATTAAGTGTTCTTATATGACAGCAGAACAGTAAAACATGGAAACGGCTTTTATATTTTTAATTTTATTCGATTCCGATTTATGAAATGAGATTCATATCTATTATTAAGTTATTCATTAGTTATGTTGAAGATCAAAATGTCAAAAGCGAAAGCTCTTTTTACATGCTTTTAATTAATTGATAAAATTAAAATTAGTTAATAGCTTCACTTGAATGTCGTGTTAACGATATGTTTGTTTGTAACCGACTCTTTAAACGGACAGATTAAATTCTAGTATAAAGATTATTAGATATCTTAATATATATATATATAAATCTCGTGTCACAATGTTTGTCCTCAATGGACTCCTAAACCACTAAACCGATTATAATAAAATTCGCACACCATGTGTATAGTTCGATCCAACTTGAGAGATAGGATAGTTTAAACATGTAGGTACCACAGGCGAAGCCGGGTCGGACCGCTTGTTTTTTCATAATTCGACGTATCAAATATCAATTCACCAAATGTTTCAAGCAATGTAATGAAATACAACCAGAATAACTTGATCTCTATGACCTACGTTGCATCGATACGTAAGAGAGCTCTACATTAAGTGGTATTGAGGAAAATCTTGGTCCGATAAGTGTACACAAATTCTTATAAGATTTTGTTCAATAATATATATCTAACTAGATTTCCGCCCGCGGCTTCGCTCGCGTTTGCAAAGGAAAACCCGCATAGTTCCCGTTCCCGTGGGATTTCCGGGATAAAAACTATCCTATGTGTTAATCCAAGTTACCCTCTATATGTGTGCTAAATTTCATTGTAATCGGTTCAGTAGTTTTTACGTGAAAGAGTAACAAACATCCATACATCCATACATCCATACATCCATACATCCTTACAAACTTTCGCCTTTATAATATACATTAGATAAGGATGTCGGCTAATTATTGAAGCACGAGATTAGTAACCAACAATTGAAACATGAATGATAATACCATGACGAGCTTTTATTAAACTCAAACATTTATTTATTCCATTAAAACTTCTTTTAGAAGCACATTCGAAAGTGCTTAAATCGTCATTACATATCGTCAATACATATTTTTAAAAATTACCACCGATTCGGAAAGCAGTATCTATGGAGAAGAATCGGCAAGAAACTCTTTTAAAATCATCTCAATATTACAATTTAATTTTACATAACATGTAACTTATATCTAACTACATAATATATCATATATTATATCACATATTAGATTTACGTGTATGTTTGTATGTAACCTTTAGATATAAATAAAATACAAATATGCCAATTATTTAATACATGGAGGTTATCTACATATAAGTCTTGTGTAAAATGTATGGAACAGAATTAACTGAAATAAGATTATGCGATGAATCGATTATGTCCTGAAATTAATTATAATATTATGTACTTGATATTGTTAAAGCAAAGCTGCAGGTTATAGCTGATGTAATTTTAAATTGAAATTCAGTTATTTTATTTTTTTCATGTTTATTTAACTACATTTGCCTCTAGATGGCGTTGCCGAATTATGCGCAACAGCTATTTTTGACAGATTATAAATTACTAGCTTTCCGCTCGCGGCTTCGACCGCGTTTTCAAAGAAAAACCCGTTCCCGTAGGATTTCCGGGATAAAACCTATCCTATGTCCTTTCTCGGGTATCAAAATATCTCTATACCAAATTTCATACAAATTGCTTCAGTAGTTAAGGCGTGATTGAGTAACAGACAGACAGACAGAGTTACTTTCGCATTTATAATATTAGTATGGATTTAAACGTATTTCAATTTAACGAAATGTTGCACAAATATACTTTAATTCTTTTATTCCATTCATTCAATCAAGCTTTATCGTTTAGTACGTAAATTATAAATTCTGTTAAAACTTAAAACCATAAACATACGCAATTTCTTAAATGAACCAATGTTTATTTCCTCTGTTTTTTATTCTGTAAGTCTAAGCTATGTATTTCATGATTTTTAATATCTAATCGACTGAGTGACTGACGATCTGTATTACATACTACTACAGACACCATTTTTTGTACTTATACTATACTAGCTTTTTCGTATTTAGTTCGAAGCTATCAAAAGGATATTATAATTGTTTTATGCAAAGGCTTAGCAGATTTAAGACTTCCTCTTGTTCCAGAAGGCGGGGGCATCGTCAGCGTTCGTGTGGAGCGGCGGGGGGGTGACGGGCGGAGGGGGGCAGGAGCAGGCCGCGCAGCAGACCTCGGTGCCCTCTGGTGGGTATTATCTGTTTATTTATAAAATTTATAAATATTAAAAAGATCGTGTCAGAAGTGAAACTTCTTTGGAGATTCCAAGATACCAAAATCGTCGCCTTATTCCATCGTGACGTGACGTGACGTGACGGTATTGCCATGACGCTGCCTTGTAATTTTACTCTCAACCTGCCTTGAAGTTTCACTTTAAAAAAACCGTATTATTTTAACAAAATTTTGAATTCTTCTACATAAGACATGTAGAGCAGGGCACTTATAATATAGTATTATAGATATATGAAATAATATTTTTTTCCCTCTACTTAACGTACTGCAAATATCTGCTTACCAAATTTCATCAACAACTTTTCAGTAGTACCATATATCTCCAAGCTCTTCGATTATAAGTAATCTTATTTTCTGTGCCTTTTAATTAAAGATAAACTTACTAGAAAAAGCTAATATTATCGATAAAATAATATCACAAAAGAAAGCTTTGAGAATTCGCTGCAGACAGACAGCCGCGAGCGATACAAGTTTAAACGTACGTGTCTTTTTCGTATTAAAGTATGTTTGTTTCAAGGTTTATGAAAAAATAATATAGTATATTACTTTATCTTAGTTTTTACTGTATACACTATACTCTATATTTGCCCGCGGTTTTACTTATTGAAACTTGCATTTATTCGTCCAAGTTTTTAAAAAGCTCGTATGTCTCAATATTGGTTTGAACCTTGGTTTGAACCGTTGCAGTTGATTCAATTGTTATTTTTAATTCAAAACTAATTTCTTTGTACCTATTATTAATATTAGAATTATAACATGATTTGGTGATCATTTTATTAGAAGTGCATCACACATAAATTCTCCTTCTTTTTAAATTAAAGTTACTAAGTAAAGAAACTGTTAATTCAACTTTTTCCGTCTCTTTTTCTTAGTAATTAACAAAGCAAAAATTCACGAAAAATTTGATTTTTTAAGAATTCTTGAAATAATTGTTTTTTCTCCTGCCTATAAATGACCGAAAAGCAATGTTTCGAATTCCTTTCCTGTTTCGTTTTTACGTGACTAAAACCCAAGGTTTACCACCAGGTACCCAGGGTGGTGGTGCCCAGGGCCTGGTGCACTGGATGTCGGTGATGGCTGAACACATGGGAGGGGGCCACGACCCCTCCCACTACGCCCTGCCACCATGGAACAACGGTGGCGTTGATGTAAGTATTAGAATTAAGATTTAATTAGTCATCATCATCATCAGCCCATATACTACTAGGACTCGGGCCTCCTATGAGGACCATGTACAGGCCATAATCCACCACGGTGGCCAAGAGTGAGTTGGCAGATATCACATGTCGTCGAACTTTGAATAATTGTAATGTCGGTTTCCTCACGATGTTTTTCTTCAACGTTCAAGCGGTGGTGATGTCATAAACATACACAGATAAATTGAAAAATCAATTTATTTTGTTCATCACCATCATTTGAATTTAAATAATACCTCTATTCCTAACTCTAAAAGCTCTAGTCAATATTCAGATCTTTTACGATATCCTATACCTACATTCAAAGTTGTTCAGACATTTTGCAGTTATAGTGATAAAAAAAAAACACAAAAAAATACCATTTTTGATACAGATAACGAAAAATTCGTTATTAAACAGATGCATAAGATTTTTTTTAATAATTATGGTTATGTCTAGATATAGATAAAAATCAGGGAACCAGTTTAACCAAGTACCAAGCACGTAACTTAATCTGAGGTTAACACGTACTTAAGTAACTTGGCTGTGCTTAATAGCAGCAATTATAATTCATTTACATATTGTTTAACAAGTCAAAGTTTAATGTGGCGATTATGCACAGACTTCACTTAATAACTTAAAATGTTAATAGTATTTGTATTAATTTTCGGTCCAGTAGTTTTGGAGGTACAGATAAACAAACATACAAAAAATGTGTTATTAGTTCAGTTAGAATTGTAATAGAATTACGTAATAACTACATAAAGGCATAACTTCTAGATAAATGGAATTTATTCAAAAGAAACATATTCCTTTTTAATATAACTAATAGCTTTTACAAATAATATATTCCAATATCTTAAATAAGAGATTTAAATTAAAAAAAGCGCAATAAAAAACCAAGTAGACATAAAATTATAAATTAATATTCATTATAACATGTGTTTCTTCAGACTCTTAAATCAATGATTAAATGTATAATTAATTATAAGAAAAATAAAGATTGGTATTATTTTAACATTTTATTTTTTCCTTCTATTAATAATTCGGAGATATAACAATAGTTTAATGTGCTAATTTATTGTAAATACCTACGTATGAAAATAATGTAAAAATATAATAAAAATTTTTTTTTAAATTTAAATTTAAATCGCGAATTGCAGCAAACTCAAAAAAATCTGATTATTTTGTGTACCTACGTTTAGAGATAATAATTATTGAATTGCGCAATAAGTAGGTAGGATATCGTTAATTCAAAAATTATTATTATATAAGTAAGTCCTTTTTCCCAAACCACAGGCATAAATAAATACGGTATTACCACAGAATACTTAATAGTAACTTACGCTAGTATTACTAAGGTCTCTTCTTTACAATTTTAATATATTTTCGTATGTGAACCAAATCTAACTACGTGAAGAAAATAATTAATCCATATTTGTGCCGCTACAGTTCCACACATATTTGAATAAAATCGCAAATACTAAATGGATGCCTCGTTTATCGATTCTAAACGCATCATTAGTACATAATACAACCCTTTTGAAGATGCTCTAGGGTTGCCACAGATTTAAGTTTCGCTACGTGCATGCAAATTTTTGACAACCCTTTACATGTGAACACAGGCGATTTTCGACCTTTATCCATTGAATAAGAGTCTAGTTTTGAAATGTGCTTTGTATAAATCATAAGTGGGATAAGACGAAACTATCTCATATTAGGACTTTGATTAATTTTCGATATTTCGAGTGCATACGATTTGCATAATTGGATGGGAATTTGGGGTCTGCTAATGACGTCATTAATTTGTGATTCTTTATTCAAATTTTGAGAAATGTAGGAATATTTTGAATCTGTGTACGGATAGGGATTGATAATATTCAAAGCAAATGTAACCGATTCTTTTGGTAATTTTTATAGAGGGACATGTAACAGTAGAGAAATATTGTTATCATTGTTGTATATCTTTTAATTAAATATCTATTATTATATCGTTTTGGTATATTCCTAATAATTTACCAATGCTACGAGCTATTCTACGTACCAATCTTTGAGTAATCTATACTAATATTATAAAGCTAAATAGTTTGTTTGAACGCGCTAATCTCGGAAACTACTGCTCCGATTTGAAAAATTATTTCGGTGTTAGATAGCTCATATACGGAGGAAGGCTAATATATCATCACGCTACGACCAACAGGAGTGAAGCCACGGGGGTGAAACCGCACGGAGCAGCTAGTTAATTATATTATTAATTGGAAATAATGTATGTCCTGAAACAATTGAAGCCGAATAAGAACATTTTCTCATAATATAAAGTATCTCAAGAAACAAATAAATACGTTGGATCGTGCTTACTGACAATTCATTAAAAAATAATGATTTACTACTCGTTTATATCAAATAAGGCAAGCTTTTGTTTTATTAAAACGAATTGATTACGTCAACTAACAAATTTTAATCAAATGAATAATGCACGGTCGTTTAGTAAAAGTGTATTTTCAATATTAATGTCAGAGATATTTTTAATATTCAATTGTCATTTAATAAGGAATAATATTGAAACACGCAGTACCTATATGGCTAGTTCACGCGATACTGTGAAAGTAAAAGACTTCACGCTATGTAGGAAGAGAGTATTTTATACTATCTCGATCCCGCGGCGTTTATCGCGTGGTACTACCATAAAAAGTATCCTACGTGCTAGGTTAGACTATATTCTTTATGTATGCCAAGTTTTATACAGATGCGAACAGCTGACTTCACGTGAAAGAGTTACAAACATCCATAGATTCATACAATCTTTATTTTTGTTTATAATATTAGTGGATATGGTAGGTAAGGTAGGTAGATCTTTACCTATTGTTACAATTATATTGCAAACGTGTGTTTGTTTATCTTTTTTTGACGTCGCAACGGATAGAGCATAGTTTTGCCTACAGTCTTCAGTCTGGATATAGTTAGAAGGATAGAGAGTGACATAAGTTTTTTATCGCGTTATAACATAAGTAAACCACTCTAAATTCTATAAATTTCGATACTGTTAACTTTCTTTGACCACGAGGGCGAAGCTATGGTTACCTGAATAATACTCTCGTATGTGTTACATTGTTACTCGTATGTGTTACTTAACTCCTACGAAACAAATAAAACATTTTGAACGCTTCATAAAACTTAATTAGAATAATTATAAAATGCTATTCCACTCGCAATGTTACCAGCACATCCTAGTAAAAACCATATGAAGTACTTACACATAAAAAACATGTTATTTATATTTCCTATAATTAGAAATTAGATATTACAATACACATAAAACGCGATTTATTCATTAACCTATTGTTTCAAAAGCATCATTAATAATATAATTAATAATTCGCTTTTTATACCCGGTGTTATATTTTCATGTCAATATATCTTTTTGCATATGAAATTACCAATAGGAAACGTGATTTATGATTTTTTTGTATTTATAAGTGTTCCGGTTAATTTCGCAAATAGATTGTCCAATAACTGCAATTTCTTACTTATTTCTATCAAGCTGATTTAAAGGTGCATATTATAAAATCGTAGGAAAGTCAAAACTGTACATTTAATATTTGTTTAAAATAATACTTGGGGCGGACAGCTAAAATAACAATATTATAACAATGGGCTATAATTATAAACATAAATTTCTTCTAAATATAATCCATAATAACGTCGACATAAGCTACTATTTACCTATCTAACAACATAATATTATAATTTCTTAATCACACTCAAATACTGAACAGCCAAACACACCAACTTGCAAAAAAACGAAATTTCACAGCAATATCGAACTTACCCCAATTCTTATATATTAACTGTACCCCAACTAAAAAGCAATAAATAAAACGAACAAGCCCGCGAACCGAGCAACAAAAGGCAAGTGTTTCACACAAACCAACACAATACCACATTGATATATCAAACAATCAAACTGACTTACGAGTAAAAAATTGCTTGTACATATTGTTCTTGCTAACTACGTTATGATGACCATAAAAAATACCATCTAGGGAATAGGGTACATGCCTCGAATTGATCTTTGTCAAATGTTTCAATTTAGTGCAGTGACTGTCTGTTTTATAAGCTTTTGTTAGTTTGTGTTTTTGCTATGATCGCGAATGCAACGTGCTTTTGGTATCTTTTATAAATTTTTATACGTGACAAGTTTCTGAACTCAATTCTTTGTCAAAAAGAAGCTAACACAGGCACAGGCCTGTTAGTATTGCGGCTCGACGGAACACGGTGGGGTTTTTGTTGGTAAGAATCCGACATAACCCACGGCTTCTTCCCCGGGGGCCGTGGGTATCTTTGGAAAATTTTCCCCCCTTAAAAAAGGCCTGTTAGCATTACAATATTTTGTAGAACTAAGGTAGAATGTCTCTCTTATGTAGAGCATTTGGGGACTGTGTTTCCTATAAATATAATATGGTGCAGTCTTAGAAGATTAAAAACAAATGTGAAAAAATTTGGTCAAGGAAAGCGGCTAAGAAAATCGATCAGTAAAACAGAATCAAGTGTAATAAAACATAGCTCCTGAAATCGGACCTACCGTATTTTGGTCACCTTATTATAATTGTTAAAATATTTTCGATGTATTATAACACAATTAGGAAAATGTTCACACAAATTTCAATAAAGCAGGCAGTGAGCCAGACAAAAATGAAATTTTAATAAAGTTATCGTGAAATTTTATAGGTTACACAATCAATTTTGACAAAAAAAATTTTATATCAAATAGACATAACCATTTGTTTCGTTACATTAATCACATTTTAACATGCACAATGCATAATTATCTTCTCACATGAGAAATGAAACTACATTAAGCCCTCATACGGGTATTAATTCGATTATTCTAATAAATGATCGTTCGAATCATGTCTAATCACTGTAGGAATTACAATTCTCACAGAATTCATTGCCAATCAGTCAACCGTCTTGAATCGATTAAAAATCGCATAATGCGATGCAACCGTCCAACAAATCGGTATCGTCTTAATTACCGTCTGTCAAAATCGATTTTTCACGTGAACATATTTGAATAAGACATATTGCTTAATCGTTTATAATCGCGAAAGAGGCCACCTTTGTTTCTTTTACCCTATCCCTTTTTGGCGGGTTCGTCGAAGTGGGTTGTATACATTGACGATTTTGTTTGAAGGCAACTTAAAAAAGGAGTTGTAATGCTTCGATGTATAATGTGTTTCAAAGGTTGTTGGATTAACGCTTGATTTGGCAGCTATCTATTATTGAATATTAATTATGAATGCTGGAACTTTTATTCAGAACACGCTCGGGGATATTTCCTTTGCGTATTTAATTATTATGTATTTAAACGGTTTGTGGGGTAAGAAATAATGGATTGAATAGTGTGGGATCACTGGTTATGCTTTTTGCCTGAAGCGTTTTGCACGTTTTAATAATTTTGAATAAGCAATACATTTATATGCAACTGTAACGCTGCGGATGTTTATAACGTGTGTACAGTAGGAAGGTAATAAATTAAGTTTTGATGTTTATTCATATGCATGGACTTTCAGAAACATGTGTTTACTTAAAACGGATTTTTTTTGGTTATTTTAGCTTGTTGTTAAGTAAATTAAATATTTTTGAATATCAATGTAAATTAAATAGTATTGAATACAATTTAAAAAATGCATTTGACTAGGAAATTTTTCAAGATATCCATATTTATCTTATTTTAAATTTATGAACTAAAAGCACATTTCCCTGAGGTATTTAGCAAGTCCAAAAATAATATAGGCCACCAATCCAAATCTCCAGTGCTCTTATTTTGTGATAATATGAAAATTATTATCTATAGCCTATAGGTACCTATGTAATTTAACCATTTTAACACATATAGCTTTTGTAAAATACTATAAAACACGACGAAAATGAATGTGGAGTGCAAAAGTTTGAAAAAATAGCATTCATTAGTTTTAATATTTTTTTCTATTTTAACATCAAATAATTTTTTTTTTCTATATTTGATTTAACTAGGTATTATAAACTAAGAAATGGGAATACAGCGGCTGTTGACACGATATAAAACACGATTTAAAACTGTTAAAAGATGACTTAAATAACAAACGATATTCACACATTGTGTGTAATTGTGTGATGAAACAACAGTACCTTTGAGTAAAGATTTACCCAGATATACCTATATCTGTGCAGCCATACCTATACTCCATCGCAACCTTAAACCCATTGACACAAACAGCAACATTAATCTAATCACTATATTACCCGTTTGTCGAAAACAAACGAACACAACAATGGCCGATCACATATCTACGGTGTCCACAATTTTGACAGCCCGGAGACCGGTCCGGGAAGATTAATGGACGCTCTACTCATCGCAGTAATGACGCCCTCTTCGTGCGGTCTAATGACATCGGGAATTGGGTGTACATGATTTTGGATGTTTTGGGACTAATTCATATGAGTTTTACACGAGTTGAAGAAAGTTCTAAAACAGAAAAAACTAGATTGAATTGTTATACATAGGTACAATACCTAATTATGTCAAAACAATTATTGAAACGTCGTTGAAAATATGGTTGAAAAATAATAAAATCATGTCCCTTAAATATTGATAAGGTTTTAAGTTTTAACATTCAACAGTACTTAATACCTACAATCTACATTCAATAAATTGATATTAGTCTCTTCATTCTTATATCAAACAAATTTTAAATTTATAGTTTCTTAATAAATATAACTATAAATAACCAACATCTTATATATAAAAATGAATCGCAAAATGTGTTGGTAAGCGCATAACTCGAGAACGGCTGAACCGATTTCGATAATTCTTTTTTTATTATATTCCTTGAAGTACGAGGATAGTTTTTATGTAGAGAAAACGTAAATATGTACCACGGGCGAAGCCGGGGCGGACCGCTAGTTTATTATATTTCAAAAATAGCACCTGATGTTATTGTATCATTTAAGTATGTCACATAATTTCTTCATTCATAAACACGTTTGTACCGTGAGTTGAAATAAGTAATTTAAGTACAAATCAAGGAAATTACATACTTCAAGTACAACTATAATTACTTTACTTGTATCATTTACTTTACCATAAACAATTATAGTAAATAATAAAATGTTTCAAACATGTAATTTTCGATATTATTTATACTCTAATGATTGTTATTCTATGGTATGATAAATAACTTATGCTATTTCATTGTTATTAAGGTACAAGAATGACAGTATACGTAATTATATTTTCAGAAAAGCTTTTCTCATTAATCAGATATTTTTTTCATATATTTTACATATGTATTTTTATAAGAATTTTAACCAGTCATATATCTTTTTGCTATCAACATGCAATTTAAGTTAAAAAGAAAAAAATACTGTTCCTTTGAGTATAACTTTATCATATTATTTATTATAAAAAAAAACACGAAATGAGCAATATATGATACAGAACAGAAAAAATATAACCATTTAACTTAGTACCAAGAAAACCAAACGTGTGGTCACCCACAATCCTTGGTTAATGTCTTTGCTGTGAGGAAAAAAAAGCCAGGCATGTTTATCTTGGCTGTGATGCGGACTCGTTGCGAATTGCCCTAAGTTTCGGCCCCTAATCGATTTTGCCCGGGACAAGTCTAATTTGGCGGATTAATCGCGGACACCCTAGTTCTAATTTCCTTGTTTATTGTAAACGATAATGCGTTTTGTTCTATTTTTCGGTTATTGGTTTGAACTCGACATTTTTCGCGGTTTTAATTGGTTTAAAATTCGTGACCTATGTAGTTGATGTGATAATTGGATAAAATGCAATAAACTTTTCCTTAATATTATTCTAGATACATATTTATTTATATTGATTCAATAATAATTATTGTAAACAAATGCTATACGCATTAAAGATGAATTTAAGATAATCCAATAAACCAAAATCGACTCTATTTTAATCTTAAGTACATAAGATTTGAGCTTATCTCTTATCATCCATAATTATTTATAACAACGCTCAATATCTCAGTTTTATTCTTAACATATAGGTGTACATATTATTACGATACGAATTTACTGTTCACCTCAATTCAATAAAATCGAACCCACTGCCCGTAGCAACTTCCCATAAAGTTACTTCAGCTTATATCACCCAGTGGATGCGTAGAAACTTCTAGTACAATAAAACGAAAAACTATTTTATTATACCTTTGGAGTTGAGGATTCGTATAGAAGAAAACTTATTATTGGTATTCAAAAAAATCGTCAGACGTTAAGAGTAAAAATTTACTTGTAACGTCTGGCTGCAGTCAGACTAGCGAAGGTCGTAAAAATTTGCATTGTTTTACCAATATGAAGGGATAAACAATACTTTTATAAAATTGCAAGTGGCATGGATACTGCTACAATATTAATAATATGATAAAATAAGCTAGAAGCTAAAATAAGCTAGCATTTTCTTGCTTTTTTGGTATGGAAAAAGTGGCCTGTGTTATTCAAGGCCCAATGGCAAATTTCTTCTAAATCGATGCAGTATTATTGTTCTGAATGAAAAACAATTTCACATCAATACTCTTTAACTACTCGTATAAATTAAAAACATTACTCGTCCATTTGAAACGTATAAAATTCACGGACGAACGGACATAGCAAGGGTTGATTTTTTATACCTTTGCCTCTAAATTATGTCTTCGCATTGCAAAAAATTAAAAAGTATCAACCAATAAATAATAGAAGAATACAATATTATGATGTATATGACAATGATGCAGTCTAACGGTTTATTATTGGGGACATAACTTCATTTAACGTCTTATAGTTGGGTTGTGAAGGGTTGTATAGTACTAAATTACAAATAATCTTGATACTTATTGCGCTTAGCTTCTTTTTGGAGGTGATAAACTGTTATGTCCTAATTTAAACTTGTAGGCAAATTTTTAGTTACTGAATAAGAGCTTTAAAGCAATGATACTTTGAAAATCGAAATATAATTGTGAAAAGATGTATGCGTAATGATAATTAAAAATAATACATATTATTGATATTAACTTTACATTTTACAATATTCATTTATAATTTGATCCAAACCATATCCAATTACCGGTTGCAAAAAAATCCATTAGAATTTTCTCAATTTTAATTCGACAATTATCTCGCAATTGTGCATATAAATATTATTTACCGTTTACCGTTTGTGAAATTCACCATTTCATGTGATGTATGTATCCTAGTGGAACTTTTCAACGTCGGATGGACGCGCCTTTTGCGTGTTAAAACTGAATTTAAATATTTAAATATCTACAAGTGTTACAAACAAAAGTGAAAAATGTTTTATTACCAACTTCCTTTTCAATTAGTAATACATGTATATCTTTATCTTACATATCCTAATTCCTGACAGAAATAATCGAATTCCTTACAGGATTGTTTGGACGTTTGTTACTCAACCGCGAAATTGTTTTAACGATTTATGTAAATGGATAAGCATATAACTATTTATACTCTTTTCGGTTAAATCCAAGTAACGCCTGGGTGAATGTTTAGTGTATAATTATTGAAATGTCGAAAGGTAATCATTTTAACAAAGATATTGAAGTTAAGATACCTTCAAAAATAATTGATATTTTATACACATAAATATTACACAAAATGATAATACAAGTATCAACACTTTTAAATCCATCTATATATCAGGCGCCACTTCCAAAGACATTATTTCTATAGAGCTACCTTACCGCTACATCTTTTATGTTTTTTATGCGAAATTTTTTGTCTGTTTGTCATCACGGTGTTTTTTGGTATGTACAATATGTATTAAGAAGATTTACTTCTTTATCCCCTGTCATCCTCTCGAATAGTCAAAAACTGCAATGTAGGGCTTTTTTATTAAACAGAAAAAAATCGTGTGTAGAGTTTGGTAGTTAAAAAATCTTGACAAATATTTTTTTTATTAAATTAAAAATTCTCGTAATAAAGTCCGTAATGTAATATAAATCAGATTGTGTATAATACAATAATTGTTAACTATAAAGTTAAATTGAAAAACTGACAAAATAAAAAAAAACCTAGTACGATGAACTAGTCAAAATCAACTATTATAATATTACTAACATACTCTTAATATATTTATTTATATAGAAAACAAGAACATATCCCAAATAAAAGGACGGAGGAAACAGAAAAAACTACAGTATAATTAAGTGACGCGTGAGATACAATGCATTGACCAATTGCTTAGAAATAGCTAATATTTGCACCGCAACGGCTCTTCGAGACGAATCTATTAAGATCTTAATTTCGATTATAATAATTCTAGCATTAGTTATCCTCGTTAAAAGTTAGTTGGTTAGCGCTAATACGATGAACCGGTTCTGATGAATTTTGTAAAAACTTGGATTATATGTATGTCACTTTTGCAGTGAAGACGCTTCTCTTGAGTTAGTAGTATTGTAGAAGTAAACCCAACTGTGTTCCATAAAAAAAAACTTTCTTTTTGCATGCGGTATGGCTAATCCAAGGAAATTCCCATAACAATGTGATGCTACACTACAGCTACGCTAAAAAGTAGCCTTTATCACTTTCCGCCTCCTAACCATCTCTAGAAACAAAAAACAAATTATTGAATAGCTATTTGACCTCAAATAAATTATTAGATGAGATATTAATGACGATATATCGTTTAACATATCTATTTAAAATATTTCTTAACTATACTAGATCTACTTTTTTTCCTGCACATACGAACAAAAATATTCTAGAAAGTAAAATTCGGCGCAGAGAGCCGGACCCTTACAACCATCCATCTTGCGAGGGAGCAACTCATCTCGCTAATTTCATCCAGCATCCAAGCCAATGGCTAATTGATATGATAACGTCTTATTTTCTTTTCGGTTTGTTATTTGTGTACACATGTTTTTAACTGTTACGGTAGACGTAAAAAGCTTCTAAGTAGAGTTTAAGTAGAGTTACTTAGTGAGGGGCTGATAAAAAGTTAATTTAAATAAAGAAACCTATAGTTGCTATTCAGATATAAAAAACATAAATAATTGAGGTGAAAAATAAATAACTGAATGTAAATAAATATAAAATGTAAACCACTTCAAAACTACGCCTATTTATATACCTATCTATTCAAAATTCCAAAATATAACTAATAAGTATTTGTATTTGTCTTGACTACTGATAATATCCCTGATAATCTACTACTACTAAAACTTTTGACCTATATTTCCACATGTTATTTTTCATTTAACCCACAAATAGGTAACCAGAACGTTAAAGCAAACCAGAACATAATTATTATTTATTGCAGCAAGCTGTGAAATCCTTAGAATTTAAAGTTTACATCAATCATTTACACCAATGCCCAAATCTTATCCCGGTCGACACAGTAATCCAAGCAGTATAATGCCCCGGGTTTCCCCAAGCCCTACACGAACCAATTTTAATTATAAAAATCGATTGTTTTAAAACACTCATGGATTTAGCACAAGAATCAAATATTTTTACTGCTTATACATAATATTCACTTTTATAATCTACTATCTTTCCGCCCGCGGCGTCGCTCGCGTTTTCAAATAAAAACCCGTTCCCGTAGGATTTCCGGGATAAAACCTATCCTATGTCCTTTCTCGGGTATCAAAATATCTCTACACCAAATTTCATCCAAATTGGTTCAGTAGTTAAGGCGTGATTGAGTAACAGACAGACAGACAGAGTTACTTTCGCATTTATAATATTAGTATGGATTCTATTTCATCCAAAAACTATAAAATGACGAATTTGTTTAGAGTTTGTTGAGATTTTTTCGGTACCCATTATTGAATTATAAGGATGATTGCTCTAAAATACGGAATTATCAACTTACGATATCCTAATGAAATAATTAATGCTGAATGTAGGTATTGGTTAAAACTTAGCGAAGCCTAGATACTAGAACCTAGCCTAGCCCTAGGTTATATTATATTTTTTATAATAATTAATTGTTACAATTCAATATTTGTATGCGTTCTTTTGTAACAAAATATTTGGTCAATTATATTTAAGTGAAGTTATTGGCTTATAAGAATAAAATATAGTTTTAAACATAAAATACAGTACGTATAAAATAAAATAAAAAATACAAAATTGCTTATGAAGATTTCGAGTTCCAAACAATCACATCTCCATTTATAGCCTACACTTATTTTCACATATGAAACCATCACATCGGACCCCTAAAAAGCCCCTATTTCGTAAGCTATCGTTAAAAATGTCACTAAAATCACACTGATACCATGCCCGTGACAGTGACGGATCTCTGCTTCCAGACACTCGTGGGTCTTTGCAACCATTTATCAATATTTTCTAGTTTATTCTGCAAATCCTACTTTTAACTACAATGTGAATGAAAATGCTCTTTGAACAATGTATCTATTATTGTTCTTGTAATATACAAAATAGTTCTAAGCCTAATCTACTGGTAATCTTACTGTAATTCTACTTACTACAATTTTGAAGTATGTAGCTCTTTCACGCTAAAACGGCTGATCTGATCGGGATTAAATTTTGGTATAAAGATAAATCTGGATTATACGTATAGATAGGTTTATCTTATAAAGTTAGTCCAACCACCAATTGAAATATACTATTAAAAGCTGTCATAGCAAACGTTGTTATGCCTTGCTCTTATAAATAAGGGGTATAAAAATTAAAAAACCGGCCAAGTGCGAGTCGGACTCGCGCACCGAGGGTTCCGTACAAATAAGTTTAAAATTATTAAAAAAATATATATTATGTGATGTAGCTAAAAATTTATGGTTTTCGTAATTTTTCCTTTATCTATGCTATAAGACGTTGCTTCGTACCAAATTTCAAGATTCTGAGTTCACGGGAAGCACCCTGTAGGTTTTGATTCCCTTGCAAGTGTCAAAAATTTGCGGCATAAACGGCTGTATCTTTTGATTGCGTTGGCTTAGAAGTTTTATTTTTTCACAGCTTCAAGGGACAGTAGACCTGAGTAATTGATATAAATTTCAGCTTCATACCTCCACGAGTTCCTGAGAAAAAGGGTCTTGACAGATGGACGGACGGACGGACGGACGGACGGACAGACGGACAACAAAGTGATCCTATAAGGGTTCCGTTTTTTTCCTTTTGAGGTACGGAACCCTAAAAATAGATGTTGGCCGATTCTCAGATCTACATAATAGGTAGGTATACAAAAATTTCATGAAAATCGGTCCAGCCGTTTCGGAGGAGTATGTTAGTTACCTAACATTTTGACACGAGAATTTTATAATATATATTATAGAGAAGATATTTGTATTGCATTTATTTCTAATTTTCTTAACATTTTTAAGCAATTTCATGCCATTTATCAAACGGTTTGCCCCTCAATTGTTAATGATTGTCTTCAAGGGTGTCACCCTGCGTATGACGGTGACGGATGCGCCAAAAGCGATGCTGTTTTGGTGCTGTGGGTGTGACATGTGCTATTATTTAGTTATAATAATTTATGAGTTATATGGTTTTATAAGATTTATATTAAGCCCGTGGATTCGATTGCGTGGTCAAAGTAGCGTACATATACTAAGTAACCCAGACAACATCCTCACAAAATTTTACCTAATAATATATTTTTAAAACGCGACATGCACTGTTAAGTTTTCAAACTTAAATATTATTGATATTTATCGTAATAATATGTGCATGCAAGTTTTATAATAAATGAACTTACAATAAATGCCTAATTTGATACTTTTGTCAGCATCAGACAATTTATTCGTTGTCTTAAATATACAAAGATTCGAATCTACTACCAAAACGTAAGCTCGCTAACCCATTCACTATAAACAGAAACATTACATTTACTCAGAATAATTCATAATAATAAATATTTTCCTCCATACTAACCCGAACCTGCCTCAAAGTTCAGGTTTGAGCATAAAAATTCTCCATTATTGATTATCCATACAATGTTATTTCTAGACTCCACAGAATAATATTTTACTATCCGACACACATGCACAGCACACACACATACGTGGTCACGCACACATGCGCGTGTAAGAAAAATTCTAGTGTCGTGGGTTTTTCTTGGGCACAGCAGTGGATTGGAGACGGTGTTGTTATGCTATTTATTTTGTTTTATAGGAATTGTTTTTTATTATGGAGTAAAAATATGGTTGAAGATATTGGTCTCAGTGCATAAAATTGTATTAAATTGTTATTGTTGAGCAAAAAAATATTTAAGGTTGATAAACATAAATAATTTCTCTATTACAATTTACAATTACAGTAATTTATTAAATAATCAACCAATGTGCTCTAGTTTTTATCCATTGAAGTTAGATCAGAGTGATATATTTTCAGGTTAAAGATTTATAGACTATTCGACTTTATTATCGTCGTATATTTTCTTATAACCACCATTTAAATAAATTATTTTAAATGAACTCGTACTTTACATAAAAGACAATGCATTACGTAAACTGATTCAGGAATATGTAATTGATGATTAAAATAAATTATTATACTTAAATAAGGGGTTATTAAAACCATTCGTAACACAATTTATGTATTGTTTTAATAGTTCTTAGATGGATGATTAGTAGAATATGTTATTGAATATTAATACAAACTTTTATATAGTATAATTTAAATATGGAAAACAAGATTAAGTAAATTAAAAGTATGTGTTTTTAATGATATGTTCTAAGTGTCTTGGCAAAAATAAAGTTTATAATCCATGTGGGTATGTATTAATGTCACTTTTTTATCCACTATAAATTCTCAATGTTTGAAAAATATTTGCATGTATGAGAGTTCCCGAAAACTGTTTTATTGACTGATCTAGGGTTTATTAATAAAAAACATAATATTTAAGACTTATCCCTTGTTTATAAATCCTTAATTTGATACCATAAATCACTTTTACGATTACGATTATTAATTTTACATCCACTTCCACTTTAAACATATTTTTCCAAAAATATTAAAGAATATAACAAGCTACTCCATACCTTTCGATCGCAGCGCACCTACACACGTGAATCATCCGTCCCGCTCATACACACGTATCCAGACAGGGACGTCCGAGTTTAGGACTAACATGTTATATGTTAGCGAGGTCACGGATATAAAAATCGTTTTTCTTACGTATATATAAATATATGACATAACTACGTCGTAGATGGCATTAGGAGTCTTCAATAATATGAAATTATTGCTTTGTCTGTTTGTCCTATTGTAGATCGATGATAATGTAATAAAGATAAGTTCTGTTTGTTTGTAATAAAAATTCTTAATTTCTCATCGTCTTTTTTAATGTTATGTATTAATTTATACCGTAATAAATTCTAGTATGGAGTTGATGTTTTTTATTATTACTTATTAATTCAATAAGGGACTGCCAGTTTCCTTGCATTGTATACCTTTTTTTTGTAAAATAGAATATATAGAGCAACAATTTTATCAAGACCTCTACCTCTTATATACTTCGTCATATAGCCAGGGGTCTCATTCTACTGGTCCTTTACTTATTACTCACACAAATTCTTTCCTGTTAATGCATTAGAGCGTGTGTTATAACGAAGTCCTAGATTCGATTCTGAAGAATATTAAAAATGTTGAGTTACCTGAAATGCAAACCGAATTACTCAGCTACTAATTTACGGTCATAAATTAATGAAAAATATAATATGATGAATCGAATCAAAGACAAGGGGAAATGGGACTTATGATATCAGATGAGAGAAACAGTTAAAATTTGTCAAAATTGCTCCAGCCGTTTTAGAGATGAGACGCAAGAGCTGGGACTTTAATAATTTGTAAATATCTTAAGTACATAAATAAAGGAAAACCTGTAACTACATACAAAACTAGCTTTAATTTAATTTACGAAATAAAATATGCATAACATTCAAATCTTCATATAAACCTCACAAATCATCTTTCAAAAATAAAGAATTTGATCGCCTGATCTTTACCCCTTTTTCATATAAAAAGCATATTAAATATTTTCATATCCATTCATATTTTAAACTAGAACGAGCTAAGAAATCTTCATAAAAGCTTATTGCAGCTTTTGAAAGCGTACTCAGCTTTAATGTTCTTTGAATATACACAAATACTTAAAATTGTAAAGCTTATGTATTATAATAATAATAAAACTGGAAATTTGATTATAGCGCCATCTATGTTAAAATGGGCGCAAAAAAGAGTACGTTGGAGTTAATTTGCTGCTGTTGATGATATTTCAAGAAGCAAAACTCTATTTTTGTCTTTCCAAAATCAATTCGAAGGCAAGGTTCTGCCTTAGTAAGGTTTGATTATGTTTATGTTTATAGAACAAATAGGTTATGCATCAAGTTTTTCAAAATAGAAACATAGCTTGGGCTTTAAAAAAAATTTAAGCTCACATTAATTTTTTTATAGAAGATATACCTCTACAACGTATGTAGCTATAAGTATCACTACACCCTTATCATATACAAATTATTAATCATATATGTTAAGTCATATGAATATAATATACATTTTATCATAACTTACACACATCACGTCATAATATTATGTTAGTAGTAATAGAAATTAAAACCTTTAACGGATTTTAAATAATTATTAATTATATTTAAATTATTTACGATTTACTATATTATCAAACACAAGGAAATAATAAGTTAGTAGTATATACGTTTTATAAAACATATCTTAGTAGTATATAATAACGTATTATATATATTTACCGACAGCACTGTCAGCAAAAGGATGGTTTGGATTACGCCGCGTGGTCACGACCACGGGGCGCCATGACCATCAAGCAGGGTTACGAGGTGAGATTTAGTCACGTATTCATTGGACCACTTATTAGCGACTTAGGGAATAAATATTAGTAAATAAGGAATAGTTTTTTTTACACCTTAGTCTATAAATAATACAAAAAAGTATACGCGCATTGGTCTATTATTTGAAATGTTACTTAGCTCTATTATTTGAAATTGGTAAAATATTTTTACAATATTGGTATGAATACTGATTAGTACTGATAGTAAATAAGTAAACATAGTACATACACATAGTATTGCTGGAAAAGTCATAGTAAATTAAAATTATAATATTTGAAAATAGAATTTTTTCGATCTATATCCACTAATTCAAAGTTTTTAGTTCTGATTACAGCCATTGGGTTGTGGATAAAATAGCTATTAAGTAAATGTAGGTAGTTTTAAGCCACGTACATACTTTAATAATCTTTCCACTTATAACTCATTGAAAACTAGCTAACAGTAGATAACTATTATTATGAAATTTCAAAAATTAGACGGATAAATATTCTAAAATAAATAATAAATATATTGCATCGTGCACTTGCAGTCAGTGTTTATAATTTTATGAATGAACGTACACAATGTGGTAATTACATGCGCTTATAACATAGTAATGTTTGAGCATGTACTAAACGGTTTCAATTAACTAATTGCGTAATTAGTGACAGTAAAGAGCTGTAACTGGCGTTTTCATATTTATTTTTCATTCATTTTGCTTTAAATAAATATTGTATGCACTTATAACCAGACTGTCAGAGGGTTAAATTTTACCGGTATAATTTTTTTAAGATTATATTATTTTCTTTGGCAGGCATTGTAGGTTATAGTTAAATGAATTTGTGGTTAGGAAGTATATTATGTACACGATTACTTATTTATGGTTGATTGCTCTAGATAAATAACAAATTGAGACTTAACCTAGGATACCTTATAACAAACGGCGACCTTATCGCTAAATAGCGATTTCTTCAAGACAAGAGTTAATTTATGAGAAAGTAAAATGGCGGATATTTGGTACTAAGTATATTATTAGGTCACATTATTCAATAAGTTATTTTATGCATTTAAAAGTGGTCTAATGATAACGCGGCTTTAAATTAGGAAAGCGTAGTCATTGATAGTTTCGTAGCTATGATTTTGTTACATATTTTGTTTTAGCACTGCATTCTTGTTTCATTTTATGCTTTTTAATAATATGTGTATCTGTTACTTTGTGTAGATGTGTTGTTTTAACTAGATTAGGAATATCATTCTATTGTAGTACCTATTTTATACTAGGAAAATACTGTCTTCGTAAATTTTTACATTCCTCGTCTTATAGCTTATCTTTTAAGGATAATTAATTGAAGGTCATAATGTGTCATCTTTAATTGTTCCGCTATAGACGTTTTTCTATTACACAATTCAATTATAATATATCATTTTACAACCAGCAAAAGCAAGTACAACAGTCTCTACCTCTTTATTTTCTAAATTTGTATGTATTTTGTATATAAGTTATATGTGTCACTTAAGTGCGTCACACACGGTGAAGAATTGAAGATACTATAATATTTTATCTTAAGATACTGTAATATTTTTTATTACTGTAATATTATTTTATATTACAGTATCTTAATTCTTAAGATAAAATATTATAGTATCTTCACCGTGTGTGACGCGCTTTACAGTCAGTCATATTAAGAGTGTACTAAAAATATATGAAGTGATTTTTACTCGTAGGTAGGTACATGAAAAGTATGACAAAAAAGATAATGTTGTCTGTTCTGATAATGTACATTATTAAATATTCCGTATTTTACTATTTTTATTATTTTCCTACTCGTATAATAATTTACATATGTTAACTCTATCTAAGTAAATTTGACTTACATAACAAACAGATAACTCTATTTCACTTACATCTCAAATATGGGGCATGGGCCATTAGTACGTGAATCTTAAGTATGGAAAGTTGTAATTTATGAATGTCCCTGGGGACATTGTTGGGACAAAGCGGATCATTTGCAATCTGTCCGTCGCAGGAACCGCCCTAGCACTTCCACTTGACTTTGTATGCATTTTATATCATTTTATCTCTTTAGTAACGCGCGTCTTTGTCTAAGTATTATAGGTTTTATAAAAAATGCTGCTTTTTATCATTTCTTTTAGAGTTTGTGTGTCTAAATTTAATAATACTTGAAGCAAGTAGTAAATTTTGCATGTAAATTATATAATGTTAGCTAAATACTATAAACTGCGGTACCGCACGAGAGAAACCGTGCGCCGAAGTAGTTACCTAGTAAGTAGTAATTCTTAACGATAGTAGAACGTCTTCAAAACTTTTAATAGCTCAATATATTACAGCTTATGTGTATCTAAAACAAAATTTTTACAAGAAAACCGGTTGTTTACTTCGTAAAATAAAAATCCGGATCTCGGTTAACCCTAAAAACGCTGAAAGTGGGTCGGAAAAACAACTATTTGTTACAGCGCGCAGTTTATGTCAAAATTTGCTATTAAGCACGATAGATGGCGCTGTTTTAAAAAGATTCTACGCTGCTCGGACGTTGACGCGATATATTCCTTTTACGACACAGTTTAAAGAAAATGTTTTAGGAGTTTCGTTTTCGGGAAATTTTATGAAGATTCCGTTGACGGAATACTGTTCAGTTCAGTGAAGTATTACTGTTCGGAAATTTGTTATTTTATTTGATAGCATTAACAAGATTTGTCACACGTCGTTTCATTTTCTAAATCAAATTTTCGTTGTTCGTTGTTTACACTTCTACACTAACATTTTACGATAAAGAGTTTAAAATAAAGCTTCGTTATTCCTTATTGATATTACGTAAATTTATTTTCACTTATTTAATACTTGGTCAAGTCAAGTGGAGTCGGGGCGGGCTAGTAAATTATACATTTCAATAATTACGAGGTAACGATGATATATATTAAGAAGCAGGTCAGTTTCCACCCATTTCCCCCGAACTAAAACCTTCGATCAGTTAAATTGAATCGGGGGTTGTTTCGGGACGTTATCTTTGATAAATTAATTTGGCTAACCCGTTTACTGCGGTATACATTTTGATTTAGTATTGTTGTTTTTTGCGATTCCATAATTTTGATTTATGTATTTCATTCTTTGACTATGTTTTACATTATGTACTTGTTATTGTATTATCTAGTGTCCTTTTGAGAGCTTTTCTGTTTATTTACATTTCATTTATTGAAAAAAAAATTGATTAAGTTCGCGGATTGTTCGCAATCATATTTTGAAGCCGATATATAAGACGTTGGTTATTTAATAGTTAATACGCTATAGTGGGTATAGTAGAGCATATCGTATTGCTTTCGAATAATACGTTGTAGACTGTAGTGGGTAAAGTCCTTAAATGTAAAGTTTTGTAAAAATAACCTTGATATTCGAAAGTTTCATCTATTTACTGAACTTATTATGAAAGAACTCATTCAAAATTACTGAAGTAATGTGTATGTTACCGAAATCTTTGTTGTGAAGATAAAAATTACAATAACTTACAAAACAATTGACCAGTTAGCATATACATATTGAGATATATACCAAAACTTCAGTGAACTTTTAATATTAATCATCCAGAGAGTTAGGGTGACCAAATTCAATAATTTAGCGACCATTGCATTAATAACGCACGATTTGCCGACACCGTGGTCACACTAATTTACGAGTGTTACAAAATATTAGTTTGGTACTGCCCTTTGATGGAATTTAATTTATACTGTATTAGCGAGTTTCTGGAATTCTCTGTTTGAAGTTAGGATGTGGGTCGTCTTCTCGAATGTATTTAGAAGTGCTCCTTCCACGAATAATCATGTGACATAGCGATACCTAGTTATTAGTAAATTATTATAGTTTGCATATTACAATATTGATTTGTTTAATCTATATTTCGATGTAAGAGTTGGTTACAAACCTTGTTTAGTTTTAATATGTTCATAAATAAAATGTCAAAGAATGGGGGAGATGTAGTTAATTCGACATTCGCGCTCTATATTTATTTATTTTTTTTTGTTGCTATTGTAGATTTATTTTACACGTAAGCTTTTGCACAGTGTGACACATTACCCATCGCCATTTTTGTTCCACATTATTTTCAAAAATAAACATCTCTATTCCTATCTGTTTTAAAAATTAAACTATTCCATTCTTTTCTGTTCCAGGCCAAAATGACGAATGACGGCAGCGTCCACCAGAAGACTGACGACAGGCTGGGACACCACCAGTCCATGAGCCAGATGCTGTACGGCACTGGCCTGGGGCCAGGACGATCAGGTAATTTAACGGGTTTTTAACCGGCTTTTTAACTTTTTTAATTGTTAAGTTATTGAAGATTGAACTGACGGGGGTATTTTTAGACCAATAATTTTTGGTAGTGAGGAAAGTATAGTGAGTTTAAATGTAACGAAATAATAATTCAAAATTTATTTTCAGAAAATCTACAAAGACTACTTGGCATACAAATAGCCAAAAAAGTGCACACACTAGTGAAAATCGGCTTTAGTTCATTCAAAATACCTCGTGAATTCATAACATGTTACATATAAACACACACCTTCCAGGGTCGTCATCGTCGTCCCCAGTTGGAGGCAACACGGGCAGCGGGCTGCTGGTGGTGCCCCAGCCGCTGGGCAAGGGCCCCACGAAGCTGCAGCCGCTGCATGCACACGCGAGGAAGTATCACTGCAAGATGTGCCCACAGGTACGGACTTTACATCCATACTTAATATTATAAATGCGAAAGTAACTCTGTCTGTCTGTCTGTTACTCAATCACGCCTTAACTATGAACCAATTTGCATGAAATTTGGTATAGAGATATATTGATACCCGAGAAAGGACATAGGATAGGTTTTATCCCAGAACTCCTACGGGAACGGGTTTTTCTTTGAAAACGCGGGCGAAGCCGCGGGCGGAAAGCTAGTAATACAATATAACAAATATTCAAATAATGCTGATAAGTTTATATATCTTACCCTTAAGTATAATAAGTCGGCTTATACTCTTACCTTTTGCAAGATATTATGCCTGTGTGATTTATAATGATGAAAACTTTTGTATACTATAGTTTTTTGGGATAAATAATCAAAGTTTTATGATTGATGACGTAGTACATACATATATCTCGATGGATTGATGTCGAAATTTTTTCCTATTATGTATATAAATGAATATATAAATGTTATTGATCACCTGGGTTAAGCGGTTAACGTGTTAACGCTTTAGATTTAAAAATAGATTAATAAATTAATAACTTTAAATTAATAATCTCATTATAAACCTTGATATATAAATATGTAAGTATATCAATAATCCTGTACTCCCGTACGACAACTGCAAGATAAACAGCATATAATTAAATAAAATTAACTTCCGCATAAGAAAATGAATTTTCGCAAGCATTTCCTCAATATACTTCACTGTGAAACTAAATACCTCGATAAGTTCTTAAAACTGGCTCTCGGATCTGATAATCGGTTGATACGAAACAATACATGGTTGTAAAGGCGAGTTTACATACAATTATCAATATAATAAAAACCTACAGAAGAAGGGTTGAATATTATCATAGTTATAATCAGCTAGGTACTTAAACCACGAAAGCATAAAATAATAAAAAATAATAAACTTTATATAAAAGTTTTTGTACAATAATATATCATTACTAGCGGTCCGCCCCGGCTTCGCCCGTGGTACATATTATGAAAAATAGATGTTGGCCGATTCTCAGACTTACCCGATATGCACAGAAAATTTCATGAGAATCGGTCCACCCGTTTCGGAGGAGTATGCAGACTAACATTGTGACACGAGAATTTTATATATAAGAAGATAATAGCAGTCCCAATCCTAAATATTTCCGATAAACAAATATCTTAGTCATCAATTCCTTGCAATTTTCTAACTCGTAGGAAAATTCCCTTCGAAAAAAATCTGAATAATAACATAATAAAGTTTAATAAGTTATAAGTGTGATCTGCGTCTATATAAATTGTATATATTCATTTCTATTTATTTTCTTTTAAATTAATGAGTTTTACATAACTCAACAGAACTCTGTTCTAATAGGCTGCAACTTATAAAGCTCAAGCAATGAGCTTGACGTAATCTTTTTCTATACATGAGGACTATTATGGTCCTTCAAAACTGCCCAATTCAAGCATAAATAACATATTATCTACAACCCACTTCATTATAAAAATGCTCTATCAAATATTCTAAATCAGTCCCACGAACAAACCGTGTAACTAACAAACAGATATTAATTATTATTGAAGTATGCATTGTATATACGCCTTAACGACACAATTTTTTTTTAAATATGGCGTCGATGGCAAAATGATAATGAGCCGGCCGGCTGTCACTCATCAAAATTCAATTCAAGTGTAGGTACCGTTCGCAGAAACGATTTGCGGGAAATTCGATTTTATCGTAATTACTTTCCTTTTGTGCGAATTATCCGTAGATATACATACTTTTTATATGTATAGTTTTTGAATTTAGGGGCTTGGTTACAATTTTGGTGTTAACAAGTATTGTTTATCGAAGTAAGAGTTAAATAAATGGTGTAAATGGTGTAAATAGACTTCTGACAGGATTCGTATGCTTACAAGATCACAATATAATTAGTTTGTCATTGTTTGTAGCATGCATTCGTCGTTTAAAATGATATAATGATTCCTCATGATATTACTTGCAATATATGAAAATGTGTAAAGAGATGCTTATCCGAGCTTCAGCAATTTTCAACAGAACGTCACTAGTAAAAATAATTTAATTATGCTGATTTTATACTAGGTATAGCCAGTAAAAGCTGAGTAAGTGAACTGGAGTACTATTTTAAAAATATTAAATTCCCCCCTTAGCTTTACATATTTTCCATACATTACTTGAAGATCGCTTAATACATACCTAGATCAATTTACTCAAACGGATGGTAAACGCACATATAAAGTAAGTTATGCAAAATATCATAATTGCCTTTAAATAAGTAATTATTCCTTTACAGAATAGCCTTATAATTCCTAGTATGTGACTAATTTACTTGTTCTAGAAAAATCCAAGTGTTTAAAACGAGAAACTATTCAACCGACTTCAATAAAAGGAGGAGGTTCAATACTCATAACTTTCGACTGGGTGAACAGATTTGAAAATGAAAAAAAAACAGTTCTAACTAGGTATATATTTAAAGGCGGTTTATTTTTTTGTTAAAAATTAATTGTTCTTTATACAACAGATCCAGCAATAGAGCCGACTATTTATTGAGTAATTCTCATTATATTGTTTTATATGTAATAACTAGATTTCCGCCCGCGGCTTCGCCCGCGTTTTCAAAGAAAATCTCGCATAGTTCCCGTTCCCGTGGGATTTCCGGGATAAAACCTATCGTATGTGTTATTCCAAGTTACCTTCTATATGTGTGCTAAATTTCATTGTAGTCGGTTCAGTAGTTTTTACGTGAAAGAGTAACAAACATCCATACAAACTTTCGCATTTATAATATTAGTAGGATAATTGCGCCTGTTTATTTTACTAACGGTACCTTATCCCGCATTGATTTAATTGTCCATTAATTTTTTTACTCATCGTATTGCGATTTCAAACAAACACATAAAATGCGAGGTTAATTATTGTATTCATGATAATTAGCAATAACCAAATAGCTTGTAATATGAGACGAGTAAAAAATAACCTGTAAAATTTCATAGAAATCTATACAGTCGTATATAACTGTAATAGGCGTTTGACGCAAACACACATTTTTAGTTCTTACTTCTTACCAGTCTTATAAAAATTCTCGCACTCTTTATTTATTACACTAATTATTACGACCGCTTATACGTATTTCATAATAATCATATAAATTGTATAACTAATATAATATGCAATTTTACATATGAAAACTTAGATAGTATACGCGGTGTTTGTATGTAAGCAAACTCCTCCGAAATAGCTTGAACGAAGCGAAAGTTTAGTTGAACAAATAAGTTTTACAGATCGTTAACTATTTTGCATCCCTAAACATTAAAGGTGTCTTGGATAAACAATGTTTGTCGTGTAAACTATTACTCATCTCTAACCTCCAAATATAATTGCTCATTCTTACCCTGATCAACATTTAATTATGTATTTATTTATCCAAAATCTACCATATCAACAGATCCAAAAGAGCAATCACGAAAAACTAAGCAGTCATTTAGGCCATGCTTAATCAAAACGGTAGGAAGAATGTCATCGCAAAAATAGCGCATACCGGGCCGGTCGGACGGACGGACGGACAAAAAGCTGGATCGGTTGATACTTATTGCTATTGTGTAAATTTTCGCATTCCGCCGAAACCGCTAGCCCGCTTTTGGTGCCGATTCAGGGGGGAGCAACTTTTGGTAGCTTGAAATGTCGAATAAAGCATATATGCTTAGTGTCATTATATATATAGTATCATATAGTTTTTATCCTCTATGAGTGTATGATTTTATTGAGGAAATAGGTAACTAAAATGTAACAAATTAAAATATAACTTAAGAAAGCGGTGCAAGGAATTGCACAATTGCACATTTAACGCCACACAAATTTTGGAAAATAACTTCTCGTCTGATTATAACTTTTTTTATTAATATCCTCTTAAAAATGTTGAAAAGTTTCAATGTTGGTTTCAAATTCAAAATTTAAAAAACACGCTTATTTATGGGATATTATGTCAAAATTGACAAGCAAAATGTCTGCAAACTGCGTACTGGATTATTAATAATGGAATTTGAAATAGTTGTAGACAGTTATCATATTAAAACGCGTCAATTATCGCATAAATTGCAAAGACACTGTTGAAAAACATTGCATTCTTTAATTTAATTAGTTGAGTCATGTTGGTTTCTTTAATAAGTTTCTTTTGTTTCTTTTTTAATTAACTGAAGCCATGCGTTAGACGACTTCACCTCGTTATTTCTATTTTAATTCTTCGTTTTTATTTTTAAACGCAAACGTTTACCAAAGTAAACAACATAAAGAATGCTTTTTGATCTTACAAACTAGGTTATCTTATAAATAGACTTCATTAGCGCTCGCATTTCGCATTTTAATAATATTACAGCATCACTCTTTACATAAATTCCAACCTTCAAATTTTAGTTTATTGTTTATTCTAAAATTCAGAAAAATCTGATCACCGAATTTAACATTCAAAGGTAAAATACAAACATGCTTTCCCTATCATTTTATATCAATAATCCTTTGTGACAAAAGGTTGCCAACCCCTATCTAGCTTTAGAAATGGCCGACGACCGCCAAAAATGTGACCGTAGGAGACTAACTGTTTTTTAATTATCATGTTCGATCCACGAATTCTTCCTCATATTACCATCGGCGCTTCTGTAGGTGCCCTTTGAAAGGTCGTTTAATGAAAGCTGACGATTATCTATACTAATAAAATAAAGAAGAGTTTGTTTGTTTGAACGCGCTAATCTCAGGTACTGCTGAACCGTTTGAGAAATTCTTTCACCATTGTATATGTACGTGATTCCTGAATAAGACAGGCTGTATGTGTACCTAACGTTAATTTAAAAAAAGATAATTTGTAAAGTTTTTATATGTTATGCTTCACTGCTTTTCTGCTTGCAAACTGGATTCTTTAAATAAAGCTATGTAAATTAATAAAAGTATACACTATCCTTAATATTAAGATAAGATTCAAATCAGTTCAAAGTTCTTATGAAAAAGTGCAACAATAAACTATCTCACCTAGACTTAAGATTTATTAGAACGTTTTTGTACTAACAACAGTATTTTTAATAAAATTTCAAACGTGTTTTCATAAGAAATTGCAAATGACCACAAAAAGCGAATATTTCGAAAACCGTTTTATGACTGGACGAATTTTATTTCGTGACAAATTGGCACCTATCAGCCTTACTTCAACTATTGGACACTACAATCCAAAATCAACTTAACTCCTTTAAACTAAGGTCACTTTTTCTTTACATGAACTATTAACACCCAAGTTAGTAGAAATTAAACTTAATCTATACGGAATAGGGTGTATATTCCAATGATACATGTAATGGTAGTTTGTGTGATGGTTTAGGGGTGTTGATGATGATGATTTCGGATTTCTCGTGACGTCATTTAATGTTCCTCATTACAGAGATCTCTGAAATGGACTGTGTGATATATAGCTAGCTATTAGCCGCGGATCCGCATGTAATAAAGTTACTGGTTTTGAGTTTTGTCAAGCACTCTATTGTGACAAATCTTTTGGGGCGTCAATTGGGAAGTTTTGTCTTCTATTCAGTAGTTGGGATTTTCATTCGTAGCAAATAAAATAATTAATATAGTGTGCTATAGTGTATGCAATATTTTTTTTATTTTTTGCAAATATGTAATTATTGTAATATATCTAACTAAAATACTTAAACTAGGTATCTACATATTTAATTTCTTTGCATTCAACGTAAAGATTTGTAAGTAATAGTATTGTTTTGAGTTTACCCAATTTAGAATTTATGGTCCGGGAGCCAGCAGCAGATTTTATGACCAAGTTCCTCTCAAGCGGTAATTAGTAAAATGCATCAAAGTATAGTATTATGAAGCCTCGTGAACGTCAGCTGGAGCTCGGTTGGGGGGAAGAGCGGTTGTAGCCTCCCGTATCAGCTGACGGTTTTTCCACCAAGATACAGCCAGCTGACATATATATTTATCCACAGTTACATATAAGCTATCATCAGGTAAATTTTTGTTTGAGAGGAAATAACGGAAAATAAATTTTTCTTTAAATTTAACTTTCATGTTCGAGACACCAGCTGACGTATAATACACCATGTTGTAACCAGCTGACTATTTTTTTTCGTTGAGATATTGGGTTAGCTACAATTTGACAAATTTTTAGCTGAGAGGAAATGGAAAAAAATTTCCTATGTGCGTGGGAGGCTACAACCGCTCACCCCCCCAACCGAGCGCCAGCTGACGTTCACGAGGCTTTATAATACTATACTCTCATGCGTCTGACGAATTATCTCTTGAGAGGAAATAGTTAACCAAATTTGCACCTGGCTCCCTAACCATTATGATAGGTAAGGTTGGGTCGCCTAAGATCGGATGTGACATAAGATCGGATGCATGGAATAACTCGCAAACTAGGAAATATTCTCTACTGCTACCAACACTACTAGATCCGCCATTTTGTTCTGCCCCTCTCTTCACTCTGCGGCCGGCCAGCGACCAGACGGGACGTGTACACAGGTGATTCAGCAGAAAAGGTGTATTTTGTGGCGAAAATCGTCGATCCGATCTTACCTACAAAATTTTGATGGCTCATTGTGGAGAGTACTTTCATTGAAATAATGTAATTAATTATTTTGGGGCAGAATTAGCGAATCCTCTTTCCATCTGTATACTTTGATTACGCCTAGGACGTTCACAACCCAAGATCCGATCTTCCCTCCCAATGCCGAAGATCGGACCGAAGTTTAGCTCTTGACTGCGCCTTATGCAATAATGCGCAATAATTATTAACTTTTAATATATTTAACTATCCAATGACGCTATGACTATCAGACCTTAGGTACATTTTCATTATTTAGTCCTAGAACACGGAGGATAAAAGTTTGAGAAACTTAATTAGGATGAGGAGGGAAGACCGGACTAAAAAAACGCAATAAAAAAAAAACTTCTTTGTCAAATTTTTTGAGGAATTTCCTGACCCAATCATTGATGCTCAATGTATGGACGTAAGTCCGGATGTTTTCCTAATGTTAACATTATTATTAAACGCATAGAAGTGAAGATACTACATAGTCCGATCTTCGGCCGAACTGTTATTTTCTTCACTATGGTAAGTCGAAAAAAGTCTGCTTTTTAGGCTCTAAATTTGCTTAGATAGATAGCATCTACGCAAACCAAAAAATTAGGGGTTAAACAATATTTCTTTGTCATCAATTTACAGTTGACCGCAACAGAAAAACGACATCGAATCATGAGAAATAAAATAAAAAATACAGTACGTATAAAATTTTCGGCATATGCGTCCGATCTTAGGCGACCCAACCTTAACAATATAAGTTATTGCCAAGTTATAGATACTATTCAGGCTATTAATGAATAAAAATACAAATTAATGTTATGTTCTCAAACTAAAGTGGCATTTGACAAAAAACATTTAAAAATATTATATTTTTCTCTAACCATTATATTAAATCTTTACTTAACTCACAACCCTTCTCGAAATTAACTTTGGAATAAATGACATAAACAAAAATAATAATTAAAAATATACATGTGTCGGCAGGTGGGAGTCGCACGCACGCGCAATTACCTACTTGTCACGGCACTTGTTGCAATTACGCTTAGGGCCACTAGATTAGCGGTTTGATTTAGAAAAAAAGTGGTAGAGTAAGTAAAAAGATACATGCAGACTGGGAGACAAGTATATACAACATCAAATACATATAAAAATATATACTTACTTATTGAAATAAAAGAATAAATCAAAAGACTAGCCGTTAACTAGCTCGATATAATATTACTTTCATCACAATATACATAGTATGTATATGTACAAATATAGTACAATATAGTATAGTATAGTAGTCACAATATAGTATGTGTTGTAAACGTATATATATAGCGGTGCAAAAAGTATAAAATATTAAGCTTACGTCACTCAGGTAAAATATATTTTTAAATCAGTATTGTACTTCCTGAAATTAGCACGTACAAACAAACAAACTCTTCAGTTTTACATTATTAGTGTAGTATACATTATTAGTGTAGTATACATGTAAGTATAAATAAGATATAGATTTCTCAATTTTAAATTTAACCATCCATTACTTGCTCAGCCTTACATCCTATCCGCTTTTTTCCTGGCCACACAGCGCAAGCAAGCGTTAGACAGTGTGCAATTAACAATTTTCATATAATCTGTATCCACGACCGTTAAACAGGCTTATCTTGATCTCTCGTATCACAATGGATGCTTTATGAGGGCGTCACTCCGTTTAGCATTTTATAAGTGAAATTGTTATAATCGTGCGAACTTATAAATGGTATTGTTTTATTGTAGTTTAAGATTGAAAGTTCTGCTATAATTATTATGAAGCTATATATTCGGTTTGAAGCGAAAGCTTAGAGGAATATTTAAAAGTTATGGGGAATATACATCCTAGATTGTTGTTTATGCATTAGATCCTAGATGGTTGTTGTTTTACTTGGGAAATAAAATTGAGAATTGTAATATTATGTAGTTAAATTTTTACACAACCCTACAGAATTTACCATTAAGTTTAAATTTTTTGACGCTTTTATTATTTAATATTTTCTATAACCTTGCGTATTATTATTACAGTAATAAATTCAACTGGAGTTCGATTAGAAGTAAAATAAAAAAAAGAGAAATGTAGAGTTGTCATGTTGATAAAAAAATTCCTACTTTTATGAGCATATATTTTATATGCACTATAATAATTTTAATTGATAGATATTGATCATAATTTATCTGCGTTTCAATAAAATCTACCATTTCACTCCGTTCAAACTTCGTTAAAATCGCTTCAAATATATAAATTTGCAAGTTAATTTCGTTCCAAGAAACAAAGGAAAACGTCTTAAAACAACTGTGTGGTTTTGAACCACATTCGAGTCCCAAGAGGCTTAGCGGTTTGCAAGACGGGACAAGATTTGAAGAAAATTATATTAAATTATATTTTGGAATGTCTATTTGTTATTGTAGCTATGTTGATATTTGGTAGCAAAATTATTGTAGAGCGCGCGGTGAAGAGCAAATCGACTCTTATATTATTATAGAATATTTTATTTATAGTACACTTTTGTTTTGTATCTTCAATCGAATACTATTGTCTAAATAGTTTATTAACAAAGCTTATAAACTTAGGAGGCTTATTTTGTTACAGTGCTTTAGAATTTATTATCGTGTCAATCGTTAATCGTATATCATTTAAATAATTAACTATTCAAAATTATAAACAACGAAATGGAAGCAAATTGTGTCTTTGTTTTCTAGCAAGTATTTTATCCTAAAATCTTCAAAGGAATTGTTTCATCGTGATACGTGCAGTGGAACGCAAGTAAGAGTCGTTACCTGTGGTCGTTGCAGACAATTTTGATATCTTTAGTATTATTAAATTAAAATAATAATAAAACGAACTACATATCTCATAAAGTTTGTTACAATGCGAAGTTCTTTAACTAACGAACTATCTCACAAAATCACAATATATTCTATTCACCAAAAAATCTGCAATATTTAACTAATCATCCCAAATTAGTATGTAGGTGACGTACTTTAAAAGCGTTTCACATACGAGTATAAGCCCTTTCTTAAGATCTTATAACCGAAGGGTTGCAGGTTAAACAGAATATGTAACAATGGCTTTTGTGCGGTAGGCGTTGCGGTGCGAATCCGTCTTTGTGGACCTAATCCATCATTATAATAGAGTTATAGGGATGCGCGGGGATTGTCGATGAAAATCGGTGTCGATCACAGGTGTCGATAAATTTGAGTAGAATATTTTTGTGGGTAAACGTTCTTAATAAATAAGATAAGCGAGCTTTTGGTACGTAAAAAGAAGTGGGTAATTTGTGATTTTTAGCGATGTGATAGAAGTGATAGTATAAAATATATTATGCCATCGTATTCAATATGTTTTTATTTAAAATGCGACTTACAGGCATAAAAAACAATCGCCACGTTTTTTATCTTGCATCAAAACGTGTTCATCTTTTCTCATTCTTTTTCTTTAATTTCTATTTTAATTAACAGAGGAATTAGTAGTCAGTAAAATCTAAAATAATGAATTTCAATAACTGTAATCGTTTATTAACTTCTAAACACTAGTTACCTAGTAGTGATGAGTTCAACATAAATAAAATGCACATCCATCTATCGATACATCCCATCCCTACCACATAAATCAAACAGTAGATTGATGGTATTATGTCAACATGCACAATCAGAGTGCATTACTTTACATAATAATTCTAATGCTCGTCAATTATTGAATAAAACATCCACAGATGGTATGTGAGAACGAAGGTATAGATTTAAGCAATTTGTCATTGGTGAAACTAGGCACGATGTATGCAGATACGGATTTACATTTTGTGGTACTTAGCGTAATGTGGGAAAAGATAGGCAGATGGTAAAAAATGGTAAAGATAAAAGATAGATAGGAAATACTTTTATTAATCATGTAAAGAAAATTAAAAAGTAGACAATATTAAAAAAAATACATAGGTATGCTATAAAATAGTCTATGCCCATAATGTAAATGTGGAAATAATGGAAGATCTTCGTATTATTTACGATTCTATTTGCTATTAGAATAAAAAAGAATCTAGATGCTATTTTCCTTGAAAAAATATTTTCTACATTATCTAAACAAGGTAAAAACTGCAAGTGGTGTGTGGTTTTAAACTGCATTACAATTAAATTGTTAATTTTTTTTGCACTTAAAATTTTTGCAATATAAAAAAAATTCACCAACTTAAACATCCTAGTGTATTTCAAAATTAGTTATTGCAAACCAAATCGTCATTGCCTCTGTATCTCCAATAGGTACTTAATAATCTATTAAGCATTAAACAACAGAATGTTGTGGCATTGATAAAAATCTATAACACTATTGTCCAAACATTTCGACACATAACAATGAAAGGGTTTAAGAGGTACTTAAGCCTTTTCGCGCCCCCCACAATAGATCTATAGCCAATAATCTTATAATAGGCAATGGTACAACGGGCCATTGAAACCAATCGAAGGGTTAAGGAATTGCAGGATTATGAAAGCCGATTTTGCAAGACAGCTGCGTTAAAGACAATTAGATAGTCATAGACCGTTTTAGGATTAAGTAAGAGAGTATTAGTTTCTGATTTTCTTCTTTAGAGAGGAATGGTGAAAGAGTTTTAAAACTTGTGGACTTAAGGCAAGGAATCATCATCAGGTCATCAACTAGTACATGTATAAGTCTAGATCTATTTAGTGATATACATATAACAAATATTTTCATTCAAATGAATAAAAAAGGCGAAGAAAGAATTGCACAATTTGTATTTCCGCTATCTACTAAAACTCGGTAAAAGTCCTTAAATAAAAATAATAAACACCAACTCCACATAAATAACATGAACGAGAACAAGAACATAGGTATTATATGTACATATAATATAAAAAACGAATTACGTTTCATATAAAGAGTTCTTCTATTTAGGTTCTTTACTACCCAAGTCTTAAAAATCTAAAGTAACCAAACAGTTCAATACATTTTACTCAACTCAATGCATAAAATCTCCAATACCTTTAACAAGATCTTGGTCAATAGCACTTGTAGACAAGCTATGCATAAAAAAGCCAACCAACCGCAAATTGCACTTTTTACCCGCGGTCACTACAAAAACTTCAATTTCATACAAATCGTCTCCCTGATCAATATCTGCGCACGCGACGATAATGGTTCAATATAGTTATGAAACCCTTTCTATTGTGGATGAAATATAATATTTAGAAGGGCAATCGCACAATTACAATATTGTACTTTCTGATAAAGGTTCGCGTGTATCGATCTTTTATTGAACTCTAGTAATATTTGGAGCAGTAATTTTGGGGCGGTAATCATTTTAACTATTGCTCTGTGCTTTACAAATTCAGTAATTGTAACATCTTCTAGATACATATCATATTAATCTACTGATCCATACATTAGGATAGCAGAAGTCTATTCTTAATGTCTACTTCAGATATTTAGTAATTTGATTACTAATTGCAGAAAAAGTTTTCAAAAAAGAGCGATGAAGAACCTTAAAATATATGAAGCACATTACGATAATACATTATGTATCATCGCCTATAATTGTCTGTTTTGTGTGATACTGCAATAAATAAAAATAGAGAAACATATTTTATTAATACACTCAAATAGCGTCTTAATTAGAGGCAACAATTTATTTCTCTTCATCGACATTGCATGTTCGCTGCAAATGTGAAATTTAACATTAAAGGGTCGTAAAAGGCCGTATCGGCTTATAAATTCATCGCATAAGCTAATAAAATTGTTTTTAAGCTCGGTCACCTGTACTGTCACCTTCGCATGTATCCTTAATGAAATCATAAAATGTACATAAACATCTTTTAAACTCGTAAACTTATCTGCCATCTTTATCAATGTGGATATTTCGAAAATGATCAATCAAACATCGATACACATCATATCGATTTTATCAGCGTAAATTAGTATAGCATTTACGCTTATAAATTAAAATATAAATTAGAATAAATCTAAGTGCTAAGAAATTTGCATACTTATCCCAGGAATATGTAAAATTTTAGAAATGCACACAAAACACAATTCAGCGATAATAATTCCCTTTAATTGTGTGTTTTTATAAAACTACCAAACAATGAATATCATATTCTGTTTTTAACGGTTAAAAAGATGCAAGAAGATACTAGTGAAAAGCATCTAATTAATGCACACGGACATCCTCACCCCGATTCTCACGATTTTTTTAATTACGATCAAGCAGATGTTTTGTTCCGCAATAAAAAATAAAGCACCCGGTAAAGAAAAAAAGCTCTACCTAAATATTCATCAAACAAAGAATAATCAACGATGACGAGCATCAAAACCGGAATTCAATTAGAGTTACAAAAGAATTGTTTGTGGGGACCAGCTCCTTGTTCAAGACAACTTTAATTATTCACCTTACTTGGATTCACCCGAAAGAAACGTCTCACGCGATTGCAAAAGCATCGCTAATGACACACACAATACATGCACAATGACTAAAGAAAAAAAACCTGACCCCATAGAATCTATGAATCAAATTAAAAATTCCGCTATCCTTAAAATAAAGCTCAAAGTAAACACACATACCTACTCCAAAAGACAGTCTTAAATTTTAATATGCAAAATAGAATTGCAAAGCGGAAGGGTGGACGAAACTGGATATGCAAATCTTCGTGCGAAGTTAAAGTAAAAGACAAATAGTGAAAAAACCGCTTCTATGGGTGACTGATAAACATAAAAACAATTTTTGCATTGTCTCGTCGTTTTTGCATATATTAAAAAATGTTGGTCCCAACTCCCAACGTCGTCCCCTGTGGTACTCCTTTCTCACAGGTTGAGTTCTGTATGCAAATTGGTGATACTACTTAATCTTTTATTTTAATAGCGTCTTTTTGTGTTTAATCCATTCATGTTTTGTGGGGTGAATGGAAAGATAAAAAATGAGAGGAAAAAATTAATGATTCAACGTATGCAAATGCGATAGCTAGCCTGCTTTAAATGTGGGAATGTCTAGATATTATTTCCGGGGTGAAAGGTAGCCGTTAAATATTTATATTCTTGATTTGATGATTAATAGATAGGTCTTAGTCTATCGTATTCTTATTATAATGAACACTTTTATTTGTAAGACAATTTATTTCGTTAGAACATTACTATACAGATAATATTAGAAGTTTAATAGGAATTAAGGGGTATTTTTCTTTTGTTTTAAAATCGAATATCGACCTTATTTAATGTTAGCATCTTATTATTTGAAGGCAGTCTCTTTCCTAGATACATATAAAATTTAATATCAGTTGAAATAATTTCAAACATTTTGTTTTTGTTTCAGGTAAGATAAAGGCTGCAGTAAGTAATAATAATTAATATGGTCATAAATCTGTGTTTCATCGATAAAATTATCTTGACATTGATCGACATCTGCTGGAGAGCCACGGAACTAAATGCACAAATTCAAGGTATTTACAATAGATGGCGGTACGCTAACAAAATCGTGGGTGGATCAATTTGGTAGGATTTTGGATAAATTTATAAAATTTTACACAAATATGGAATAATATGATAATTATATTTGGTTGAACAAAGTTACCATTTCAGTATTTATAATACTACAATAGTTATTATGTTTATAAATATTTATAAGCTGTTTAATCTAGTACAATGTATGGGATTCATGTATTATGAATTCTTAATAAAATCTATGTTTTTAGGTATACATTATTAATAACCTAACGCAGTTAATTTAAATTCTAGGGCCAACACTCGGTATAATATAATCATTTACTCCATAATTATTTTTAAGTGCCTATTTAATCAAATAAACCCATAAAAATCAAGATTTTATTGACTATTACATAACTGGTGAGAATATTTAATTTTTATCATATTAATTTTATTAGTCGTTCGAAGGAACGCACACTCGCGCGCAGTGCGCTCACGCACACACGGACGCACCCACACACGCACGCTTGTATGATGTATGAGCATCAGGCCATGTGGTAGTCGCGACGGGTTTGAATATTTTGACGAATTCCGAATAGATATACGTACGTTACGATGGCGGGACCAGCGATATTTTTTTTTTTTATTTTTAATGTCGTAAAATATTACGTGGATATTTTCGTCTTAACCATTCAGTACGAATTTAAAAAGAGGAAATAAATCAAAACGATCTAGCCCTTTACATTTCTTGGCTAGATTAAAGCACTGCTATTGAGTGAATATTTCAAAAGAAAAAGGTCTAAAGATGAAATTCCTATAAACCATGTAAATGAATAAAATAATTTAATATGATTATTTTATTATTTTAATTTAATTGCAACCAAACCGAAATTTAAGTTATGAATTACATTTCAGCTATAATAAATTAAATTTACGTGAAAAGCCCCGTGTTGACTTAATATAAAATAGTATGTATATTTTGTGCGATAGTGGGTCGAAATTTTCAATATACAAATTTTTCTCTGTAATTGACATAATTTTGTACAGGTGAAAATATCATGAGATTTGAGAATTTTTACATTAACAAATTAAGATATAATTAACATACAATTGCTAAAGCGTTATTTTTTTCGGATAAGTTATACTAGGTACATTGTTAAAGTTTGTCAACTATAAAGGTAAGTATAGAAATTAGTACTTCATCAAGTTTTTAATCAAAGTAGCCATTTGACTAACATTAATCATGACAGTGTAAAATGTATTATTTCTTGAAACTTGCTTAATTTGGTTCTAATCGCTTGAATATTATAGAAGACAGTGACTTTGTTATCGCAGTAATTATCGATTAATAATTTTTTTTTATTCAATATAATTACAATCATGTGTACATGAGCCCTATAATGATTTCATTCAGAGTCATTTTGTTGTAGCATACAAATAATATTGAAATGTGTAACACACACGTTATTATTTTTTCATTTAATTGTTTAATAAGTAGGTACTTTTATTACACATGAATCAATTTGTAGCGATAATTATCCGGGATTATTAAAACGTTTAATGATAATATGATTGATGTTTAATTATACATATTTAAAAAATGTTTAAAACAATGACCTGTCTGCACCTAAAAAACGAAACAAAGAACAAAAGAATAACTACTAGCTAACAGCTAAGCAAAACGACTCGTAAATATTCAACTTATTTATACCGACATATTAATAAAACTATTTCTTGATTAAGTATTTGAACTCTTTTACCTCTCGTGTCACGGACAGCAACTATGCCTATGAATAATAAATATTAAATACATAACTCTGTTCAATAAGGTATTTTCAAGATGAAGGCGTCTTGCCATAACAACTCACACCAATGACGCTGCGTAAGCGCAGCCGACGTGCGGGGGCGGGGGGGAGCAAACCTGATTTTCGGTCTATGCTGACCTTGAGCGGACGCGTTACATCACAGATTATAAAACGGACAACGCACGCTACTTTCAACCTTATTACTTTATAAATTAGGTGGATTAAATCTTTTGTATTGCGTAAATAGCTTACGACGTTTTGACTTCGTTTGATGTATCTCACAATGCCTTGTTACGTTTCATGGTCATACAGATTTGTGTATTAAAGATATTTGAATTAAGGTTCAATTTTGATTGTATTGTCTATTGATATATGACTTTTCAGCTATGAATAAGGTTGCGTTTGAGGTTTTTCCGGCTTACGCTTTCCGCATTTGTTTTGTTAGCACTTCGCAAGTTTTCTGTTTATTTGAGTTAGACGGGTTCCCCGATTTTTATTGGTGTAGGTTCAACATGATGTTGACAACCTATAAGTTAATTACTAATACACCTAAAGTCCATGTTAAGGATCTAATGATTTGATTAAAATTAGACTTATACATGAACAATTCCAAACTTTAGAAGGTTTGGTAGAAAAATATGTATTTTTGTTATAATTATTCAAAAATTATTTCTAATCGATTCAGACGCGAAAATTAAAGAGATCTAAAATTATTACAACTCGTAGATAATATATAAAATTGAAGAGTTCGGTGTTTAAATGCACCTGAATTGCATTATTCAATAAATTTCGTACTTAGAAAATTACAATTACAAATAGGTATTTAGGCAGTAACTACTATTAGTACTTAACTACTTACTACTATAACCTACTATTTAGTAAGTTAAAGTATTTATTACTCAGTCTAGATCAAAGTCTATTCACCTTTCACCAATTCGCATTATAATTTTTTTTTTTATGACATAATAAACGCTTATCTATTTATTATTAATTAAATTAAGTAAAACAATAACATAATATATTTGGCAGCCATTAATTTCCATCGCCTATTCCAAATTCAAATGTTGCACCAAAAAAAAAGTTCGTTCTTTCAAATTTATTGTCATGTTGGTATCCCAGTTTATATTTTTTTTTATGACGAAACAAACAAAGTTAGCATTTAAAAAAATAAAAACAACTATGGTATCGTACATCAAATTACAAAACAGCCATAATAAAATATATTAAAATCGTCTTAATTCAAAACCGTCTAATAAATATTCATCGTTTGATTTATTATCCTAACTTCGGCTTAAATTTTAAAAATTGTAATGGAGTACGTATTAATTTTTCTTTACTTTTTGCAAGTCTGACGTAAAATAATGATAAATTGTAATAAGTAATTTAATGTTAAAAACAACGTAATTAATGACCTTGGGCTAGTTGCTAGGGTTACTCTGACCTCAATTTATTATTTTCGGTAAAAACATATGATATAGTAGGGTAATAAATATAATTAGAATTAAATAAAAATATCACTTTCATTTTTCGAATGTGCCTCATTTTTTTTAGGTGTAGGTTGTAATTTTTTTCTGATACCTATATCGCTATTCACAAATATTTATAAATAAATTATATAGTAAATTCAATTCATTATGCAAAACAAAACATAAAACAAATTAAGTACACTACCATTCCCTTTTTCCGTTTTTCACTTTTATATCCGTACTCATTGCGTAACAATAAAAAAAAAAGTTGACGTCATCGTCCCGCGCTTTTTGTTTTAGCGCGAAAAAAGCGTTGCCGCGTTTTTACAGTTTTTTTTTTTAATTACTGGGTCAGTGTGTCTATTTGTCCTTTAACTGGTTTGAACAAAATTTATAAGTATTTGTCGTGTCGTGTGACTCATTTTTCAACCAATTCAATAATATATTTGTATTTTGTTTACTGTTTTTCTACTCATTTTTTTAACGAAACACTTTTTTACGTGCTGTATGGATTGGCTTCTGTTTTGTATTGGTAAGAGCATTTTTATTAGTTTTGATTGTTTACATAAGTTTACATATTATTGGTCAGAAAATGTCGTTTGTTGTAAGAAATATTGTAATTTTAAACGCATGTGAAGTAGGTTGTGATAAAAATAGGTACATTATTTTAAAACAACATTTCAAAAATTATAGAACAACGGTGTCCATGTATTTAAAATTTAAATACCTACATATCATTTTTATATTAACCAATTTTTCTAGCTTATAATTTAAGCATTAGGTAACATTTATAATAACCATCCAACGAATCGTTTAATTAATCATAAAAGCATACAAAATATGAGAATATTTTGGCATTAGCATATTTTTAATAATAATCTCAAGATTACCTTGACTTTGTACAGTGTACACGTAACATTTAATACCTGCGTGATTTTATATTTATTACTAGCTTTCCGCCCGCGGCTTCGCCCGCGTTTTCAGAGAAAACCCCTTTCCCGTAGGATTTCCGGGATAAAACCTATCCTATGTCCTTTCTCGGGTTTCAAAATATATCTATACCAAATTTCATGCAAATTGGTTCAGTAGTTCAGGCGTGATTGAGTAACAGACAGACAGACAGACAGACAGACAGAGTTACTTTCGCATTTATAATATTAGTATGGATTGCAAAGATTGGTATAGGCATACATGATACAAACAGACGGATTTAAATAAACAACGAAAACAAACAGATACATGATCAAATAAATTTCAAAGTTGCTTTCATCTTTGTTATTTAAAAATAGTGATTTGAGAAATTGCCTAGGTTATTAGCGAAGGTGACCTACAGCTATTATTTATGACTAGCTGCTCCGCGCGGTTTCACCCCCGTGGCTCCACTCCTGTTGGCCGTAGCGTGATGATATATAGCCTATAACCTTCCTCGATAATTGGGCTATCTAACACCGAAAGAATTTTTCAAATCGGACCAGTAGTTCCCGAGATTAGCGCGTTCAAACAAACAAACAAACAAACTCTTCAGCTTTATAATATTAGTATAGATATACGTATATATATCAGAGATAAAAAAAATATTTGTTCAACTTTTAGTAGAGTACCTATTAAGTATATTATCCGTAGTTCAAATATTGTGTAACTATAACTGTATCTTTGTGACGTAGGAAAATTACCTGAATGTACCATTTTGTAAATACAAACTTTTATTGTAAAGCGAAACGATTACAGAATAGTTTTTTGCCTGGTTAAACCGGGTGAAGCCGGGATAAGTAGCTTGTCATATAACTTGCTAATAATTCGCATAGAAGTGCCGACAAACATTTCCAACTGAACTCATAATACATATACCTATAATAATATACATACATATATACATGTGTTTTTGTCTGTCCGATCATAATGATTGACGCGGTATAATATGTGCTTCCAAGCTAGTAGGGTAAATATCATGTAGGAAAAGATGGGATACTTTATTCTATTATTTATTAAATGTACAAGAAATTACTAAAGTGGTCTCATAATTTGAGTAATAAACTAAAATTTAAATATCTTTACATAGCTCTCTATTTATGAAATATATTTGTTACTAAGAAAAATAAATAACCCATTGAAATTATATGTAGCTTTTATATTATAAAATTTCGTTTACGGAGAATCTTACAAAAGGTATACTCATTTAATTTAGATCTGCGTCGCGTTCGTATATGAATAAAATTAGTATTTTATGAAAGTTGGAATTTCACCAACTTTTTTCATTGAAGAACACCCACCCACTCGCACAATATTTTATAAAATTTGTTTTTGTCCCACTTTTCCCACCAAACAACTTATATATGGTCACCCTACCAACAAGTTTTGGCCAAAAGCAAACCCAGCCCGAACTCACGATCTTACGTACCTATAATAATTCTAAATAGCACTCCATAACGTCAAGTGTCTGTCATCATCAACCAAATATATTGTCACACCGAAGTGTAATAAATATATTCAGAACAAAGTAGTGTGGTAGTGTCGTATTTTTACAAAAGTAAACCTTCAGAGGCAAATTATGCAAAGACTGGCTATAGAATACTATTCAATTTTAAGTTATTTACTACAATATATATGACACTAGGTTTCCGTCCGCGGCTTCGCCCGCGCAGTCAAAGAAAAATCCGCATAGTTCCCGTTCCCGTGGGATTTCCAGGATTGCGTCATTTTCCCGGATAAAAAGTAGCCTATGTCCTTTCTCGGGTATCAAAATATCTCCATACCAAATTTCATGAAAATTGGTTCATTAGCTTAGGCGTGATTGAGTAACAGACAGATAGGCAGAGTTACTTTCGCATTTATAATATTATAGTATGGATTCTAGGTATCTAATGTCTTTGCAAATGTATTACACGAGGTAAAAATAAATTACAATATCATCATAATTTAAATTGTATACTTATTTTATGTCCATACAATGTAATAATATAGTGACAAATCATTATTCATAGATTGTCGAATAGTTTTGTTAATAAAATCTGCGAAAATGATAAAGTTAACATTTCAATCATTTTGGTTTGTTTAGCAACAATACATGTAACAATAGGTACGTACATGAAATTTAAACATCTAGATTAATTGTCATAGACAATACTACTCTAATAAAGTATCATTTATACCGTAACTATATCACATCTTTCGTCCAGCTCACCAAAGTTTTCGAACGCAATCTCTCAGTTCGCTTCGGTGTGAACGGCGGCCATCATAGTGTTCAAAACATAAACACAAATCGAGAGGCGTTTAAATCATACTTAGCTATATTTCTTGTTTTCGGAGTTATGACATCATTTAATAAATTACTTCTCCTAAATTATTGCTATGTAATTTGTGATCGTAATTATATATTTCGTCCTTGCGTTGGAAAGCGTGGTACGTAATACTAGTTACGTGCCCGTGTCTGTCTGAGAGTTTTATGAAAATATCGCGGAGTAAGGATTAATGTAGTTTACTTCTCTTGATGGAATTTTTAATTTATCCAAATCTACTAATTTATACTTTACGACTTACGTATACCTAGTAGGTAGGTAGAAATATATTACGTACATAATATATCAAATATTGTTAGAGTAACTGAAATTTTTAATGTAGTATTAAAAGACAATTCCAGTTTGACACTCAGCTAAAATAGTATTTTAAAATTTCTATTCCCTATTTTTCACGAAAAAAATAATTGAGAAAGCTCAAGATTCCTGATAAAAGCTCCTGCTATATTTGCGCTAATTACGTCGTATTTATGTTGATAATCTCAAGTGATTTTCTTTAAGCTTAATTCTCATTACCTTAATTAAGAAAATTTAAACTTAGATAATATTAAAATATCAAAACAAATGAAAATTCATGACGTCAATTATTAATATTGTAATTTAATGAATCCTATTTATTAAACGTACTTGTCTGGGATTATACGAATTATTCAGAGTCTTTGAAAATTATTATGTACATATTTTTATACATAATATTTCGCAATTATTTTTACATTTCCTCAAGGTGAGTTTGTTAGTTATTTCGTAATTACTGTGAACTTAATTTGAATTAAGTATTGTTAGAAATAAGTCAAATTTAACTTAATCAAGTGGGGAATGTTGTGATTTGTGAATCTGCTCAAACCACATCATGATGTGGCCAATAGACATTCATGATTCAACCATTTCATGAAATGCGACCATTTCACGAAATGATCGATCATTTCGTGAAATGGTAAATGTGACCTTGAGATGAAATTTAGGATACTAAAAACAGTTGCTTCATTAAGCTAAAATCTCATTACCGCGTATTTCCAAACTATACATAGCCAGAACGCAACCATAGGAAACTGCTCGTGTATACTTTGTAATGTTGTTTTTAAGTTTGTTATTACAATATATACACGAATTTTGCGTACTGATCGTGTATACTTTGTAACGCGGATTCTTGCTTCTTCGTTCCAAACTATACACGATCAGTACGCAAAATATGTATAACTAAATATAGCTACTACACCACTTACGCTTGAGCGAAATAATAAATATATAGGCAATCAAAGACTTGTACAGCTATATCTATCTACTTTTATTCTTCTTGATTGATTCAGTAAAATATGGAATAAAAATATTATTAGGTAAGCTTAGAAAAATAAATAGGTAACAGATATAAGGGTTACCTATGGGTTAGGTTAGGTTCGTGTTTTAACTACACAAAAAAGGAGCCCCGCGAAGCGGGGCTCCGTCGCCTCGCAACCGTCTTCTTCTGGACTTATTAGATTCTTACATTTTAGCACTATTGTCAATTGTAAGTCGTGCAGTATAGTCGGGAACGAAGACGCAAGCATCCTCGATACAAAAAATATACGATCAGTACGCAACATTATAATATACACAATACACATGCATTTTAATAATAGATTTCAAAACAGCAATACAATCACTACATAGTAAAACTCAAACTCAAACTCAAACATTTATTTATTCAATTAGACTTCTTAAAGAAGCACTTTTGAAACGTCATTACATATTTTAAAATTTACCACCGATTCGGAAAGCAGTATCTACGGAGAAGAACCGGCAAGAAACTCCATAGTTGCTCTTTTAAATCATGTCAGTTTTACAATTTTACAAAATACATATGTAACAACATATAAGTATTGTAATAACATGCCAAAGAACTGTCCTGTGGTTTTTACGCGACAACCCTCCATGGGTTTTTATCGTCCATATATTCCTGAATACTGTAGTACGCTCTCTGAACTAGTACATTTTTTATATAAGTTTTAAATTTAGAACTACTAAACTCTTTAATATTATGAGGAATTCTATTGTAAAAGCGTATACCTTGACCCATAAATGAATTTTTAACTTTAGCTAATCGGAAAAATGGCATTTCAATTCTATTTCTGTTCCTTGTGCCATAACAGTGTCTATCTCCTACTCTTGTGTGTAAGTCGGCGTTTTTGTGTACATGCAAAATATTATTAAATATATACTGTGATGGTACAGTAAGGATACCAGTATTCTTAAAGAGATCTCTTAGTGAGTCCCGAGCACGTAAATTATATATAGAACGAATGGCTCTTTTCTGTAAGATAAATATAGTTTCTATATCTGCTGCCCTGCCCCATAGTAGAATTCCATAGGACATAATACTATGAAAGTAGCTGAAATAAACCAATCTAGCTGTATCTTCATCGGTGAGATGCCTTACCTTTCGGACTGCATATGCTGCTGAACTGAGCTTACCTGCAGCGGTGTTGACATGGGCTCCCCACTGTAGTTTCTCGTCCAATGTTAACCCAAGAAATACAGTCGATTCTGTAGGGTGTAATACCTCCCCGTTCAAGGTAATATTTCTGCTTAACTTTTTAACGTTTGGTAGTAAAAATTCAACACAAGTTGTTTTTTTGGCATTTAATAATAAATTATTAGCAGTAAACCAGTCGGATATGTGTAAAAGAGCACTGTTCACTTCGTCAACATTTGGGTCATGCCTATCCACATTAAATATTAATGAGGTATCATCTGCAAACAGAACTATTTCACACCTATCCTGTAAATAATAAGGTAGATCATTGATATATACCAAGAACAAGAAGGGTCCTAAAATAGATCCCTGTGGAACACCAATGTTAATTGACGCACCGCTAGAACGTTCTCCATTAACAACTACAGTTTGTATCCTATCATGCAGGTATGAGGCTATGAGGTTCTGAGCTTGTCCTTTAATCCCATAGTGATTAAGTTTACGCAATAAGGTACAATGTTCAACGCAGTCAAATGCCTTGGAGAGGTCACAAAAAATCCCCAAAGCATTTTTTGAGTTTTCCCATGCCTTATATATATGTGTTAGTAGTGCAACTCCAGCATCTGTGGTTGAGCGCCCCTTTGTGAAACCAAACTGTTTGGTGTGCAGCAAATTATTAGATGCAAAGTGACTAGTCAATTGGTTTAATATTAACTTTTCGAATACCTTACTTAATGTTGGTAAAATCGAGATAGGTCTATAGTTGTTACAGTCTTCTTGATCGCCTTTCTTAAATAGAGGTATAACTTTACTAAGCTTTAATAAATTAGGAAATGTACCATAGTCACAACACTTATTAAATATAAAAGCTAAATTGTTCGCAATATTTTCTATTATATTATTAACTAAATTTACGGACATTCCCCAAAGATCACAAGTATTTTTTAAATTTAGTGTCTTAAAGGCTGTAACAATATCATTAGCAGTTACGTGTCGCAATTCAAATAATGTGCTGCACCCCGCAACATGGTCCCTCAAAAAGGTCTCTGCAAGTGCTGAAGACGAATTTAAATTATTAGTAATGCTAGCAGGGACACTACTAAAGAAATCTTCAAATGCAAGCGCAACATCAGCATTTTTGTCAATAACCATGCCATTATTAACAAGTTTTATGGTATTACTTGATTTGCTTTTACCCATTTCACCATTAATAATAGACCAAACTGTTTTAACTTTATTATCGGAGTCGCGTATTTTATCTCTGATATACAAACGCTTCGCAGTAAAACAAACAATTTTAAAAGTTTTTGAGTAATTTCTAACATAACTAAGAAAAGATGGGTCTTTATTATATTGCTTCATACCATATAACTCATAAAGAACGATCCTACACCTATGTATGCTAGGTGTCGCCCATTTACTAAATGGTAAATCCTTGGTAATATTTAAAGATTTAACTTTAAATATTTTTTCAAATTCATTATGCACTAAATTAAAAAGATTTTTAAACATTTCACAAGGATTATTATGACAGGATTGATCATTCAGTACGGGCAGGCTTTTATTAATATTATCTCTAAATTTATTAATGCCTTTTTTAGTTATAGGCCTAACATTAATTCTTTTAAATTCAGGTAAACAATCCCATTCAAAAACTACTTTCTGGCCACAGTGATCCGAAGTGAGTGTATTGAGAATATTTTTCTCTAAACAGTTGCAGTCGCAGTATATATTATCAATACAGGTTGCAGAAGTAGGTGTAATTCGTGTGGGTTCATTAAAAAGTTTATACAGATTAAATGACTGAAACAAATTAACAATTCGTGTTGCCGTTTGTGTTTGTAAAAGTATATCAATATTAAAATCACCACATACTATAACTTTTTTTTTACTCCTACTTAAACGCTTTAATATTTCTTCCATGACTGTCTCAAACATATTATAGTCACTGGAAGGGGGTCTATAAACGCAAACAATAATATAACGCTCCAGCTCCACACAGGACAGTTCAATGGTCCGTTCTACAGAAAGGCTAACAATGTCAGTTCGTTCCTTGCATTTTAAACTATTGTGTACAAAAATAAGAGAACCTCCATGAATAGCGTTTGTTCTAAAGTATATACTTTAGTAGTATAAAACAAAGTATATACTTTGTTTTATACTAGATACTAAAGTAACTTAGTAGTATAAAACAAAGTCGCTTTCTCTGTCCCTATGTCCCTATGTCCCTATGTCCCTTTGTACGCTTAAATCTTTGAAATTACGCAACGGATTTTGATGCGGTTTTTTTTAATAGATAGAGTGATTCAAGAGGAAGGTTTATATGTATAATAACATCCATTAAATAGTGGAGAAGTACTGTTATTTTCGAGGTTTCTAATGTGATGTCGTAAAAAATTACATTTTTTCCGCTTATATTGCAAACGCAGGCTGAACCCTACGAGCTTTATCAAAATAATTTACTAAGTATTATACACATTGAAAAGGTCTACAGAAAAGTCCGCGATGGTATATGTCTATCTCTTAAGGATAACCCACAATAACTTTTTTTTGTCATTTACTTTTTACGACGAATTATGGTTAATTTTCGAAGCGATTTTAACCAATACAGCATGAATCCTTAACTAATTAAATACCTTGAATACATTGTTCAGTTAATATAGATCTATATGGCCCTTTACACCGTATGATTTAAGTGAATATTTTCGAAGATATTACAGATTTAAAAATTGCGGGACGTAGCGTTTGCGGCGGTACCGGATACCCGAAGCCGAATAGCGGGCCGCTATGTTTTTATATACAACGTTCACAGTTTTTCTGTAGTGTATTTAGTACCGGCATTGCACCCGTGCGAAGCCGGGGCGGGTCGCTAGTTATATTATAAACGCGAGCAATGGCAAGACGCCGCGCTTACTCCGAAACATACACGATTAGTCCGCATGCGTACTGGCGCTGTATGTTTTGGAGCGCTATTCTTACTTACTTCACTACAAAGTATACGCGAGTATTTACGTACTGCTGTTGTATAGATTGGAAGAACTTTGTAAAAAAGTTATTTCCAAACTATACGTGATTAGTTTCACACCGTTGCGTACTGGCCTTGTATAGTTTGGAAAGACGCCTCATTACCTATGTGCTAATAATAATATAGCTTATGAATAAATAAAATAATAAATATTTATAAGAGGTGACTTATGGTGCTTAAGACTTACCTAGTTTTAAATTTTTAATTGGCAATATGTTTGTCTCTTTTTTGCCACCCTTCATTGACGATAAAAGCAAATTTCCAATAACTAAATTTAAATAATAAATCGTTATACTATAAAAACTAAATTTAAATATAACATAATATTTATTTATATAAGGAGTCTGGGGTCCTCTTTTTGTGTAATGTATTTTGGTTCAATAAATGATTTTTATTTATTTTTATTTATTTACTAGCGGTCCACCCCGGCTTCGCCCGTGGTACATATTTACGTTTTCGCTACATAAGAACCATCCTCGTACTTCAAGGAATATAATAAAAAAAGAATTATCGAAATCGGTTCAGCCGTTCTCAAGTTATGCGCTTACCAACACATTTTTGGATTCATTTTTATATTATTAACTAGCGGTCCGCCCCGGCTTCGCCCGTGGTACATATTTACGTTTTCTCTACATAAAAACCATCCTCGTACTTCAAGGAATATAATAAAAAAAGAATTATCGAAATCGGTTCAGCCGTTCTCGAGTTATGCGCTTACCAACACATTTTGCGATTCATTTTTATATATAAGATTTTTATTTAGTGGGTATCAGGCAAATATTATTTTTTCAATGCTTTCTTCTATTTTTTCGTTGTAATGGAATAATCTATCATGATTGGTTCCAAACTAGTCACAAGTGTAGAGATTTTTTCAACTTCCTGAAATGAAAAGGAATAGAAATATTCCCAAATCGACGTTTGGTGTCAATATCTTTGTCGATTTATGGGCAAAACTAACATTATCATAAGTTGGATATAACCTAACAATATTGTATCCATACTAATATTATAAATGCGAAAGTAACTCTGTCTGTCTGTCTGTCTGTTACTCAATCACGCCTTAACTACTGAACCAATTTGCATGAAATTTGGCATAGAGATATTTTGATACCCGAGAAAGGACATAGGCTACTTTTTACCCCGGGAAATAGGATAGGTTTTATCCCGGAAATCCCACGGGAACTATGCGGGTTTTTCTTTGACTGCGCGGGCGAAGCTGCGGGTGGAAAGCTAGTAATCTATATATATATATATATATATATCTATACTAGCTGCTCCGCGCGGTTTCACCCCCGTGGCTCCACTCCTGTTGGTCGTAGCGTGATGATATATAGCCTTTAGATTAGCGCGTTCAAACAAACAAACTCTTCAGCTTTATAATATTAGTATAGATTATACCTAGGTACTAATATTAAAAAACTGAAGAATTGGTTTGAACGCGCTATTGCTAATATCAGGAACTACTGGTCCGATTTGAAAAATTCTTTCGGTGTTAGATAGCCCATTTATCGAGGAAGGTTATGAGATGTATAATATCATCACCAAGGCCAATAGGAGCGGAGCAATGCGGGTGAAACCGCGGGGCATAGCTAGTATTTATCGGTTCATACACTAGTTAAATAGGATGAGGAATTTTACCTTTTTTTTATCTTCACTTTCATTGTTTTGTATATGTTACGGCTAAAGGTAGGTGAGAACATAAACTTAAGATTAGCCGGCTAAACTTAGGTTTATTTTCGACGAGGTGTTAATGTTAGTTTGTTCTATCTTTAGCCGGCTAAACTTAAGTGTAACCGCAGGCCCGTGGCTAAAAATGTCGGGGTGGGTAGATTTGGTTACTATAATACATGTAAGGAACAGGGCGAGTGTTTTCTGGCACTTCGCCGGCTGCTGCCGCAGCACGCTCGCTGCGCTCGCTCGGCTCGTGCGGGTCTTAAGAGTTCTAACCTAACCTAACCTAGCCACCAGCTTTCTGCCCTGAGTCGGGGTGGGTAGATTTGGTTACTATAATACATGTAAGGAACAGGGCGAGTGTTTTCTGGCACTGTGCGGGCCCCTCAAGCCCTCCACCGGCCCGGCGCTAACCAAATCTACCCACCCCGACATTTTTAGCCACGGGCCTGCGGTTACACTTAAGTTTAGCCGGCTAAAGATAGAACAAACTAACATTAACACCTCGTCGAAAATAAACCTAAGTTTAGCCGGCTAATCTTAAGTTTATGTTCTCACCTACCTTTAGCCGTGACATATACACTCACCCTGCACCCACAAATATCATTCCAACTACCTACTGGTCAATCATTTTCTGCTCAATATTCTCCATAGCAGCGTACAAACTAACTAAATTTCGCATCTTTAGTGAACTATATCCACACTAAACTTTCTTTGTAAAATAAAGTGTTGACTAGACAAGTGTTACCCAGATGTTGGTGTAACGCACACATACAAATAAACACACACATTGCTCATATGTCATTAGTGGTTTGTACATTCATTTCACGTTTCAATCAAAAAAAAAAGTATTAAAAAATATTGTCATATTATTCTAGTATCATTCTTTTGAAAAACATTAAACATCTACCTACTTGTGAAAGCCAGCACAATATTTTAAAATTATAATATGTATAACTAGCGGTCCGCCCCGGCTTCGCCCGTGGTACATAATATTTCGCAATAAAAAGTTGCCTATGTTCTTTCTCAGGGTCTAAAGATTATCTGTGCCAAATTTCATCAAAATCGGTCCAGTAGTTTATGCGTGAAAACCATACATACATACATACAAACCTTTCCTCTTTATAATATTAGTATAGATAGATATAAGGAGGAACATACTTTATTACTGACATAAAAATTCGGGACTGATAGGGAATTATACATTCCTAATAAATGTAAAATAATAATACAATGAACTTTTACATATTTTAAATTCAAACATAATTAGGTAAATATTTTAATCAATACATTCTTTAACTAAATTCTTCAAATATAATCAAGTAGTTATTTATTATGTATGTATGTAACATATTCAAAATTATTTAAAAATTGACATTTCAATGGACCTTTTAATGGACATTTTTAATGTATTTTAATTTTTAATGTATATAAAAAAAACCATTTCTAGATTAGGTACGAGTAAAAATAAAATGCTAATTAATTTTATTCCTTACTGTAGGTACGAATAAACTACCGTCTAACTAATGCAAATTACACTCATATATTAAATATATATTTAAAAAAATCTCTGTCATAACTGCTCAAATAATATGTGGGCCATATTGAATTCTGCCAAAGCTTAAACATGCTTGTAAAATCCGATACTGACTTGATAGTCTTCCCAATTCTCATCGATCTCAAATAGCAGATTACCTACAGGAAAAAACACCTCAAAAAATCACTCGCATAGCAACACCTGTTGCGCCTACGCATCCGCTCAGCGCCATCTTGGTAAAGATGGCGAGCCATCTGTCAAAATTCACATTCAAATTTCGAATCTAATGACTGGTTTAAGTCTCAATTGATTACATACCTATATTGTCATAAAAAAGGGGATATGACATTTTAAATATTAATATTCAATCAATTTTTTGCTAATGTTTAATTATGCTAATAAAATAATTGTTTCTTTATGCCTCATAAATGATACTTTAATCTCGATTGAAACATTAAAATAATATTTATATATGAAACAGTGGAACTATATTTTATAATAGCCAAGAAAGATATAAAATTAACATCGAAACGCCTGGTTATAAAGTTCAGCATACATAATGCTATCAAAAACTGGAAAGTGACCAATAAACACACACATCATAGACATCGTAAAAATCACAAAAAATCATACAAAAATACACTTCAAGAAATCTAAACCAATCAAAAGTCCAATAATATTCACAACAAGGTGATCAAAGTAATTATGATATGCCCGATCCAGTGACCCCACGTTATGCAATCGTAAAAAGTCCACGACACCACATTCCCGAGGAAGGGCAAAAACATCTAACGGAGTTTATTGTAACCATCGGTCTCATCTCATCGTTTTTTCCCGAAACGGGAGCAAAAAGAAACAACAAAAAAGTCTACAATGAGTTTTTGCAAACAACTTTTTCTTGGCACGCGTTTGAATTTTAAGCGTCCGTTTTTGTGATTGTTCGCTTGTTTTTGTCAATGTATTGGGTCAGGTTATGGTAAAGGATTGGTATCACACGAGACATGTAAATCTTCTACACGTCATTGTAGTTTATTCGCACGCTATAAAGTATAAGCTATTATTCATTCGGACGCCGGTTTTTTGGTAAACTAATTTGTGAAAATACTAAAACATTAAGGTTTATTATGGTTTGACACTCGAACGTTTGATTATTTAAATTTTAAACATTATTCACGGCGACTTAATAGAACGACATCATTTAGGGTCAATAAAAGTTTTTCTTTTTTACGTTTTTGCTAATATTAATTTAGTTTTTTAGGTTATTTTACGGCATTAGTGTATTTAGCAGCATTGCCCAGTAGACCACCTTCGCCTGTGTTTTTCAGTGCACTTGAAAACATACCTACATTTCATATTAATATCGTAAAAAAATATTAACTGGGTAAAAACAAAAACAGTCGCAATATTATTCTATAGTTACGATACGTGGAATAAACATTTTGAAAACGTAAAAGAAGACGATCCACTGCATTTTAATATTATACATAGATGCGTATTTACAAACTATACATAGCCAGAACGCAACCATAGGAAACTGCTCGTGTATACTTTGTAATGCTGTTTTTAAGTTTGTCATCATCATCAATACATATAATAAAATTCTAGAAAAGTGGTGTCTGTACAATGAAAATATGTAAAAAAAAATTAGCAGGGGTTATTACTAAATCGATCCCAAACCCAAAACTGTTGTTAAAAAAATTTTTGTCTGTTTGTCTGTTTGTCTGTTTGTCTGTATGTTTGAACACGCTAATCTCAGAAACGGCTTATCCGATTTAGATGCGGTTTTCACTAATATATTGTGGTAAGCTTCATTTAACATTTAGTGTTTATTTCATGTCAATCGGTTCATAAATAAAAAAGTTATGACCATTTAAGTAATCACAGCGAACATTTGCTAAGGCATTCTATACATGAATTACTTTATTACGTAAATTATACGCTAAAGTTATTCCTTGACATGTCCAGATGATCATATCGAAAGTCCCCAAGCGTGGGGGGGGGGGTGGTTATGCTGAGGGGGTAGTAGGGGGGGTCAAAGGACCTTTCTTTAGATTTTTGCTCATAAGTCTAAAACCTGCACAAATATGTAGCATTATGGTTACTTCTAGGTAAATTTTCTATATAAAAGGTCTTTGAAATTATGTCGTAGGTATTATTTTTAACCCCCGACGCAAAAAGAGGGGTGTTATGTCCGCTATGTGTGTATTGCGTGTCTGTCTGTGCCACCGTAGCTCGCTAACGGGTAATACCAATTAGATGCGTTTTTTTGTTACATGAGCTGTTGTTTATTATATTATATAGGGGTAAGTGGGAATGAAAAAAACGAATGTTAGTTGTTAATGTAGGTTGTTAATGTAGGTTATACCCAAGTGATATATCAAATGAAAATAGACGACATGTCAGAAACAATTAGTCAAATTTTATCAAAATCGGTTCATCCATTTATTTGATATAGGGGTAAAAGTGGGAATAAATAAATGAATTTTATCAAATATACTCAAGTGACGTATCTAATGAAAGGCATGACGTGTAAAGTACAATAAGACATATTTTATCAAAATTGGTTCATCCATTTATTGGATAAAAGTGGCAATAAAAGTTGTCAAATATACCTAAGTGGCATATCAAATGAAAGGGCATGACCTGACGTGAGAAGTATAATGAGGCATAGGTATTTAATCAAAATCGGTTCATCCATTTATTATACAGGGTGTCCCACTGTTGGTATACTAAGCTCAAAGGAGGTTATAGTTTTGCATACGCTGAGTACGTAAAAAATACTTAAAAAATTCCAGACGCATTTTTTTTTCAAATAGATGAAATCTTAAAAGTCTATGTGTACACCCATAACAAGCGACCCGCCCAGCTTTGCCACCAGCACGTGGGCTATCGTTTAAGATTATGTTTTCATAGACAAAATGCTCACATTAGAGAAAAGTTATATGCCGGCTGCGCGAAGCCAGAGAAGAAAACATGGATTTTCAGGAAAAATTTAGCAAAAAATTTTTGACGTAATTTTGTTGTTTAAGTATTTTTTTCATGATCAGTGTATGCAAACCTTTAAGTCCCTTCGCGCTTAGTATACCAATAGTGTGACACCCTGTATAGAGGGGTAAAAGTGGGAATGAAAAAAACGAATGTTGTCTGTTATACCCAAGTGATATATCAAATGAAAAAAGATGACCTGTCAGAAACAATTAAGTAGTCCAATGTTATCAAAATCGGCTCATCCATTTATTTGATATAGGGGTAAAAGTGGGAATAAATAAATAAATTTTATCAAATATACTCAAGTGACTTATCTAATGAAAGACATGACGTGTAAAGTACAATAAGACATATTTTATTAAAATTGGTTCATCCATTTATTGGATATAGGTATATAAAAGTGGGAATAAAAGTTGTCAAATAATATACCCAAGTGGCATATCAAATGAAAGGGCATGACCTGACGTGAGAAGTATGATGAGGCATATTTAATCAAAATCGGTTCATCCATTTATTGATTTATAGCGGTAAAAGTGGGAATGAATAATCGAATGTGGTCAAATAATATAATCAAGCGGCATATCAAATGACGTGTGAATTACAATTAGTCATGTTTTATCAAAATTGGTTAATCTGTTTATTACATATAGGGCACCTTAGGGGTGATAGTGGGGATAAATAATCCAAATGGAGTAGGTACCAAACGAAAGGATATGACATGTACATAATATATAGGTATGATTACATGGTTTAGATCAAAATCGGTTTTGCCATTTACTAGGGGTGAAAGGGAAAAGTTGAAAGTCTGTGAAAGTAGAAGGAATATGGGAGCGGGAGAATAACCACATCCTGGAAATTTTGAACTCTTCTGTACCTAAGTTTTATACCTAGCTCAGTTTAGTAATAAATTTTACTAACAGTTCTTTTGTGTTATTATTTATTTTATTTCTTAACTTTATAATAATGTGTAAGTACTTATAATTTAGTTGTATATGATAGTACGTGTTTCAAGACGTGTTTACTCAATAATTGTGTGTTAAGTAGTAACTACTATGCAGTCACTATTCCACGCGGACGAAGTCGCGGGCACAGCTAGTTACAAAATATACACGAAGTTTGCGTACTGATCGTGTATACTTTGTAACACGGATTCTTGCTTCTTCGTTCCAAACTATACACGATCAGTACGCAAAATATAACTAAATATATCTACTACACCACTTACGCTTGAGCGAAATAATAAATAGGCGTAGGCAATCAAAGACTTGTAAAGCTATATCTATCTACTTTTATTCTTCTTGATTGATTCAGTAAAATATGGAATAAAAATATTATTAGGTGAGCTTAGAAAAATAAATAGGTAACAGATATAAGGGTTACCTATGGGTTAGGTTAGGTTCGTGATTTTTTTAACTACACAAAAATAGCCGTCGCCTCGCAACCGTCTTCTTCTGGACTTATTAGATTCTTACATTTTAGCACTATTGTCAATTGTAAGTCGTGCAGTATAGTCGGGAACGAAGACACAAGCATCCTCGATACAAAAAATATACGATCAGTACGCAACATTATATACACAATACACATGCATTTTAATAATAGATTTCAAAACAGCAATACAATAATATAAGCGCGAGCAATGGAAAGACGCCGCGCTTACTCCGAAACATACACGATTAGTCCGCATGCGTACTGGCGCTGTATATTTTGGAGCGCTATTCTTACTTACTTCACTACAAAGTATACACGAGTATTTGCGTACTGCTGTTGTATAGATTGGAAGAACTTTGTAAAAAAGTTATTTCCAAACTATACGTGATTAGTTTCACACCGTTGCGTACTGGCCTTGTATAGTTTGGAAAGACGCTACATAGATATTAGATTATACTTCTTATCAAAACATTTAGATTATATGACCTCAGAAAATATTTATTAAAATCTATCAATAACAACTGGTAATTCACACCATAAATTTTTATTATTATTGTTTTCGTCGAAACGCCATATTTGAAAGTGATATTTACTATATCCATTTTGGTATTTTTATTAGGTATTGAAAGAGTTTTGTTTGAGTTTACACCTAAAAGTGGTTTCCGAAAATGTATTAAAATTTTAAAGTACATATAATAAATTCGGTCCGATTTTAACTAGACAGAATGTACCTATTTTGATTTAATTATTAAATATCTATTTCTAGTTTTATCTAAATTAGTCCAGTATTTTTGCGTGATTTAGTATACAAGACATAAATAAACGTTTATATTACGAGCAGAATATTAACTAAAGAATAAATTCAAGACACAAAACTTATCTCCAGAAGTTTCGTAGCATTCGAGACAAAATGCAATTTTACACTTACAAACACATTGTGTGGAAGATAAATCTTGTGTGCGTGTGTGTGTTAATGCGTGCGCGCAGGGATGCAGAGGTTTCATACTGTTCCCACCCTCGCAAAAATAGATGGCTTTTCTTGTTTGATACTTGCTTTTTTATAATTTTTATGTAAAACCAAAGCGTTAACAAACTAAAATAAACCAACTATTTAAATGAAAAGTTACTTTTGAACACAGAAAAGTATTCAAGTAAACATATCATGTCGTAGGTAGGTTTTTTAAATGTCTATAAAAAGTAAAAACGCATTTGATTAGAATTCATTAATTTAAATTATCTTCTTTTTTCGAATAAGTAATAGTAAATAAATATAAGACGAAAACCTTGAAACTCAAAAATGTAATTTATGTGTATTATAGGTTGTTTATATTCTACAAAATCTACTTTAAGTTACTACCTACGCTACATACTTTAGGTAACTACCTACGCATATTTTTGTAAATAACATATTTCAACAAAATATTTATTTACTTCAAAAATTTCCTACGATTTATTGAATTAAGTAGGTATTTCTCTCAAAAACTACTCCTAAGTACCATGTCAATTTATTAAAATATCAAAATTATCTATTCCCACTACATTCAAAAATCGTAGGCGTATAGAGGGTGGATTGTATAAGGAACCTTTTTTTTTTAACATCAAAAGATTTTTTCTACCTGCAATCCCCAGGCTCGTCTACCTGACTATGCGCGCGCGCAGATTCTAGCATTTTTGTAAATGTGAAAAAATATTCACTAGCATTGTGAGGGGGCTTTTTGCTGTATTTTTTTACAAACTTGCTCTGTTATGTAAGGTGTTTCTTATAATGTTTACACTTTTTTATTTATTTTGATTGGTTAAAGGGTTGATGATTAAAAATTTGGCGATTTAGTTTTAAATTGCATTATTTTTCGAAACTGCATTATTTTTCGCATACTTACCTACTTCTTGATTCTCAACAATCAAAAATTAAATGAATATTCATAATAATTAAGCAGGGACCTAAATAAACATTAAAATAAAATACATAATATGTAATGTAACTATATCAAAATGAATATACATAACGTGCATATGGAATTAAATTTTCCATAACCAGTTTTCATTCAATATTGTTTTTATCATATTTTGCCATTATAATAATTAATCTATTTACATATGAAATTCTACGAAATGTATTCCGTAGGTTTTGACTGACAGACCAACACACATCTTCCACCCACACTACGAATTCATATCACATAAAAGAACGACAAACAATATTTAACCGAAGTCCCCAAAAACAACAGTTTTTCAATTCTTAACAATTTAATCTTAAGACACCAGAAATAAAGTATTTATCACAAAGATGTACTAACATTCCAATTATTTAATAACATATTATGTAGTTGAATTAATAACACCTCCGCGCCGCGTTTCCTAGCAACAGCACAGATAAATAATAATAATTAGATACTGTGCACAAAAACTCCGCCATACATCTAAGACGAAGGCCATCGAGATTTTTAGTTGTATAGGTACTCAGTACCCAATAAGTATTTATTTTTTAATAAAGTGATGACCAAAATAATCGTATCCTTCTGGAAATTTAAAACGGATGAAAAGCGCGATTTATTTATTATAATACCATTTGAAGATGTCTTTAGAATTAAACTTTTTCGTTAAACAAGTACTAACTTTCAATTTTTTAAATTAATTCATGAACCTATTAACTGCAATATTATTTTTAACTAACAGCTCAACACGATAAACCGCGGTATTGGTATGTAACTAGAGGTTACTTCACTAATAAGATGTTTTGCCTTTGTTATAAGTAGGTACTAGTAGATATGATAGTAAATCTATACTAATATTAGAGGAAAGGTTTGTAATTATGTATGTATGTATGGTTTTCACGCATAAACTACTGGACCGATTTCAATAAAATTTAGCACACCTATAGAGGGTAACTTGGATTAACACATAGGCTAGGTTTCATCCCGGGAATCCCACGGGAACGGGAGATACGCAGGTTTTTCTTTGAAAACGCGGGCGAAGCCGTGGGCGGTAAGCTAGTATGATATATGTACCTATATTTAGAAACTAGCTTTCCGCCCGCGGCTTCGCCCGCATTTTCAAAGATAAACCCGCATAGTTCCCGTTCCCGTGGGATTTCCGGGATAAAACCTATCCTATGTGTTAATCCAAGTTACCCTCTATATGTGTGCTAAATTTCATTGTAATCGGTTCAGTAGTTTTTACGTGAAAGAGTAACAAACATCCATACATCCTTACATCCATACATTCATACAAACTTTCACATTATAAATGTGAAAGTTAATAAATATTAATAGGATTACACATCCTTTAACGAATCTAAATGACTTATTGATTAGTGATTACACTACTTATACTTAACCCATCTTACTAACACTATATTGTGATAGTCGTTTCAGGCCCAAAGTTAAAATCCCGATTTAACTGTTAAAACCCTAATTCCTTGATAAACTAGACCGCGATTTAAATCCGTTAAAACTCCAATTCCTTAGTAATCTAGTCTTAAATTTTGGCGGTAAATAAAAAGAGGAAGTAACAATAGTACACGGTAGTTACGCAGTGGCCGTGACTTTCAAGTTTGTGTGTGTGCGTGAATGTACGATTATCTTGTTACACAAGTATGATGAACGATATGTGATTGATTTGGTGGGAGTGATAGCTTTGAAAATGAGGTATGTGGGAATATGATACTTTATAGAATTTACGTACTTACGTGATGTACGAATTTTTATAACAAACTAGAGGTCCGCCCCGGCTTCGCCCGTGGTACATATTTCGCAATAAAAGGTAGCCTATGTCCTTTCTCGGGTATCAAAATATCTCCATACCAAATTTCCGATGCAAATTTCATGCAAATTGGTTCAGTAGTTTAGGCGTGATTGAGTAACAGACAGACAGACAGAGTTACTTTCGCATTTATAATATTCTAGTATGGATTGACGTATTGAGTTCGAAATATTATATGAAGATTGTCGTATTTTATATCAAGTTGTTATAATATAAATAATGAAAGAAATATGAAAAGCTAAATTTAAAGTAGGTATACATATTAACTTAAAAATACATTAGGTATTAAGTAACTATTAATCCATCCAAATTATGAACTAATAGACAATATAGAATACTCATGTTTAAACATAAATTACCCAAACAAATTTATATTAAAACGTAATTTATTCAGAATTGTTTCATTGTCTTCACAATGAGCATTACATTTTAAATTCTAAACTATAATTAAAATTCAATCATTGTCAAATTCTATTTAAGAATTTAAAGACAAAAATAAATTTAATTCCTACTATTTATTATTTTAGTTATCTATTAATATGTAGTTATAACTTATAACGTTCGTCTTTACATTAGATCGAAAATTACGTTTTTTAACCGACTTCAAAAAAAGGAGGAGGTTATCAATTCGGCCGGTATATTTTTTTCACACGATATATTTATTCCATTTTACTTATTTACTTTCTAAACGAATAAATACAATTAAATAGATTATTATTTATTATTGAGACTACCTACGTCTAAAATACCATAAAATATAAGCTACGAAAACCTAACTCAAAAATATTATAATACAACAAAAGAATTTCAATACATTCACAAGTGCCAGAGAATTTCCTAAAAAGTGACGAATTTAACAAAAAATATCCCACGAAACGCATTTCTTTATGTTATTTAATAGCCCTTGTGAAATGCTACTGATTTGGCATTGTATTGTTCAAATTATTATACACGCAATGGTATAACTTTAGGTATATAGCATTTTTTTCAATGTATGGAATAAATAAATGCGTAATAAATAATTCCAGAAAATCTAATTTCAGAAATTCTGTGCTGATATAATTATAAATTAATTTTCAAGAGTTAGGTAAGAATATAATGGGGTTTTTAAGTTGTTTATTTATTTTATGGTGTATGTACAATTACCTAATTTACTGTATTAATTTTGTGCAAATTATATCACGACAAACAAACGAGAACAACTGTATATAAAATCCTAGCTTTCTCAAGCCTAAGTTTAAACATAAATTAACGTCTGGACATCTTTCAAACATCCCTACGTCCACTGACAAAATAAATCTTACATTTTATTTAAAAAGTACTAAAACGTCGCATGGTGCACCATCATCGTAATAAATTCCAAATCTACGGGAAACCTCTTGGCAAATCCATTCGTATTTGCCATAAACCAACTTTTAGATAATCAACATTTATAAAGAAAAACAATCCTTAAGTGCGAGTGATAAAATTAAAAATTGCTTAGCTAATTATGCGAAAATATGCCATTAAGAATTAGGGGGTAGTATTCAAGATGTTGCAGTTGCAATGTCGAATCTATAGAACGTAAGTGCTCAATCTGTCAAGGTAAATGACACTCTAGCACTAAGAGATAAGATTGATATTTCCTTGAATCACAACAGGCATATATGTTAAATGGCAGATAAGGGTGAGCAGGTAAAGAAATTTGAACATTTCTAAGGGATGATGAAAAAATAAGGGTCGGTTGTAGACACAAAAGCTGGTGTTGGCGTCAAGCTGTGCGATGGATGGACTACGGATGCTGTTATAGATTTTACTGACGATTTCGAAATTGACTTCGAGACACTTAATTGAATATGACCACTTGGAAAGATTTTTGCGGAGATTAGAAGAATAGCTGTATTCGTTCCACGTTATTTCAATTTAGAATAGGGAATAGATAAATTTTAATTAGAAGAAGGAACTATCTAGCCTAGGAATCTAAGAATAATGGATAAACGTTTATAGCACTACTAAAATATATCAGAAAAACAATTATTAAAGAACGAGTCGACATTATTCATTACATATATTTAATAACAGTTATACATATTTCCTAATGATAGCATTTATAAAGATCCCATCTAGATAAAGAAAAAGATTTACGACTTCTTTTGATTTGCTATTCTGAGCCAATCGTTAGAGCCACAGAAAGCTTCATTCGTTTATTATCACTCTACAATTTCGACTATTTTTGTGAAAGTCGCTTAAATACCATTAATTTCATAGTCACTTAAAAAATATAAAGCTTTACCCACACCATATGCCCAAAAGACCAATCCTTTACACTCATTTTTTGTTTAAAAAAACTAAATTTGTTTACAATAATATGAAGGTGCATTTTAATGGCGCCCAAAATTGGACAGGAACTCTATGAACGATAGGAAATAACAAAAAATATTAAACCAGGTGCGGTGTTTTTGATTCCAGTGTTTGTTTTGTAATATCCGATACTCCTTTGGTGCCAAATGATAAAGACAAGTGTGATTATAGGAATTTGTATGAAGGTTCTGTATAATAATTCAAGAAAATATTGAAGTTTAAGTACGAAGGTACGAAATCTCAGCGGTTTAAGGAACATATTATTATATGTGTTTAATGGTGTAGTAACTATAAGACTGTAAAATAATTTATGGTCTCAAGTTTCACAGATTGAAAGATAAGGTGATCCAGACCACATTTTGCAGTGTGGTAGTTCATAGCATAGCCCTCAAGTGTAGATTTTATACGTGAATTTTTCTTCTACTATGAACAACCTATTAACAAATACACCAAACCTATTTTTTTTAAATAATATCCTTGAAAATCATAAAATCGGAACATATTTTTTTTGAAAGGGAATCTTCAATATTTTATTACTTTATTGCCACGCAACTCTAAAACAAAAACGGGAGCTAAAAAGAAGCGTTTTTACTGTCTTACAAAAAGTTAAAAGAGAAAGTTAAAATAAGCAATATAATTCTTTGCAATTGATTTTTAGGGTTCCGTAGCCAAAATGGCAAAAACGGAACCCTTATAGTTTCGTCATGTCCGTCTGTCCGTCTGTCCGTCTGTCCGTCTGTCACAGCCGATTTACTCGGAAACTATAAGTACTACAGTGATGAAATTTGATGGGAATATGTGTTGTATGAACCGCTACAAAAATATGACACTAAATAGTAAAAAAAAGAATTGGGGGTGGGGCCCCCCATACATGTAACTGAGGGATGAAATTTTTTTTTTCGATGTACATACCCGTGTGGGGTATCAATGGAAAGGTCTTTTAAAATGATATAAAGTTTTCTAAAAAACATTTTTCTTAAAGTGAACGGTTTTTGAGATATCAGCTCTCAAAGTCGTAAAAAGTATGTCCCCCCCCCTCTATTTTTATAACTACGGGGTATAAAATTCTAAAAAAAATAGAGGTGATGCATGCTAATTAACTCTTTCAACGATTTTTGGTTTGATCAAAGTATCTCTTATAGTTTTTGAGATAGGTTGATTTAACTGTAATTTATTATATTTGCTGCTACGGAACCCTTTGTGCGCGAGCCCGACTCGCACTTGGCCGGTTTTTTAAAATACAAAGCATTGATCGCTACCTTTTATTTGAAGTATTTTGGAGCAAAAAATTGACCTTAGGATAGGAAACAACATAATGTTTGACAATTGTTTGAAATATCACTAGCTTCATACCACGACTACACTCACGTGTCAAAATAATTATAAACTTACAGTATTTCCCTAATCTTCCTGTATTATTAAATCTGCTACATCAATTTGGTAGGCTAAGCATACAAATATTCGTATATTTTACGATATGGTTCGATTCGCACCAACCAGACTTAGCATAATTTTTTCCAATATAAAAATCAAGAAGTCTTTTCACTAACAGAAAGCTATACTATTCAGGAGGCTATTTTTTATCCCGGTTAAATCAGAATCCGTAAGTCTAGTGCAAAATAATATTAAATTTGATAGGTAAGTTATAATACAATTTGGCATTGAATCCTTTAAAACTGGTCTTTATAGACACTAACCACTGAACTATAGCCGAAATTCCGTTTCAGTGCATTTTAAATAATTGGATACTAACCTTTACCACATATTAAACTCCTCATCGTATGTTTACATTATGACTTTGTAAACCATACATCGACGCGTGCTAACCATATTTTTATAAAGAGCAGGAAGAAAAGCGTCAATGTAAAGCAATATTATGTTTCACTTGATTAAATCGATTATAGTCCCAAAAATACAGGTTAGTAAATTGAGCTTAGAAATTGAGATAATGGATCTTTCGAGAAATTAAGTATAGGTCATAGAACTGGCACAATTACTTAGGATCAAACGGCTAACTAGACGTCTGAATGGTTTTCTAGACTTATTAATAGTTTATACCTAATACCTAATTTGAAAACCATTTGATGGCCCAAGATGTCCTTCAAACAAAGGGACTTATTATTAGTATGGAGAACATTAGCTTTGTCTATCTTCGTGATTATTTTGTTAATACAGCAAATCAACAAAAAAATGGAAAAAATTGATAGATAAAGCTTTAAAGTTATGGAAATAGCTTTAAGCTCTCGCTTTTAAATTCCAATCAACAATCTCACAAACATTTTTGTGGGAGGAATTATTCAACCAATATAGAAATTTAAATAAAAGTTGTACAACCTTTTATTATAATATATTCACCTGAAGACTTAGCACAATAATCTTATCTACTTCCCACTTCCGCACCCAATACAGGTGAATATAATCTAAAAAAACTTATTGTCGTCAACCCTATTTACAATTAAATAACTTTCAAGGACGGATGAAATTGAATTTTGACAACCCTCACAATTATGAGTTCTAACGAAAGTGAATTCATTTTTATTATGCTATTGTATTGTTTTTTACCAACTGTGACGTAAAAAACTACACATCTTTCATGCAATACTTTTTTACAGGAGCTGTGTTAACTTGTCAGTCAGTTTTTTTTCTATACTAGGAATTGTCTACTTTTTTTACTTTTTACAGACTTCCCCAAAAACGATCCTTAATTACAGCTCTATTTTTCTTTTCTTTTATATTTTATAATGACAAAGATAATTATTCAATTTTTATCTGTTAATTTTTAATATGTTTACGATTATTGTCAGTTAATATATTATTTAACATGGTCGGTGACATCGTCTGCGTTTAGTGGATTGACTCTTCTCGCAATTTGTTCGAAGTAAGATGTAGATAACTAAAATGCATAGTAGTCTATACTAATTACTAATATTATAAAGAGGAAAGGTTTGTATGTATGTATGTATGGTTTTCACGCATAAACTACTGGACCGATTTTGATGAAATTTGGCACAGATAATCTTTAGACTCTGAGAAAGAACATAGGCTAACTTTTATTGCGAAATATGTACCACGGGCGAAGCCGGGGCGGACCGCTAGTGTAATATAAATTAATAGTTTACTTTTATGAATTCAACATTGACGAAATAATAGGCAATTATACATAGATACCCCGATCAAGCAATAACTATTTACCCGTAATAACCCGACATTTCGCGAAGAAAACAGACATAATATTATAATATAAGTATGAACATTAACTTTTAACAGAAGTTTCCTATTAATTAATTAATTGGATTCAATTGTATGGTGTTTGACTGAAAATGACCCCATGTTAAACTGCTTTACTATTATGATATTATAGTACCCCTTTTATGAGGGTGTAGTAGGTAGGTAGGAAAAAAATGCTTACAGAGACTGATATTTTATGAAAAGCAAAAGTAGTAAGTAACTTTACCACCTCATCCATAAAAATTTAAAACAATAGTTTGACTTTCGATTTTATGATATTTTTTAACACAGCAATTGTTCAATAACTCATCGTCAATGCTCTGTTTGAAGAAATGCCGGCATTTTATTATTTCTGAATCTTTATTATTATTTTAAGTTTTATCGTTCAAAAAGGTAACATTTTCAGTGTAAATTTAATTCATAGTACACTTGATTACTAATTATGAAAAAAAAAAACTTTTTAATGGATATTAAAGTGACTATTCGATTTATATTCTTGCTTTCTTTTACTAGTTCTTTGAGCTTTGAATATATGTACTTAATAAGGGAATTTGTCTGATAAGTATTAAGATATTACTTAATAATTTTTGCCGAATAATATTCACCATTGAAAAAGTAAAAAGTAAAGTTTTACAATTTCCTTGTGTTAGATATAATTATATTCTAATTAACTAGCTTCCAGTTGCGGCTCTGCTTGCACTTTACGTCGCAACAGCCGTTCCTTAGACTTTCCATGTACTTTTTCATCCATAAGGCCGTGGCTGCACTGACAGGCGGCTTACTTACATTTTGGCTATAAGCTAGCCAAATACCTTGCGTGCAGTGAATGGGTTACAAAATTATCGTTCATATTACTTGCCTACTGGCTTGGTGACTGAATAAGCTTTAGGCGGTAATCCGCCTGTCTGTGTGGCCACGGCCTAAAACTTTTGTTTTAGCCACAAAGGCTATCTTAAAATATGTTAAAAGTTTCACCTTCTATGTGTACATCTAGTGGTTTTGGCGAGATAGTAATCAATCAGATAGACGTACTTACTTTTATATATATTTGTTATATTAGATTAGTTAAAGGAATATTCGTTTATAAAATTCGTTTATTTATTATTTTAAAAATTTTTTATTTATAAAATTTGTTTATTTATTTATTCGTTTTATTTATTTTTTTTTTTACCTAAATTAATTATGTGGATACTCAGCTTCCAATCTTTAACACGCTATAATAATATTATGTCAATGACACTAAGATACGACTAAAAATAATATTTTTATTACACGCTTTATATTAGCTTCACCTGTATGTTTGTAACCGACTTCTTTGGGCGCGATTTTGACCCACTTTAAACGGCCAGATTTCGTTCAAACTTTGTAGATTTATTGAGGACCGATGACAATACACTAATTTGATAAAAAATTTCTATTTTTTAGTTCGGTTTTCTATAACAAGCGTGTTTTTTAGTTTTTTTTTAAATATTATTATTTTAATTATATCTATTTTTGTGTAATTTTATCTCAATACATTTGAACTGTTGTATATCTATGCGAAAGTTATATAAGTGAACTAATACAGAAAGTTTATACTTAAGTTGGGATATAATATACCAAAGAAGTTTAGCTTTTAAATTTTTATTAAAAAATATTTAATATTTATCTAATTTGATGTACCTGTTTTATTTATTACACGGCACGGTAAATAAAAAATAAATTTAATGTTATTATACTTTAAGCAGCCACATCCAGGTATCTACGGGTTAACAACCTAGTTGTTTGAACGATTGTCGACACCTGTGGTCGACACATTAAAAAAAAGTTTTATTTAGTATTTTTTTTTATTTGGTGGCCAGTGGCCACGTTTGCATTATTCAAATTTGTCCATAGCATGTATCTAATATAATGTCAAATAAAATCTTTTATTCTTCACCCCATTATCATGGACATCCCCTATGAGTTCAATAGCCGTTTGGACATCTGCTTGACCGTTTATAGATTATGTTTATGCATTTTCTATTCGCGCAAAATAAGCTTTTGTTCATTACATTATATCGATACCATTTATTTAAAAAGTGATCGTAGTAATGCTATAGCTTTTGATGCTTCTCAAATTAATGCAAATATTTTAAAATCCAATAAAAATTTATCATAATAAAGAACTCGTCGCAAAACAGCGATAAAGTTCGATGATTAAACTTGCTTCTGTAATGTCACGGTGTTTTATAAGATCGTTGCTGCCGGATCACCGCTGCATAATATTAACAACCCCTATTTAAGTCTGGTCAATGACAAGCCCTGTTTTAATCAATAACTTCTTTTTCGCGCGGCGTCCTTGGTTTTTTTATTCGGCGCGACTCTCTGCGCGTATTTCTCACGAAATTATGTGTCAATCAGGCAAATATATTTTTTCATTAATTCCCTCAATCGTCGTACGCCTCGATCTCGACGATTTCGCAAAAAGCTCCGCAAAAAAGGAAAAAGCTCAGCCAAAAAATCGTCTACCGAACAGTATCTCGTATCGCCGGTCTTGTAGCCATTTTAATTATTATTAATTAATACCGAGAGACGAGCACGTGGCGACTCGCCCCGTCTCCCTCCCGCCCGGGGAGTTAAGGCCGCAGGACCTCTGCCGTCGCGCTCGCACCGAGCCCACTTACACACATAAAAATCGTGAATAATAAAAAAATGTGTACACATTTTTTTCGCTTAACCACCGCTCGTCTGTGTGCGCGCGGCCTCACGCGGCCAGAGCGAGATGCGGTTAGGCGAGCGAGCGGTGCGGACGGATCCCCACTCCGATTTTTTAAGCTCCGCTGTCGATGTTGGCGTCCGTGTGATTTTTTTCATTTGATGTGTTAGTGTACCCCTCGTTCGGTGTAGTTCACTTTTTCTACTATAGATCTGAATTTCAGTCTCGTTTTTGCCGCGTCGGTCTAAAGGCGTTCGAGCGGCCGTTTTGTATTTAACATTTGTTGTCGTCCGAGGCAGCGTTGGCTCGAAGACGCCGGCTAGGAGCACATGTGTTGATCCGCTCGTACTGCAAGCCGGTGCACGCGCAAATCCGTGCGCGAGAGAAGGACGGCGCGAATCACGTGTGGATTTACCCACATATACACCAAATAAAAACACTAACACACAAAAATATTGAGAGCGAAAAAATCTGGTAATTTGGATCCTAGTAACGACGCCCGGCATTCATAATTTTACTCCAGGGTCGGTCGGCACGCTCGTTTTTGTTGCCGGCCTTTTTTAAATGTTTATTTTTCGGGAGCACGTGGATTTTTATATATATTTTGGCGATAACGCCGCGGACAGTTGCCTTACGTGTTGTGACATTAGTGTTACCTGTATTATGTGATATTTAGTGACATTATAGATAGGAACAAACTGTGATTTATTATGGTGATATAGTTGGTGTTTTAAAGATTTTTCGATAAGTGAGAGGTACGTTTATTTTTTAATTAATTATGCTTCGGTTCCCCCTTGAGGGGGCTTAGGGAGATTTTACATAACACCTCCCTGATCCCTCGATAAGTCGGCAACTTTGGGTGAGGTCCCGTCAAGGCTGACCTTGAAAGCCAGACAACAAATACGGAAATACGACTGAATGTATTTCACGTACTTTAAAGTTTATTTATTTAATGATAACGACTACTTAATCATGGGGGAACCGTTTCTAATTTATTTTTTTCACGATTATTCGAAATGTTGTTGATGTTTCGTTTGTGCTACTATTTATGTTTTTTATTAAAATATGCATGAGTACAATAGATATTATGAAAAAAAAAATTAATTACTCGAAAAAAATACAAAAAGTAATTATTCCTACTGATTAATTAAATTTATTTTATTTAGTTTTTAGTCAGATTACGTACCTGCACAAAATGCTAAAAAATTACTTAATCATTTTTAATAATAAAATTTTAAAAATATATTTTTAAATTTGTAGCGAAATATTTTAAATAATAGGTACTATCTAGATTATTATTTTTATCATGAATGTTTTTTATTTGCGATTTAAAAATTCACAAACACTTATAAATAAAAAATAACTAGTTAGGTATTTAGTCATAAAATTTAAGAAACTTATTTTGTTTCATTCAAAATAGTTTCTTGAAAAATATTTAAAAAGTTTTATTTAACATGGCAGGAACAATTATTAAATAAAAATATACAATAATTAGTTTCCCTCCTAATGAGTTTATTACCGCCTTATAAACGGCTAATAATAATTATCTAAAGAACTTCCTACTAAAACCTGTATAAATCTCTAACTCTAATATAATCTGTGGGGCCCAAGTACAAAGCATCACCAAATTACCTGTAATATTATTTAACGCCCACAATAAAAACCTGAAGCTTTATAGTTTAGAAGATAAGGTTGCGATTCGTTTAAATCGTAAAATTCACCCGCACAACAACCTGTTCTTGTATTCTATGCGCGCAATTATTATCTTTGACAGGCGTGTATGGCGGGCATTACGAGTACAGTCTGCAACACAAGCGTAAACAAAAAAGGCAATTAAAAAGCTTTTAAACTTAAATTAGTTAATCCTTTAAACGCTAATGAAATTTAAAATAAATACCGAGTAGAATGTTCATGGACATACAGTTTTATAAAGCACAAATAAAAATTTACGATCATCATTCGCTAAATCGACGTTTGAGAGGTAATAAATCGAATATCGATGTATAAAACACATTGATCATACTTGAATTTTATTATTTATAATTGAAGAATAAATCGCAACCTGTTAACGCGTCTGTACATGCAATGTGATTATCAAAGCCTTATTCGATATGGCATGTGGGCTAGGGGAGCTAGATCATTGACACAACCTACGCGACTGCTCGTCACCTGCTTCAGAAAAAAAACGCAGCTTTTTTCACTCTTTAAATCTAGTTTTAAATAGACAAACAACCGGATTGAGTCGTCCGACAACTTTTCAAATTAAATCGCAATCACCCTAAAACATTTCCTTCGCAATTGTACTCTGCATATTTAAAAATACACAACATTTCGGATAAAATATTTATTTTTTATTTTTTGAGAAAATACATGATGTAATTCTTTTCAGTTGTAAAACGGGAGATCTCGAATTATTCCATGACAAGCGAGAATACCAAGATATCGAAACAGAATATATTTATAAGATAGTGCCAAACCGTAGATACCGAATTTTTTAAGTACTTAGATAGAAATTTATACAAGCCAAAAAGATGATGGAAGGAAGGACAATCGATTACAGGCCGGACGGCGGGGGCCTGGACTACCACAACTCGCCGCTAATGGCAGAAATACCTGTTGACAATTACTCGCATATCCATAGAAGTATAGAGCATCTCAGATCTATAGGCGTGCCTCCGCCATTGGACACGCACAGGCATCTCGCCGCGAACCTCACAGACTTGCGGCGATACGAGCATCCCGACGATATACCAGAAATTAAGCCGTCCGTTTTAAGATTATCTGAATTTAAGAATGGTCTCCAAGACTTGAGAGGTCACAACGACCAAGAGAACGACGTCCACAGACAGATGACGCCGCACGACGAGGGACCGAAGGGATACAGCGCTCCATCCACGCCTCTATCGGAAAACGGTGGACAGAGCCTTCAGGAGGAAAAGGTTAGATACTTACTTACAATTAGATAAATTAATCATTACAATCCTTGAACGCTTCGGAAGTTTTCGTCTGCTTTGACGTCATCTTTAATATTCGGCTTAGCATTGTTCGTTATTATAATCGTTGTGAAGATCACGCAGCAAACGTGGTTCCGCGTACAGCGTTTTATCATCAGATCATACTCTTTATTTCGGCAACGAATTTGTTTAATGTATTCGTGCTGAGTACTTCCTTATTCGACACTTATTTCTAACTAGACATTATTATATGGTGTAGGTATATTATTCGAATCAATTTGAATATCCACTTTATTTCGAGAGTACTCACGAGCAATGTTAAAATATAATTCAGTGTTCGAGTACACTCTGAGATTGTTTACGTAATCGTTTTTGCTTCCTCATATATATTTTCGAGATTTGAACAAATCTCTTGGGCATAATTTAAGTTATGATGACTGTCGATCGAAAATATCAGATTCAAGGCCATTATGAAGTTGTCGAATATACTACTTTCCATCGCCTATTTGGCTAATAAGAATCAACAATCTGACTGCAAAAGTATAAGGTCATAAATATCTTATGAGAAACATTTAGCTGGCCGTAATCTTTCGTAATTGACTAATTAGCGGTTTTATTTCATCCATCTTTATCTGTGTTATGATAATATAATAGAAGGTTCAAGTTTAGTAGATACACCTTTCGATGTTTATTAACTTTAAACAACCTAATCAACTAATACGGAATTAAATATTTTGGTAAATTAAAATCTATATTTTCTGCATTTTCTTAAGTTAATAATATCGGTTTGTAGAACTAATAAATAATTATTAGCTTTAACTTCGTTAACATCTACAGAATTGCATACTTCAGGGCTATATCAATATCTGTAAAAGACACCACATCCGTGTCTTGTATCCTTAAGTGTATGCTAGTTAGAAACATGTCAAATTCGATCATTACCAATCCGATTTCCTAGACCATCTCCTCAATATCCCTTGTAATTACCGTTCAAGTGATTTCGTCAATTTTCTAACCGAAAGGCTCAACGACTCCGGATGGACCTTGCCATCCAAGGTCAGCCATCAGGTCATTTGGAGGTTATATAGGACAATACCTAACGTCTGCGCTCATAGTACTTGAATTTTGATGCTTACATTATGTTCCGGGCGATGGTTATCTGTATGAAGATCGTTAATTATAAGGTAATTTTAATTTATGAATGCGGTTATGTGAATTTAAAATATACTTAATGCTTATTGTTTTCCTGCTACCATCAAATTTATGAATTTATTAAAACCACTGACGTGCTTCACCTTAATTTTATATTTCCCTAAATCTAACTTTGTTAATCGGGCTTGTAGATACACTTGTCATTTCTGTGCATTTAAAATCTTCATCAATAACTGTTCAGAGAATAAAAATGACAAAAAATATTTAATCTACAACTATTTATGACTGAAAAGCTTATAAGGAAACCAGTGCCTCAAGAAGGAGATAAAAACTAGCAAGTATAATACGATAATGCCCAAAAATCGACAACCTATCACAACATTTTGCCCATACTTACTTCCTACGTTGCTTGATGACGATCTACACCGTTTATTATATTATATTCTTATATAAAATATAATAGATATCTTAGGCCATGACCCCCTCTTGGTGGCAGGGTCTCCGATAACTCCCGAATCGATCATTTTGGGAACTCGTGATATTATGTAGACGTGATTCTACTAACGTAAACTAAGATTTACATTTGGATTTGTTATTTATTTAGAAGCGAATCACTACTGGTGATACGCAAACCATTATCAACTTTACGACCTATATACATAGAAGCTTTTATGGAAAAGGAACTTCTATCCTTGAAATTTTTAGTCTCTTACGGAGCGAAGAGTCTTCTTGACTTATTTACTTCTTCTTATCTTAATTAGGAGCATTTATTAAAATCTTCTCACTATTTATTAACGTAAATAATATTTATTTATTCAAATTAAAATTAGCATTGGATCTTTTTTGAATCACGTAACAACAGACTGCGATATCATATTATCAGCAAATAGGTATATGAATCACATCAAATATGGTCCTGATATTTCACAGATAAGTTTAAGTTATCTCTATAATAATAAATATCGGAAACAACATACAGATACCTTTCAAAATCTTTACTAAACAAACATATAACCTGTCAAAAGCTCTTATTTGACAGATAATTGTATTTTCATGGAAAGTCATAATAAGCCTATAAAACCTGTGTAACAATGCTCTTAAGACTCATTTAGGAGATAACAGTTTCTATGGAAACACTACTCAGATGAAATAAGTACCTACTTATAAAATATAATAATTCATAAGTTATAAAATTCGCCTTGTACTCAAGAATACTTGAGTTTATGAAATTCAAATGAAAATCAACCTTCAAAATTGATGTTTTGTATTACCACAAATCTGAATTCTTCCTTTGTTTTGTAACATTTAAATTTCTGATTTTTGGGTCGACTTCTCGAATTGTGTCAAAAATACGCGAAACAAGAAATAATATGTCGATGATAGTGTTAACAATATAGCCTTTATGCATCATCCATATTTATTACGATCTTTACTTTGAGGCACGATTTTATTTTGCGTGGGAAATTTCTCCTGCCATTTTGTTTATTGTTATAATTAGAATTATTACGAAACGTTTTTAAAAAAAATACGTTTACGCGCCAAAAGCAACATCTATCATGTGCGCTGAATGGTGACATTGACAATGGTTTGAAATTGGAATGCGGCCTTGAATCCAATTCGGCTTCTCGACGGACGCCGAGCGCAACCGATTTGCGCGCGAAACAGATCAAGTTTTTTTATCTATTGATTTGATTAGTTACCAGCATGTGAGTAGCAATGGAAAGCTTGGATTTATTAGCGTTTTATAATACTCGAAAGAGTTATTAATTAATAAAAATAATATATCATTATGCTATTTGTGTAATGATCAATGTGTACAATTAAAAGGCACAGAAAGTGTTCTGAAATTTTTTACCGTAAAATAAACATGCGTAATAAAAGTGCAGTGTGTATCAGTTACACAAGACTATTAATTATGTCAACGCACGTGGTGAGATTTCCTCGACTATTGATTCAAAACAAATCGTTTTTATCTGTTGATTTTATAATCTGTCGCTACAAGCGTTCAATGTCAACGTGCACCAGACTTGTCATTTGAATATTTTTTTGTGTATCTGTATCAGTTATATTAATCTAATTAAACAACTTTTTATAAGTTCATTGACTCCTTGATACATATTAAATGTCATTAGTGATTTAATTTGTTTATTATTCCACATTTTTATAAATTTGTCACAACAGGAAATATGTTTTAGAATCAGGTAGGTCTTTTACGACTTTGTATATATTTTACTCTGTGCTATTTCGAAATTTCTAATCAATGTCAAATTGTTGAATATAGATACATATTACCTATTTCAGTTTCAGTAGACATTACACAAAGCCGTGATGAATATTCATTGCTGTTAGAAAAAAAAAATTGCTAAGTAATCATTATCTATTTTCGGAATGAGAATAAATTTAAAGGAATTAAATATTGAAAATTCGAGCCGAAACGCGATGTAATTACAGTCACCTCCCCCCTTCATGAACTTAGCCGTTTCGTAGAAACAGTCAAAAAGTTGTTATACAGCCTAAACTTTACAAGAACATCTTACCTTAATAGTAATAAGGAAGATTTTCCCCTGGCCATGGTAGTGCCAACTGAAATTATATGGATACACTCTGTAATTTTGATTGACACCAACCATTACTAGCGTGTTAGTTATTGCGTCATCATAACTACGGACATACTTGAATTTTTAACCAAAATATTAAGCATTGATAAAATCACTGATGTTTGAAATTGATCTTTAAGTATTAGAGATAAGGGTGAGGCAGATTTTAGGAAGTGATTGAATAAAATTGTTTGCCTACAGCTAATAATTTGATGTTGTATCAAAGTTAAAAACAAATTGTTTGTTATTATATTGTCTGCAATTAGTGAGAAGTAGTGCAATTATCATAACCTTTAGAAATCGAAACTAGTACTTATTTAAAGATATGTATTATCGAACGGAAATATTGCTATACATACAAAGAAATCTAATCATAATATTACCTATCAAAGGAGTAATAAAACCGAATCAAAACATATTCGGAACTTTGTGAGTGTACAGCTTTACAGGGGTACCAACTGCTTAGTTATAACCAAGTTATAACTTATAAGACAGTCAAACGTCAAGTACATATTTTTATAATGTAGGTATAGTGTTTTATTATTTTTTTATAAGTGTAATAATGCACCATTTTGGGATGTAACGAAATTACTCTAATCGGTGTACAGTCACGCGATACAACTATCTTTATTTTCTTGATATAATTATTTTGACAGACGCCCCGGGCGAAGCACGGTGTTTCTCGGTTGTTTCTCAATAAAATCTGAGCATGCATCGTGTTTTGGGGCATTGGCCATATTTGTTATAGAACTTGTGTGTCTTTCTCAGTTCAGTTTCAGTAATAGTTTTCGTATTTTCTTATAACTACATTATTGGTTGAGTAGTTATTGGAAAAAAAAAAGGGATTCTCTCCATATTTTGATCATATTTTAGTATCCAAATGTATCAAGTGGACTGTACAATCGAATTTCTAAATACGTTAGGAACAAAATAATTATGTACTCAGTCATTGTTAAACGAAATTATTTATTTCCTAGTCAGACCTTGATTAAAAATAATGATTTCATAATTTCTTTATTGCAACGGACGAAAAAATTCAAATAGACCATTTTTCGTATAAGAGGTCTCGGTCAAGAAAGAGTCATGGTCAACGATTTGCAACTTTTTGAATAATTTTGTCTAGCATAAATATTTTAATGACGTTATTAATAATTTTAATTGCCTTATTTAGGTATAATTTCCATGTTAGTCTTCAATTTATTTATTTTCGAGTTTTTGTATCTAGATAAGTGTTTAAATTATGTAATATATGCCTACTTACATTATTCAAGTGTATATTTTACTAATAATTTAAATACATTACGGGAACAAGTTAATAATCTAGCATTTTAAAAGAAGTAACTACGAGTGACAGCCCTATCCATGTAATATTTTACGATGAACTTTAGTTTACAACCTTTTTAAAAAGAGCACGGTACTCTTGATTAAAAATATTATGTTGATCTATAATAATGGCTCTTCTCTAACCTATGTGGTTTATAAAATTGCCAAAAAATAAAAATTAATCATACAAATATAATGATTTATTAATTATTGTCTCTATAGTATTTAATCTTTATCCATACATGAAACATGGCTATTTAAAATAATTACTCTCCGTCATTCGACAAAACTTCGCAGATGACGCTAATGAATAAAATAGGGTTGCCAACTTGCAGTAAATCATTTACAATACAAAATATCTCTAACCGAAACGTCACATGGTATAATTATCTTATGGTCACATTGTCGCATTGTCGCATTGTTTGTCACACCTTCGTAACAATTATTCATTTATATTTACAACTTAAGTAATTAAGTTTGTTATTTCTGGGGTATGTCGTAAATTAATCGTCTTGGTCGACTGTATAACCCACACGAGTTAACTTGAGACGCGACTGGAGTGCGACATATCTATACTAATATTATAAAGCTGAAGATTTTGTTTGTTTGAACGCGCTAATCTCAGGAACTACTGGTTCAATTTGTAAAATTCTTTCGGTGTTAGATAGCCCATTCATCGAGGAAGGCTATAGACTATATTATATTATTATCATCACGCTAAGACCAACAGGAGCGGAGCAATGCGGGTGAAACCGCGAAGTGTAGCTAGTGTGATATATAAGTTTTTCCTTAAAAATATTACTATCCAAAGTAAGTAAAACTGGTACTTATTTAGTTTGAATTATATTCCATTATTTTATTTATTTTGGTTCTTATAATATTACATTGAAAATAACGTCTCGAGTTAATTCGTACGGGTTTTAGACAACAATATGAATAGGTAGGTAGTTAATAAAATATATGCTATTCCTCTTTAGGGCCTGTTCAGTGCGACGCGGATGACCTACGCGGACGTCCGCGACGGACGGTAAAATGTATGAAACCTTACAGCGCGTTCAGAGCGACGCGGAGCTGTCCGCGTCGCGGAGAGCTATCCGCGCGCGGTCGAAATCGCTCCGCGCCGCTCCTCCGCGCCGCGGATGTCCGCGGGCGGACGGTGCCTGGTTCTAATGTATTTGTTCAGTGCTCGGCGGACAACAGTCACGCGGAGCGGATGTAAAGTACTGTCGTTGTCATGGCGGCTGCGTCAAATGTGCAATAAAGTCGATCCCGATCCGCATCGCACTGAACGACAAAATCATCCGCGACGGACGCAAAACCTAGTCCGCGTGCGGACGGTCCGCGTCGCACTGAATCGGGCCTTAGAGTGCTTATTTGTATATCCTAGTTTAACAAATGTATAAAACCTAGGTCATAGCTTATTTTAAGCTAGTTTTAGCTAGTTTTAATGTCTCGTATCTATAAAAAATGACATTCCTGAACCGAAATATAAAATTAACATATCCAATTATATTGAAAATTTATGCACAATATATTTAAATATAATTACGTAGCGTGAAAAGCAAAAAAACTAGCCAAAGCCTAAATAGTAATTACTATTTTTTTATGTATAGAAATTGCTATTTAGTATCTACTCGGAGCGTAACAAAGTGCAAAATATGTAGGTATTTATCCCCATAATATTTATATTTTTATTCGTCGAATAATGTATAAAAAAACGTATTCTAATTAGTAATTACCCGTATTTTACAGTTTACGTGACATTTTAATATTATCGTGTAATACTTTATTTTTTTTATCCCAAGCATTGAAAAATCGGCCCTAAGTCTATAATAAGCTAAAATTCTTCTGTGTAATTAGGTAGGTAACTTATTGCATTTCTTTAAAATCGATCGAGCCTTTACAGTAATTTAAAAGTTTTCATTTTCATTTTCTCATAATTAAGTTCATACTATTTTTAACCGATTTAAATCAGTATTAGTTAGTCTGTGGTATTAGATACGAACCTGGCTTCTAGTTTTTAATTTTTATGATCGTTTGAGCTGCGCGGACGCACGATGACGTCACGATCCGGAGTGACCTTGTAACATTCAATGCCAAGATCGCTAGTAATATTTGGGACCGGCGCGAGCGCATCCATTCTACGTCAGTTGGAACGTTACGTAACTTATAAATATTGTTTATCCACTTGCTAATGGGAAAAAATAGACGTTCTATTTTGCTTTTTCTACATACAGATGTAAAGTTTATATTAAGATTGGTTACATTTTGTGACGCTATAGAAATGTCGAAAATAATGCAATCGTAAAATTGTCTATTTTACACGCTTTATACCTATTAGCTTCACCTGTATGTTTGTAACCGACTTCTTTGGGCGCGATTTTGACCCACTTTAAACGGCCAGATTTCGTTCAAACTTTGTAGATTTATTTAGGACCGATGACAATACACTAATTTGATAAAATAAATAATAGTTAAAAAAAAATAAAAAACACGCGTTTTATAGAAAACCGAACTAAAAGCGTGTTTTTTATTTTTTTTAAACTATTATAATTATTTAGTGTTAGTTAAAATATTTTTATATACGCATGTGTTATAAACGCATTTGTCCATTTTTACATATTACAACATTTTAAATTAATGGTCTTTTCCATCAATCCATTATTTACATGCAAAAAACGTTATGAAGTTAAATAATATATTTTATTTTTAGCCACCCAGTCGTAAAAAAATGTACATATGATAAATAATTAAATAGTATTAGTTATGGTCTGCAACTTTTTTTAAATAAAATGTAAAACACTTCATGGTCACGGTCAGGCTACTTATTTGTCTAAGTTCGTAACGTAGGTATCATAATGATATGAAAAAATCACGATTTTATCCCGTTTAAGTTTTCAGGTGTCTAACAAAAAATAGTTACCCCACAGTAATAAATTCGTACCCTAAACATGACTAGGTGGTTTGCTCTAGCCTCTAACCTGCACTTGCCATTTGGGAGAAATTAATTATGCCAAGGGTTAGTTTCAACTATAAATTATGATTTTGGGGTGAAGTGGAATCGATGACACGTACTGTTTGAGTTTTAGCTGAATAATTACATTCTTATGGATCTGTTTTATAGCCTTACTAGCTTTCCGCCCGCGGCTTCGCCCGCTTTGTCTAAAACATAATAAATTATATACTAAAACCTTCCTCTTGAATCACTCTATATATTAAAAAAACCGCATCAAAATCCGTTCCGTAGTTTTTAAGATTTAAGCATACATAGGGACATATAGGGACAGGGAAAGCGACTTTGTTTTATACTATGTAGTGAAGAGTAAACACTAAAAGGATAACAGGACGAGTTACATAAACATTCATTTGGAAATATTGCTTTTTTATTTGTATAATATTGTTAAGACTTCAACGCGTCACTAGATTTGCGAAATACAATAAAGCTCCATGGTATTTAAAAAGCTCAATAGTCATTTATAAAATTAATAAACTGACGAACATCACATAATATGAATCTTATTATCTTTACTTATACATAGGTATTATAAAGCTGAAGAGTTTGTTTGTTTGAACGCGCTAAATCTCAGGAACGATTGTCCGATTAAAAAATTTTTTCGGTGTTAGATAGCCCTTTTATCGAGTTAGAAAGCCAAAAATCATATTATATATTCTAAAGCAGCAGACGCAATCTAAATACAAAACTATAACATTACCTAAGGTTAGGGCACAAAATAATAAATTACTACCCTCAATTAGCATAGATAAACTCGGACAAGACGTTTATCTCGAGAAAATTTAAATGATATAGTGGGTACGGGATTATCGTGATCTGTTTCACTTCAGATTGCTTGGAAAAGCTTTTATGCTGTTTTAGTATCATTTTACAAGATACTTAAGGTAGTACGATAATTCGTTTTGCTTGTGAAGCTTCACATTAGAGCTAGGGAATGTATTTAAAAAGGTTACCTATCTTAATCTCGAATTTTAATATTCCGAATATCATAATCCAGAAAACCTTTGGACATTTTTTCATAACCCCGAATTTTAAAATTTCGAAGTTTTGTTTGCCATATAATCGCAACTCCGAATTTCATTTGCCCATTTCTTTATTTGTACGACGTTTTACAATCCAGACGAATGAGTTCCAGACATACGAAATCTAAATGCACAAAATCCAGATGACCGTAATCCATATGCACGAAAGCCAGATTTTTAAAACACAAATTTTTGAAATACAGTTAATTGATATCCAGACAAACAATGTCCAGATTTTTGAAATTCAAATAAACGATATCCAGCAAAACGTAATCCTTCCAGGGGGACGCAGCACGAACCTAACCTAACCTTCTGAATAGATTTTAACACTTTAACCTTTCTGTAATGGGCAAGTAAAACAATAGCGAGTCGGTTCTGGCACTCGCCGGCCGCTGCCGCGGCACGCTCGCTTCGCTCGCTCGGCTCGTGCGTAGAGGGTCACAGTTCAAACCTAACCTAACCTACTGAGTCGAATTTGATACTTAAACCTTTCTGTAATGGGCAAGTAAAACAATAGCGAGTAGGTTCTGGCACTCGCCGGCCGCTGCCGCGGCACGCTCGCTTCGCTCGCTCGGCTCGTGCATGGGGGGTCACAGTTCAAACCTAACCTAACCTACTGAGTCGAATTTGATACTTAAACCTTTCTGTAATAGGCAAGTAAAACAATAGCGAGTCAGTTCTAGCGTGGGGGTCGTAGTTCAAACCTAACCTACTGAGTCGACTTTGACACTAAAACCGGTCTGTAATGGACAAGTAAAACAATAAATTTACTTACTGACAATGTTTATTTTCAGTCGATAGTAAAGGTATAATCACGATTGTATGGAAATCAAATAAAAAGATTATGAAAATCTGGCAATAGTTTATCTGTTATACGATTATATGGGAACCAAATAAAAAGATTATGAAAATTTTGCAATAGTTTATTTGGAAAATGGTACGATGGGAAACAAAAAAAAGTATTCTGAGAATCTGGTATAATGAGATCTGTATTATGAGAATACGGGAAACAAAAAAATACTTTTTAAAAATCTGGTTTTGGTGCATCTGGAAATTGATTCATCTGGGAAATTAAAAAAGGAATTTTAAAAATTTGTCATTCATTACATCTGTCTTTTAAAAGTTCTAACAACCGTTTTCGGGGTTTTAAGATTCGGGTAATAGAAATTCGAGTTTTTAATAGGTTACCATTTAAAAATACTACTTTTTTTACCACATTGATAATTTTTTCATTAGAATCTGTTACATTAGATCATTTTCTTATACTTAAATAAAGTATTTGGGAAAATAATTTAACTATAACTTGTATTAAAATTAAAACTTAATTGTTAATAATAATTCATAAACTGCAGGTGAATCACAAACTCATGAGAAGCCAAAGAATCAGCTTCATGTAATAAAAAGGATGTCGCATCCTTTTAATTGCTTAAAAATATGCAAAATCTCCGTAACAGATGGACAGTTTATGATACATTTCAGTAAAGCTCAGGCTTCCAGCAAAAGCTACTCTCCCATGAAATTGTTCATCCGATTCCTGGTGGTCCAATTGACCAGATGACCATATGACCCATATATATAACACCTGTTTGAAGCCTTACTTTGCTCAAATACTAACTTTTTACAAAAAAAGCCCATCTTAAAAATACAAGTAAAAAGTTGAACAGAAGGTCAGTGTGATTTTTTGTCAAGATTTTCATATAACATGAGATTCATTACCGTATGTAGGTTTATGAGCTATGAATATAACATTGATTTAATTTAGAGAATTTTTTATGAAAGAATAATAAACGTTAGAGTTTTTACTAATTCTAATTTCTAACATTCTACATATTATTACACTAGATATGAACTTTATAATAAACCAATTTATTATTCATAAAACCCAAATAATTAAAATTAACGTTGTAGCTGATTGAATTCGGCACATTATAAATGAACCAATTATTTTTAGGTGTATTAATTATAAATTAATTTTAAAATTATATATGTATTAATGAAATAAATAAAAAAAATATAAATGTATACCTTACTATTACAAGTATGTAGAAGAAAAGTAGGTACTTAGCAACTTTTTAAATATAAGTGTAATTTAAAAGAAAATTTATAAGGTTTTCACTACAATAGAAATACAATTTCAATGATAAAGTGCATTCTTAAATACTGTATTACACACAACAAACAAATATATCCGCCTCTTAAGTATTCAAATCAAAATTAATCCCATGTGACTTATTCCTGTGCAGTCTATGGCTTTAAAACTCTATTTCCGCACATTAAATTGCGTAACATCACAAAATCGTTTAAAAATCACGCGAAATTTCTTTGAAATTTGAACAGGATGCTCTAAGAGGGATGTTATGACCTGTCTCACGACCCTGCAGGTGACACTTGAAAACCGAACATAATACAAACAAAAATCAACCTTATTCCCTTTGAATAAAGTTCCCAACACCCGCACATAATAAAATTGTGTATCCCATTCAACTTTACACAAACTCGATAGAAAATAGACCTCAATTCATAGGCATACAGCTGTTTTTCGTTTGACGAAGTTCCTTAAGGCCTCGTGGGAAAGATTTTTACGCATCCACGGAAACTTTTTTTGGGTGATTTCCTTTAGTTGTGCAACGTATTGTGTTTTGATTTATCGATTTCTATATTAGCTTTAGTTTTGATCCTTTGCATCTGTTTAGGGGGTGTATAATAGGGGATGAATTGAATGACCGACAGACGTTTATAATTTTATGCTAGAAAATTTAAGGCCAGGTGGCATGAGAGTCTTCCCAGGGTGAAGATGCATTAAAATATTTGACTTAATCTTTATTTTTAAAATAACAGATTGGTCAAGAATGGAGTATTCTAAACGGTAACCTATTAAAAACTCGAATTTCTATTACCCGAATCTTAAAACCCCGAAAACGGTTGTTAGAACTTTTAAAAGACAGATGTAATGAATGACAAATTTTTAAAATTCCTTTTTTAATTTCCCAGATGAATCAATTTCCAGATGCACCAAAACCAGAATTTTAAAAAGTATTTTTTTGTTTCCCGTATTCTCATAATCCAGATATAGTTATACCAGATTCTCAAAATACTTTTTTTTGTTTCCCATCGTACCATTTTCCAAATAAACTATTGCCAAATTTTCATAATCTTTTTATTTGGTTCCCATATAATCGTATAACAGATAAACTATTGCCAGATTTTCATAATATTTTTATTTGATTTCCATACAATCGTGATTATACCTTTACTATCGACTGAAAATAAACATTGTCAGTAAGTAAATTTATTGTTTTACTTGTCTATTACAGACCGGTTTTAGTGTCAAAAGTCGACTCAGTAGGTTAGGTTTGAACTACGACCCCCACGCTAGAACTGACTCGCTATTGTTTTACTTACCTATTACAGAAAGGTTTAAGTATCAAATTCGACTCAGTAGGTTAGGTTAGGTTTGAACTGTGACCCCCTACGCACGAGCCGAGCGAGCGAAGCGAGCGTGCCGCGGCAGCGGCCGGCGAGTGCCAGAACCGACTCGTTATTGTTTTACTTGCCCATTACAGAACGGTTTAAGTGTCAAATTCGACTTAGTAGGTTAGGTTAGGTTTGAACTGTGACCCCCTAGTCCCTACGCACGAGCCGAGCGAGCGAAGCGAGCGTGCCGCGGCAGCGGCCGGCGAGTGCCAGAACCTACTCGCTATTGTTTTACTTGCCCATTACAGAAAGGTTAAAGTGTTAAAATCTATTCAGAAGGTTAGGTTAGGTTCGTGCTGCGTCCCCCTGGAAGGATTACGTTTTGCTGGATATCGTTTATTTGAATTTCAAAAATCTGGATATTGTTTGTCTGGATATCAATTAACTGTATTCCAAAAATTTGTGTTTTAAAAATCTGGCTTTCGTGCATATGGATTACGGTCATCTGGATTTTGTGCATTTAGATTTCGTATGTCTGGAACTCATTCGTCTGGATTGTAAAACGTCGTACAAATAAAGAAGTGGGCAAATGAAATTCGGAGTTGCGATTATATGGCAAACAAAACTTCGAAATTTTAAAATTCGGGATTATGAAAAAATGTCCAAACGTTTTCTGGATTATGATATTCGGAATATTAAAATTCGAGATTAAGATAGGTAACCATTCTAAACAGCTACTTTAATAATAAGATATTTTTGTAGTTTTTAGTGATTAGAATAGATTAACGGAATAATAAATTGGTAAATAAAATACGTAAAAATAATTAGCATGTATCGAAGAAAAGTTCATATTTAATAATACCTATCAGTTATTTCATGAAACACGGTCTAAACTAATAATTTCATTAATTTATGTTATTAGTACACATGCACATATTATTTTTTAAAATAGGGTAAAAATATTAACTTTAAAAGCCATAAAAACATTAATGTTTTTATTAAGTTTCAATTGTAACAGTAATTATTTAACAGTAGTTTAGCGTCAACCGTCGATAATACGTGTGTGGAATAAACGGCTGTTTATTTGTACCACCTGTCTCTTACGTCGTAAGTGTCATAGTTTAAAAAAATAGATACGGCACAGATATAAAATCTGCAATACACATTATATTTTTTTTTCTGTAGGTATGTAAATATACTAAATACACATGTATATCAAGTAATGATTGGAATAAAATACATAGGATAGTGCTTATAAATAAAATAAAAAAAAATATCTCATACTTAATAACTCATATTATCTACAAAAAATACAGACATTTTTTACAATTGCCTACATTTGTATTATCTCCGAAATGAATTCCAAATAACATCTATTTATCTTAATTGATAATAATATTGAGTCTAAAGAAATCGCTCTAAATAAAATTAAAGATAAGACAGCCGATTTAGTTTAAGGTTACGTATATATTATAATTTTCTTCCGTTGTTATCTTTAAATATTTTGTTTGCTTCCTAAGCTAAGAAAAAATAAATAAAATATGGTTAAGTAATAAGCCGACATTTTGTTCAACCAACTAAATAGCTCACATAATGCGTGCTCAAGTGAAATTTGCATTGAACGTGAAACAACATAGCCCTGGGATCAGAATATTACGTACAAAGTATTACAGATTTCTAAAGATACCCCTGTAGTGGTAAATCAATACCATTATCTCGAAACCACTATAAAAATGAGTGATACCAAACAACCTGAACGGATTCTGCGAAATTTGCATCGTTTGCACGTAAATTGGGACCTTATAAATGTGTTGTTAAATGTCAAAATTGCACCCACAGGGCTTAATACGTTCGCCGCACAATTATCGGGAGTACAGCAAACGAAATTGATCTATAAGCTGTTGGTTATAAAATCAATATTGTTTTAATGTCAGGGATACTTCTTGTAAAAATGCATTGCGCAATAACAACCCTTATACCCTGGGGATTACGGCGTAAAATCTCTTGCTCAATCGTTGACGCTTATATTGTTTGGTGATAAAGTAATATAGATGCTCCCGCGCATCTCAGGACACCGGGCGGAAATCTTAATGGATCCTGGAACCCAAACTGACGACGCGATCCATCCAATATTGTGTAGTGTTAATAATTTCCTCTGCGTGTTTTTTAAATTGAATTTTATTACAATTTTTCATCACAGTAACTTTCAATAAAAACTTTCATTCATTCGATTACTCCAAGAATGTAAAATATTTTGAACGATTTTTTATATAGTTTACAAATATGTATAATTTTCTTTTCTATATTTCTTAAATAAGTTTATCACGCCTACGTAATCTAATTATTGGTCTACCTATCATGTCTATTAAATATACCGTAGGCGCTCTATTCAAGTCTAAAGCCAAATCGATTACATCAACCGCTAGTCTAGCCTTAGTAATGTACTAATATTCTTCGAGCAATCAAAATAAGAGTTTCGTGACCCGTTAAAAAAACGAAGACGTAGCATCACCCAATGTTATTACAACTAGCAACCAAAATTAATGCTTTAAAAGCAATTTCTACGCCCAAATCCGCGCTACGTGTTCAATGCCAATATTAAACGGTTTTTTTATTCGGGAGCACGATTTCAAACTTTTTATCTGTCGCTTGGGTGACAAAAGCGGAAAAAACTATCATTGCACGTAAAAAAAGGCAGCTTGGCGCCGTTAATTTGAATCTTAACTCCTTGGACTAAGCGCTGAATTTGTAAATCACAATTGCAAGATTTCGTAGGTTTTGAAGTGGGTCTTGGTCGCTGGCTTCTTTACGCCAAAGTGGCGGAAAACGGTTACTTTATAATAACGTTTTTCATTTGACACGTGCTTCCCGCTCGAAATTTAAATTATCGAACTGTCGGTATAATTTTATTCTGTCGTGTCTAAATGTTTTTTAATCTATGTCCTAACGTATGATAGTGTGATAGAGCTATTTCTAGCATTTTGTTTTTTAGTTTTTAAAAGACCGGTTTGAAACAAAGGGCAAGAGTTACTTAATATTTATGTTATTGTTATAAGATCTATAAAATGAATGCGATCTAGGTAAAAGTTACGTGATGATTAGAAATTGATCTCACGTATCATACATAAAATCAATTAAATTAATAAATGGGCGTGTTTTTACCTGTTATAGCACAAATTTAAGTAGAGACAGAATTGTAATCAATATAGTTTCCCATAACATATGTTCCCACTTCTGAAACACATCCTTAACTAATATATTTTATAATGCATATCATATACAAAAAAAAAACTACAAAATTTATACAAAAAATTTGCACCTAATTAACAGAAACAGATTTCGTAAAAACCTCTAATATATTCGTATCTAGTTTTTATCAACCAACCAGCAAATAACATCATTAAACTATCGCAAAGGAAGATTGAAATTAACTCAGATCCAAGTGCATACACACATAATTGTCCCATTTATATGTGAAACAAAATTCTTTAATTTGAATACTGCAATGTATCAAGATTTAGCTAGCAAAATGGTTTTTATTTGCCCAATAGGTGCATTTTTTGTTGTTTTTTACTGTATTTCTATATACTGTGGCCATACGTCGAATTGAGATATTGCATCTATATCCTAATGCAACGTTTCAATTAGTTTTTACATTAATTAGTTGAATTCTAGGAGTGGTAATGGATCGACTATCAAGAGGTTACAACATCGGAGGAACATGTGGTAGTCATTTGTAGATCAGAATGTTTCAACTTTCTTCAACTTGTTGTTGATGAGGTAGGCAAGGTTTTCGAATATTTCTTTCTCAAATCTTTCCCTACAGTTTTTTTTTAATTATCACATAAATTATGACGTTTTATTATCGTTACTAGATACACCTTATCCCCTATTTTTTCCACTTTGGGATATAATTTATCAAAATCCTTTCCTATTGGATGCCAATATCATGGTGACTATCGCATCACAAATTTCAGCTCGATCGGTCAATAATTACATGTTTTCACACAAGTTTGGGCAAAACATTCATTTGATATCCCATAAAGTTAAAATTTCAAAACATTTCTGCGACATCATAGAGAAGGGTGAACGATTAGTTCCCCAACAAATTGGCCGTATTTCAATCAAATTAGAACGAATCAAAACATTGCTAATTATTTCATAAATATAACATCGATTGGATATAGAAAAGATTTAGTAACCGCTGATTTCTCGCTTCTTACTTAGATTATACGGTTTTTTCGACCATTGCACCAATATTTGACGCATGATTGGATATGACATTGACAATTTTTTGCCATCTGAGGTCGATACAAAAAATATGGCTTTAGTATAAATGATATAATAAGGTTTATAGAAATCTGTGGAAGGTTAAAATTATTATCTATAACCGCTTGAATTGTTATAGATTAAGTTATTAGTTTTTTTATTATAATGCTTATTGGGTAATCAAAATCCTGATAATACCTAAGTTGAAATCTGTTATTGTTGTGTTGTTTCTATATTTAAAAATACACAGGTTTCTAATCCATGAGCCTATATCATCATCGTATCTAACGATTATTGTTTCTTTATCTTATATATAAAATTCTCGTGTCACAATGTTAGTCTGCATACTCCTCCGAAACGGGTGGACCGATTCTCATGAAATTTTCTGTGCACATCGGGTAAGTCTGAGAATCGGCCAACATCTATTTTTCATATGTACCACGGGCGAAGCCGGGGCGGACCGCTAGTAGTTTATATTAATGTTGTGTTTGTAGAATCCATTTCATTCAGGGAATTAGATCTATAGGTATCTAATAAATAATAATAATCAATTAAACCTACATAATTTTTTTTCTTGTCAAGATGATTATAATATGAGCTCCCAACTAGGATTCTTCAGTATGTATGTCGTGGTCATATCGTAGATTTGATCATTTCATGATATGAGTGGCCATTTCACGAAATGGTCGCATTTCATGAAATGGCCAACATGGTTTGATCAGATCGTTAAATCGTCAACGTTTCACGATATGGTCATCCACATTTGGCCAGATCGTATAAAATATATAAAGTCCATAAAACATTAAAAAATTCTGAATATTTTTAGAACTTGTTTATTGTCATATAAGTTAGTGCCACGGCAGTGGCCGGCGAATGCCAGAAGCGAATGGTTTTTGCAATAGAAAACATTTAGGTTAGGTTAGGTTAGACTTTAATAAAGAACGCACGAGCCGAGCGAGCAAAGCGAGCGTGCCGCGGTAGCGGCCGGCGAGTGCCAGAAGCGAATCGCTTTTTAAAAAAAGGAACAATTATAATAACATAGGATATATAAATATATTTATGTAAAGGATTTAAGACGCATTTTTTCCTCAATATAAGATATCCGCATTTTCCATAGTACTCGAACCTCTTCGTCGTAAATTATTTGCTATGACTTTCTTCATATTGTAATAAAACGAACTATGAAGTTTTAAATTGCGAATAATTAAATTTTTGCCAGCGGCCGCCATCTTATCACATAAACACAGCGCTTGCAGCGCCTCTACCAATAATTAATGTAACTATTTTATGATATGATCAAATAATTTTGATCATTTCATGAAAAAACCGCGCGTTTAGTTGGCCATATCGAGAAACGATTTCTTATCATTGATCTGCCCAAACCACATCATGATGTGGCCAATAGACATTCGAGCATTTCATGAAATGCGACCATTTCACGAAATGATCGATCATATCATGAAATGAGCAAATCTACGATATGGCCACGACATGTACACACATAATTAAAGGTCAAATAAATTTAATGAGTACATTATCATTTTTTTTAAATAATTCTATTGACAATCAGCCATGTGACAATCACCTTTCACCTTTAATTGTGTAATTATATTCTAATCATTAATTTTCATCATAATGAAATATATACGCTTTCGCATACAAAAGATCTACTATTTTTGACAATTTAATATCACTGCAAAATAATAAAAAATGTAGTGCGATCTAGTTCGTAAGGAAAACAAAAGTGCCCAATGTAATTTTTTTGATACCTAAGTATTTACAATTTTATGTGCAACAAATAAATTAGTTATTTATTTTTATTAGTTTCATAATTGTCTGCTTATTTCTTAGTTCGTGTACATTGTAATCTCCTCCACAATTAGCAAGGCTATGTAGTAATGTGGCGAAGGCATGAAAAAAAATTCGAGCAAAACAAAAACACAAACAAAATTACTATTTACAATTAAGTACTTACGTTACAAAGTTAATTTAAACTATTTATTTATTTATTTCAGGTAACAGACAATAAATTGTACAGACCCATAGAATAAATACCTTACAGTCTAACATACATATATAATAATTTAAAACTAAACTACATTAATAATTTAAACTATGAAATTATTTAATTGTCACATAATCAATTTGGTTATTTGAATACCATTGTCCATTATTTATATTAACTAGGTTGTAAGTATGAGTTGTTCTCCAAAAAAATAAGTATCAGGACTGCCTACTTATTACTACATATACACATAGGAAAGCTAGTTAACAAATAACAATATTTATACGACAATTCTAAGTTTCTGACTCACAGTATATATAACTTCCGCTAGCAGCTTCCGCCCGCGGCTTCGCCCGCGTGGTGTGTTGTTAAAAGGCAGCCTATGTTCTTTCTCAGGGTCTAAAGATTGTCTGTGCCAAATTTCATCAAAATCGGTTGAGAGGTTTAAGCGGGAAAGCGTAACAGACAGACAGACAAACAGAGTTACTTTCGCATTTATAATATTAGTAGGGTTTTATATACATATTTTCTTAACTTTTGGCATTAGATTTCCCCACTTGAAAAAAAAAGGTTATTCGGAATTACTTATTTAACTTATTTACTCGAAAACTACATGGTAATATAATATGATGAACCTTAACATTATTTCTGGCATAAATAGAAGTAAATAATAAAACTTAACATTATTGTAGATGAAGCTTGGTCTCCGCCACTCAAGTATTGGCATACAATAACCAGGTCTATTTATACTGGTTACCACTTTTCTATGAGATGTATTCCATACAAGTTTCCAACATAATTCAGATAATTTCCATCATTACAATAATTCTCAACGGATGTACACAGGCCTTAACCTGCAACCTCTATTTCAACCTTCAAATTTAAAATTTAAAAATAAATCTATACTTAAAAATAATTGTTCAAATTCTCAAGTACCTAACGCCATGAGTAATTAATTCCAAATCCGGGTTTGACTGTCTTAAATTTAATAATTTTTGTGGTGTATTTTTTATTTTTAGAAGTATTAAGTAATTAATATTAGGTGGAATATCCACTTATTTTTCGTATTCATTTTTTCTGTAGGTATATAAATTATCGTGCCCGGACCTTTATCACAGGGCAGGGGTAAAAAATATTTCTTGAACTATTTTCAAACCTACCGAACGTACACAAAAAGCTTCATTATCAAAAATCGGTCAAGCCGATTCGAAGAGTTTGGTTACAAACACTGTGACACGAGAAGCTATTATACACTAGCGGTCCGCCCCGGCTTCGCCCGTGGTACCCACATGTATAAAGTATCCTATCTCTCAAGTTGGATCGAACTGCACATGGTGTGCAAATTTTATTATAATCGGTTAAGTGGTTTAGGAGTCCATTGAGTACAAACATTGTGACACGAGATTTATATATATTATAAGATAGGTATACCTACGAATTTGTCAGCACATGTGAGTCAAGACTTATTGCAAACAAAAATGTCCTCCTTTAAACCGGTTTTAACTCCCATTAATATTTATTCCAAATTATTTACCAAGCGATAAGTCCCAATTAATTTTTCAATTAAAATATTTAAATACTACAAGCTCTATTTTATTTACTTCCTTTACATTTGAACGTTTTGTTTCTACATAATTGGTTTTTAAAGATTATTATATAAATATATTTTTTCATTACTGTTAGTCAAATTTAACAACACATTTCTATTTTTGATTATAATAATTATAAAAAAAAGGTTTGACTATTTAAAATGTATTTTTAGCGCTTCACTATAAGAAACGGTATTTAAAAACAGGCAGCTTAATTATTATAGAAAAACTAGCGGTCCGCCCCGGCTTCGCCCGTGGTACATATGAAAAATAGATGTTGGCCGATTCTCAGACTTACCCGATATGCACAGAAAATTTCATGAGAATCGGTCCACCCGTTTCGGAGGAGTATGCAGACTAACATTGTGACACGAGAATTTTATATATAAGATGTTTATATCCTATAGGTACCTAGCTACCTACATACTTTTTAGTTCTGCAAGCAATTTTATCCTGTAGTTTTACCAAATCGCAAATATTATGGTATTCAGCCAATGTATAGTGTAACAGTGTTCAACACATTTGAGTGGATTAAAATAAACACTCATATTTCGTAAGATTATAAAAACTTTAATTGCATTTCTTTCTCAACAATATCTATTTTTAACATATATTTTTAGGACATCTAGTGACGCATCTTTTTGTAAAATGTTATCTTTTAATTAATTTATTTGCATGTACGTCATTCTTGGATATAGGTTAATATCGGTTTATAATTTAAAAGTTGTCTTAACATATCAAAGGGAGGACTAATTGATTTTAATTTATCTTCTAAATATATTCATCAATTATTTTCAACACGATACGTTTTTAGATCATTATTTTTTATATTTTTGTAAAGATCAAAATATTAACACTATGATAAAACAATATGACTATCACTATCACTACATAGTATAAAACAAAGTCGCTTTCTCTGCCCCTATTTCCCTATGTCCCTGTATGCTTAAATCTTTAAAACTACGCAACGGATTTTGATGCGGTTTTTTATAAGAGGAAGGTTTTAGTATATAATTTATTAGGTTTTAGACAAAGCGGGCGAAGCCGCGGGCGGTAAGCTAGTATTTTATATACTTCTCTTCCCTGAAATTAAAAACAAAGGAGCCAGTTGTCTACTACTAGGTACTAGACACTATTCCTAACTTGCACATTATAATTAGTATCTAAACGGATCAATACAATATAATCTTTTAACAAAGATGTTCGCAAACACTGACAAATGATTGGTAGCATAAAAAGTGCCGAGCCATAAAACATAAGATTTTAAACAAACAGTAAACATCCTGCGATTTATTCGTACCCGCAAAAACGCCTTATTAGAGCATCCCTCGACCCTTAGATAAGTGCTTGACGATTATTAATTTTGGCAAAAAACAACAGTAACGGAAAAAGGTTTTAAGGAAATTAGTTTTCTGTGGAAAGTCCACCTACACTCGAAGCCTGAAACTCACATTTAAGTGAATTAAGTATTAATGTAATTTACGACTTCCACTTTACGTAGCGACGTAAAAGTTGCAATCAGTCAAAAGTATGTACTAGGAATGAAATCTAAATCTCTTATACATAATATTATGGACAATAAAACACATGTCGTTAAGGACAGAAAATAAACGGCAACAGACGTAAAAAGCTTAAAACAGAAATCTTATCCAACGAGGGGTCAGCGTAACTGTCATAATGAATGACTAGTGCTTAATAATGCCGTTAATCCAACCCCCCTGTCCACCACAAGGGTTTGCACAATCTCATCTCGGATCAACCCTTAGATTAAGCATGTCATGCTTAAGGCAGTGCTGGGGGGTTCGGGAATTCACGCTAATGCGCTCAGAAAAAGTGACAAAGTACTGCATATTTTACAATGTGTCCCTTGTATAACTTTAAAATACACGACGAATACATTGAATACTTAATTACATCGGTATTTTTTCATTTGAAATAAATGCCTATACATTATATAATTAAACATTATATTTAAATTTCCGGAACAGTAGGGCACAAGAATTTATTATCTATTACATTAAGCCTATTTTCATTAGCATTTAAATTAATACTGTTAACGTATAAGAAAGATAATTTCATATAACCATCACTTAAAATATCATTAGATCGTTCAAAATGTGATCAACTTGAATCATCTCACCCAAATCACGATAATTGGCAACAAAATCCAAATTTACTTCATCGATCAGGTCCCGGGCGAAAGACGCGGGAGGAAAAAGACGATATCTGACACATCTGACTCAGATTCCGGTTATGGGATACCGAGGAGCGCTACCAATCCCACCGAATGGGGTTTGTTGGCATCCTCGGACCACGAGGTTGGTGATTTGGATCTAAAGACACTCTTTGGTCATCAAAATCTAATAAAACCACTCGGTATAAACCGTACAGTTAAAAAAATCTCGTCATGTGAACAAATGACTCATAGATTGTCTTTAAATCAACAAATCATGTGTTATAATCTGTTTAACTTATCGCCGTTTTTGTTTGATTTTTTACATGTTTTATTCGCGCTTTTTCTGTGTTTTTTGTCAATCCGTTTCAATTAAGTGTTTAATGTGCACCATAAATTTATTTAATACAAATCGTCCAATTTGTTCGATGTTTTTTGCTGTTCTGATGTCTTAGTATATTTTTTGCTTATTTAATTTCGCACTGCGGCAGCCGTCTAAGAAATTGTTCAACATGAATAAATTCTTAGTACGCAAAACAATTTTAAATCGAGCGGAAGGAGCGGTATAATACATCAATTTAACACAGATTCCTTTCGAATGGATCCTTCACGAAGTCCCATTAAAAGTCAGGCACCACCTCGAATTTCCAGCCTCATGCCATTAAATAGTGCTCCAAACTTTAATTATGTTCAGGCTGTGACCAATCGCGATCGTGTCTCGCGTACTTTGACTAGTCATGCAACGTGCTACTGAATCCTATAGCTCCAGTAAACAGACGCATTAGTGTCACCGACGACTTTGCGACTATCACCTCTAACTTCCTTAGATCAGGGCTCAAAATCAGTAACACTTAGAACTTTATCGACAGCGGCTCGAGCTACAGCCGCTGTTAGCCTGCTATCGACGGTATGCAATCTGATTTGACATTCTAATTTAAGTTCTATCTGAGATCACATTAAGGTTAAAATTGACGTCGCCGCTTTAAAAGAGTATAATAGATATTCGAGAATGACTCGTCTATTGTCAGCGATATATTTCGTAGCCCAAAGGAACGTGGTCCACAGTTTCATTGTCGGACAGCGAATAACGTCTCGATAGGATGACGCATCACTTTTAACTTAGAAACTAATTTGGAATATCACAATAAGTATCAATGGCGTACCGAAACAACCTTTTGAATGTGCAAAGCGTACCGGCATTCTGTTTTATAACACGTACATGGCACGCGCAAAGATACCTACTTATAACTTTAATGACTGGATAACCAATTATATATTCAATGGAGTTTTGAATACATCTTTAGGAAATAAACAAACAACTGTATTAACATCAATTGTTTACTCAATTAACATCGAGGTTATTACTTTAATCAAGGTGCGTGAAAACCTCCGTGAAGGTGGCATCCTGTGTTTATTACCGCGTTAGTCTCTTAGATAAATAAAAAGATCCAAAAAACGAGTACGATTTGTTCCGGCTCTCTGCGGATGTCGTTCAAGGGCACATCACTTTCTGATGAATCCAATGATGAATTTTAAACATTAATGTAAACGTGACTATGTTGTTCGTTGGTAGTATGCATGATGTAATAGTATATTTTCGTATTACCATTGATGTAATTCAAATGTCACTTTGCATGTAACACAGATATATGCGACACATTATTTTTTTTTTTATTTATTTCAAATCACTCGTGTTTGTACTATAAACGTTACCTAACGTATTGTTTCTCTTCATTCCAGGTGTTCGGCTCAAAGGCGGACTTGCAACTGCACACGCAAATACATCTACGAGAAGCGAAACCCTATCGTTGTACCCAATGTCCGAAAGCGTTTGCGAACTCCTCCTACCTCGCGCAGCATTCTCGCATACATCTCGGTATCAAACCGTACAGATGCGAGATCTGCCAGCGAAAGTTCACCCAGCTATCCCATCTGCAGCAGCACATTCGCACCCACACCGGTGACAAACCCTATCGATGCACTCAAATCGGCTGCACCAAGGCGTTCTCCCAACTATCCAATTTGCAGAGCCACAGCCGCTGCCACCAAACAGACAAACCGTTCAAATGCAACTCGTGTTACAAATGCTTTACGCACGAGAAAGATCTCCTCGAACACATTCCGAAACACAAAGAGTCGAAGCATTTGAAGACGCACATTTGCCAGTACTGCGGGAAGAGTTATACGCAAGAGACGTATTTAAGTAAACACATGAACAAGCATGCGGAGCGAGCCGACAAGCGGCCACCGATATCTGCTTTGGGTCTGAGCGGGCTCAATAGATCCCTGGCAGCGGCCGCGCCCACTTCGGCTCCTTTCGTCGACCACCCCTACTGGCCAAAAGTAAGCCCCGACTCTGCGGCGCACATGTCCGATGAAGGCGGTTATCATCAACAAAGAGAGAGCGACGATCACCATGAGCAACAGTTGCAACAACAGAGAGCACTGTTTGCTCAGCACGAGAGCCAGGATGATCGCATTCAGCCCCCGGTTTCGTCGGCCGCGAATTCAGCGTTTACACCGATCAACTCCATGGCGCCTCATTTGAATGGGCTCTCGCACCACAGCGCCCTGCCCACGCGACCCTACTTGTACGACCCCCTCCACTTCCAGCAGGGCAAGCAGCAGCCGAACTCTTTCCCCAACCAATTGATATCTCTTCACCAGATCCGAAATTATGCGCATCAACCTTCGGCCCTCTTGCCCGCTGAGCACATTCTTCCTCACTCCCTCTCTCACAAAGACAAGCAGTAAATCTTGCCGTTTCTTAGTAGGTACGCCTATTTAATACTTTCGATGGTATTATTAGACTATAAAATAACGAATATTAAAAAAGTATTTAGAATCTCGCTCTCCATGACAGTTGTATTATGTATAAAATACGGAAATGTTTTGTCGTTAGTGAGGCGAAATTCACATTTTTAGACTTATATCGATATTGTGTATAAATACTCCGGAATACGAGTAGATAACAAATTTACTGAGTACGAAATGTGATTTCAAGAAATCTAACAAGTTGTAGCTTAATGATTAGTTCTCGTCAAAGCACAGTTACCCCCAATTCTAAGGTTGTACTTGGTATTGTGATGTAATATAGGATGGTTCGTGAGCTCGGAGGAGATGCACTGATTGCTTTCAAGAAAACTAATCTTTAGCACGGAGGAGTAGTCAGCAATAATGTAACAAGCAAGCATAATGATAGGAACAGAGTACACAATATAAATGCATAATAAAATTGCTTAACAAGCATAATATTATTCTCGTCTTAGATGTCCTGTGAATTTTAATCACATTTTGTCTTGTAGTTATGACTCAACGTACTGAATGTTATACAAATATTATTTTACATATTATATGTACAATGAATAATTTTAATGCACATTTTAAGAGTTTTAAAAATTTCTGCAAGTTCTATATTGAGGACTTAATGTTAAATAATGTTAACAAAATCTCAGAGTTCCTGATAAGAAATAGCAACAATATCGATAGAACGATTTTTATCTAATAGATACCTAACTGGAGCGTATATTTCTTTTGCATTTTTATGGCCTGGTTTAGGACCATACGGATCTCTGTGAACACTTTTGCACTCAGTTCCTACTTAGATCGATTATTATCTTATTTAGCTTTATTTTTCTTCTTTTGCACTTTAAGTATTTTACCTTGTTTGGAAAATGTGCTCTTCCTTCAGCTCCCTTATGATGAATTCAAACGGTGTACTTTCAAAGTCAATGTTAGCATACAATGCCGAATGTTTACGATGGTTACATAAAAATTATTTATCATTATTAAATTAAGTACATTGTTTTTGTGATATTAATATTGTGTTCAAGGTTAACTTGGTCAAGGATATTAACTCAAATATTTTCTTTTATTTTAAAGCAAGCAATATGAATATTAATGCAGGTTTCAATGGTTCTGAAGGCTGAATACATTTTCTGATGGCGTTGTATGATAATTTTATAAACTACTGACGGGTTGCCAAAATCTTTTATTTCCACATCTTTGTAATCAATCGCAATTTGTATATATTTTGTAAATATGAGGCAATTTTTTGAAACTTAAATTTATTACATTTTGTTTAAGTCTAAAATGCTTATGCTCAATTATATTAGACGATATATTAAGATGTCTGATTGCTTTAAAGGAATTACTTTGTCGTCAATTACTTCTGTTTGGGATTTATTGACGTCTAGATTATTTTCAACTGTGGATCGTACTTAATGTTGGTATTTTTCGTTATTTTTTATGAATACCGACGAAGAATATTAGACAATACGTATTCAATCTGATTATTTGATCTTGTAATAAAATTGTCTAATGATCGTGGTCGAATTAGAATAATTTAAAGTATACGAACATTGTTGATTTTTTTTTATTTCGAAATTGTGAATCAATTCTAGTAGGTAAATGGAAATGTGATAGGAAATGAAAGGGTGAGGAATATTTTTGAGAATAATTTGTCTAAATTTGTTTGCTATTGATCTTTTAGGTTACGAATTGTTAGGTTGTGGTTATTTGTGATTGTGCCGCTGTCCCGAAGCTGTCTGTCGCGTCACAAAGTTAGCCAAATGCTAATTTAGTTCTTGTACAAATGAAACATTGTTTTTATTGTAAACTACGGCAATATTATCTCTTCCGAATTGTTATTAATAAGTGATTGCACTTCTTATGTATAGTATTCAACGACATGACATTAAACCGAGAGTTTTATCCCAAATTTTTCGTTTATAATTGGTTTAAGGGTTTAAAGATCGCCAATATCTATCTATTGTAAGTAGAAATGTGATATTGTAATTGATTTTTTTTAGTTAAGTGTAAACTTATTATAATGATTAAATTACATATTTTTGTAAGTAATTTCGTTTTATGATTATTTCGCTTTGTCTAGCGTTCCCGTTTAAGATTTTAGAAAGTGGACGAAATCTTTTGTTACTTAAAATCAAATAAAAATTAATTACAATTATGCCAAGAAACTGTACTTTTATTTACACCCCAACCTTCACGTTTAGCCCTTTTTTATATAATAGGTAGCTTTAATTGAAATACCTATGTAAGTTCTTTTTTTTCGATTTAAAAATTACAAGAGGAGTAATAATTATAGTCTGTAGCTATACTTTTATTCAAACGTAAATTTAAATGTATAACATTACAATTCAAAAGCACTTCTGCAAGAAATCTAGATACATATATATCTATTAATTAATATTTGAAAATAATTTTGAAAAATGAAATAATTTTTGAAACTAATTTCGTTTCTATTTTATTAGAAATATAATCACAAACTTTATTATTACACAATAACCTATAGTAATGTGTTACACAAATACACGAATACAGATATAGATCATAAAATCGATACCTAGGAATCCTGCAGAAGCAATTTTCACTAAATGAATTTCAATCTTAAAAGTTTACTTAGATACATAGATTACTGAATTATATGTTTTACTGGTTGCCCCGTCAAGCAGTTTTCAGTTTCACTTTTAGACCTACATACATAAAAAGTTTCATTAAAATCGGTCCAGTCGCTTCACAGGAGTTTAAGTATGACTCGAAATTTATAGATCTAGCTGCTAATCCCTATTTAGCCTGGTCTTGAATTTTTTTGGAGTTATCATCTTTTTACAATTACCAACACAAAATTAACAAACGATAAATATTCAAAATCGGTTCAGGCCTTCTTGAGAATTGACTTAATAGGAAGAAGTTACAAGAAAGAACCTGTTCAATGCTTAAAAATAATAATAGAATTCCCATCCATTTCTTGTCAGCAAATTATTTATAATCTCATAGGTTACTGATTTCTGGCGTATTTTTTTTCCTTCGACACGATGATAGCAGCTCTACACAAAGAAGAGGTTTCTATTCTATCGTAAGTACTAGGAGCAAGTAAGTATATAATAAGAAAAAGGGTAAAAATAAAAGAAAAATTGAACTTTATCTATTTATTTAGTTAACAGTCGCAAATAATACATATACTTAAAGTAGGTATTTACAATATATGGGGTCATTCTACCTACGTAGGTAAAACTCATACAGCACAAACCATTCAAATTAGAAAGCAAATTACAATACACTTAGATTAAATAAGATACAATAGCTTAGAAATAAGGCCATTAACAGATACAGATTTTATGGGGTCGAGTTAGTAGAATTAAAACGGAAAAAGAAAATCACGTCTGAAATGGCCTTAAAGCAAAAACTGTGCTCGAATCCAAGAATATTTTTCGGAATCACTTTTTTTAAGAAAAAGTTGTAGAAAAATGTATAAAGAAACAAATTCGTGCAGAGTTTTTGTAAAGATATCGCATCTTACACCTTACGTATAGAGGAATATTTTTATTTTATATGTATTGTCATTTAGTCGCCCTAATACTAAACGAAAATCATATAAATAATGATGATAATAAAAAAAGTAAAAAAGTTGATAATAAATTTAAATTGAAAAGCGAATAAACTGATAAGTATGGCACTTCCAAAATCCTAATTAATAAAGAGCTTTAAGATGACTAGAATATCCGTAAAGGATATTATATTTGTTTGACTAGCAGTCACTTGACTTGTAAAACAACAAACATATTATGTAGATTTACTTCCTTTTGTGCAAGTAAAATTTAAATATAGTGCAATTAAATGCACTATATTAGTAACAAGAAAAATAAAACGCTCAGCAATTTGTCGTTACTATATGTTAATTCTATGCGTAATTCTGCAGCTTGATTTTAAACTATTATTATTTATACACATGGTTCTTTTAATTCAATCAAATCGTTAAAAAAATGAACTTTAACAATTTAAGATTAAGTAAGTTCTAAAATACAATCTTCAGGCACTTAAAGACTAATTTCGTTTATTCAAAATTTTTAATAATAGAATTTAATAATCTTTAAAAAAAACTAAAGAAATGAGAAATACAAGTAACAATTCCGAAACAGTAGACAATCATTCTTCTACAAATCAATATAATATATCTGGCAATGAACAAAATGATTTTAAATTTTTTACTTTATATAAAAATGAAACAAAACCATCATTACAAATTCCGAAACATTTATCATCAAAAATAGTAAATAATCTAATAGAATAAAACAATTTTTGAAACACCAGACGAACTAAATACGAAATTACAAAAACATGGCTGAAAAAAAAACATTACAAATTAACCTAACAAAATCGAAGTAAATCTACATCTACATTTTGATCTAGATGATCTAGACCTCGACCTTATAAGGCGATCCGGGGATATGTTCCTCCCCCCACTTGACGATCACAATGTACTCCCCCCTGTCGCGCACTACGTACCAACACTCGTAGTTGTTTTTACCTTTGTGTTTCAGTTGGACCTCGTCACAGGGACCTTTGGGTCCGTAGATACCGACGTAGAGGATGTTGTTACCTGGGGAATAAGAAAAATTGATAAAGTTTTCGTAATAAACAAATTATATTAGTGATATGAAATAAGGCATGAATTTAAAGTACTGTAATACAGATTGGAATCAAATTAAAAACATTTATAAATATAAATTTATAAAGAATAGAATGCCATTAAACCAAAAATATCAAATTCAACATTTATAAAGCAAGGCTTTTTTTCATTGTTTAAACGCTAAAATAATCACGAAAGTCTGGTTCGAATTGAACAACAGACAAAAGCTGACTAACTTTGTGTTGGCTACTACATTTTATCGAGAAAGACTAGGCTATAGATACATATGACTTATAAGAACAAACTATGAATGAAAATTGTTACAAAAAAATAAGAAAATATTCCTATTTAGAGTAGTGATATAATTATTACGATTTCCATGAAAAAATTTGCAAAAATGGGGAACTCTTTTGAGAGCATACAAAGTTATCATGAGAACTGAGTCAATCTCCTAGGAACCAAGTGGACTTATAACAAAAAAAAATTGGGAAAATTATGGAAAACAAGTTTTCAATATTTACCCGCATCCCCAGCATGTACAGTGAACTGGTTGTGTTTGTTCAGATACGCCTTCTTCAGGCCCATGCCCTTGCTCGTGACCTTCGTGGCGTCCGACTTGAAGTGGGGAAGTACTGGCCCTTGCTTCTGCGCAGCTTTTGATACCTTATACATTTTAACATTAATAAATAAATAAATAATAAATAAAATGTATGCGTGTACACACGTAAGAAGTGAAACTTCTTTATGACCTTAAAAATGTCACGAGTATGGCGTAACGCAAAAATGTCACGCGTACGGCGTAACTCAAAAATGTTACACTAAATTTTTATCTAACCCCGATAAAGAAGTTTCACTTCAATAAATAAATACTTCAGGACAATTTTCACACACGGCACAATCTGATCCCATACTAAGGTTTCGCTTGTGTTATGAAAACCATATTACTGATAAACATACATATATATAATTTTTAAATTAATACTTATATAGATAATTAACACTTAGACACAGAGCAAACATCTATGTTCATCACACAAATATTTGCCCCGGGTGGGAATCGAACCCACGACCTCTGGCTTGGAAGGCAGGGCCACTACCAACCAAGCCAACCGGTCAGTCGAAATACTAAGGCGCGGGACATATTATATACAAGCGGCGCCGGTGTGCATCGGGTGCGCTATTGGCATTTTGTATGCAATAATTTTGGAAAGGCGGCGCAACCTTGGCACAACCGTGGCGTGCCGTCTCGACACCTGTCCAAAATTCTTTCATACAAAATGTATAAGAAGCACGTGGTGCAAAACAGATTCAAGAGGTGCGCTTATGGCACGCCCGCGCCCGCGCCGCTTGTGTTTGACCCGCGCCTAAAACTAGTTGTTCAGCACTACTCTTATCAGTTATGGGTATGAAAAATAGATATTGGCCGACTCACAAATCTAACCAACGCACAATATTTCATGAAAATCGGTCCAGCCCTTTCGGAGGAGAATACTAACATTGTGACACAAGAATTTTATGTGTATGTAGATATAAACTGTTAGAATATTTATAGGTATATTATAAATGTTAAAATAAATTGTATTAATTAATAATTGTAAATACGGTGAATTAAATAAGTACCTTTTGTACTGTTTCCACTGTCACTGAGCTGGTTTCTTGCGCTCCGATTTCTGCTAAGTTCTCTCCTGTAAGGAATTTTTTGGTTTAGAGACCAAATAAATGGTGAATGTAAAAGGAAGAAGTTTATTCATTACTAGCTTACCGTCTGCGGTTTTGCCCGCGTTTTCAAAGAAAAACCCACATAATTCCCGTTCCCGTGGGATTTCCTGGATAAAACCTAGTCTATGTTGCTCAGAGAAGATGCAGCTTTCTAATGGTGAAAGAATTTTTGAAATCGGTCCAGTAGTTTATGCGTGAAAACCATACATACATACGTATACATACATAATTACAAACCTTACAAAATAATATTATTATAGATTATAGATATTATAGATAAATAAGTATAAGTATAGATTGAGTTATGAAGATATCAATAAATAAATAAACGTTTATCGTCTGAATCATTAATCTTTCAATTTGAAAATTTTAATACGTAAGTAGCATTTATTTGTTTTTTTTTTATTTTCTTTTGGATACATTATACAAATCTACAAACCTGCAGCCTCAATCTTGAAGGGTGAGCCGACAATGTGGTGACCGTTGTACTTAATGCTCATGTAGTAGAAACCGGGGGCCAGAGGCGTGTATCGCACCTGAAAATATAATTAGAATCAATGGAAATATTTAAATCTGACTGATTTTATAAAGAATTTTTAGAGACAAAATTGTGTAGTAGCACACCTAATTTCAATTACAGGAATAATTTGAAAGAAAATTTTAAGTAGATAATAGCGAACTAGAACTACAATTCTAAATGAATTCTAATTAGTTTCAATTTCCAATAATAATGTGAATGTTACACGCCTCATAAGCGGAGCGTGGAAGTAGTGACTCTACTCTCGCCTTATAGTTTACATTGTTTTGAAAATTTTCTAATTAATATATTTTATATAATTAAGAATGACTAAGAATAATGAGTTAATGCGACGAAGAACTTTCTTACCAGGTTATCTTAATTCCTTGTGAAAATCAGCAGAGAGAAAAATAAAATAAAATATTAAAACTACTTTCTCACGACAAATTCAATAAGGATGTTTTAAAAAACATCATGCGAACATCTAAAAAATATTACTATTAAATCTCAATTAAAACCCAAATAAACCCGATTTAAACCCTCACCTTATACCCCTCCTCCACCTCAGTACAGTCCATGGCCACACGTGAGGGGCCGTCCATTGTCACCGCCAGGATTCCCGCTCCGGCGTTACATGTGTCGATTATTAGGTCCGTTTTGGCGCCTAAATAAAAGATTTTTTTTTAAATTCGTATTATAAATTAATTGTTTTTAAACGAACAGAAAAAAACACCAAGAACTGAGTTTGCATGGTATTTGGTACAGGTAAAGTTTTTTAATCTAAGTATACCAATCTTTATAATCTTCTATAGTAAACGGTATTTCAAAATTGCTTCAATGTTGATAAGGAACAACAGTTTTCAATGAAACAGATGACATGAGTCATAATATAATATAATTATTTTCTTATAAAATATCTATTATTTAAGAGTAATTGAAAAAGATATGTCATAACTGAATAGATACCTAATATGTACCTACACATATATTTTAGACAATATGTTCAATATTATGTATTTTTATAAAACTTTATATGTTTGATGTGTTGTTACTTAAATAAATAACAAGCTATTTATTATATAAATTTTTAAAGAATAGAATAAATTCGATCGCTCTGGCGGGTCACGAGTGGCTGAATTTGTCAGGCATCCGCCCCGGAATGGCGCGAAAGGATGTGGGTTCGAGTCCCGCTCAGTGATCGAATTTTTTCTATTCTTTAAAAATTTATATTTATAAAGCATTTGAATGCCATAAAACAAAAAAAAAAATTCAAGCTATTTATTATCTCACCTGTCTTAACAGTTCCCAGACCAGCTCCATGCGCGTGCACAGCAGCTGGATCAGCGTCATCCTTACCGACCTGGGAAACAATCATTAAGAATTAACACCATTTTCTTCACGTGGAAATTTCCAAAAATATGTACTTGACCGCCTCATTGGTACAGTGGTTGACGCGTGAGCGGAGAACCGAGGGGTCCTGGGTTCGATTCCCGGTGGAGACGACGAAAAAAATGTCTCGGTCTGGCAGGACACAGAAGGCTGGCCTACTTGTCCCTAAAGATAATCGATCAGTGAAACATACATGTATGGATAATGCTGCCCCTTACCCCACTTGGGGACACGGGACTTCACTTACAAGTGAACTTATAATATGTACACTTGGATAGCGAATGCTTAAAAGCTCAAAAAGTTCTGCATTGATTAAGTGCCAATTTGGACACAATATTGCGAAATAAGGCGTTATAGTTATTGCTGGGTACAGCAAGTTATTTATGAATAGAATACCTCAATTATCAATCATTTACTTTACTTTCTTACAGCTATACTAAAAGAAAAAAGAGTTTTATAACTATATTTTAACAATAGTTTTAAAGTTTGCATAATGCCAACGCGTTTGCATTTAATAAAATAGACGAAAAGATTTACGTACTTTTACTTTGACCTAATTTTCTTTTTGCATAAAGACGTCACTAATAATAATTAATATGCAACTGACGTTTATGGCGTATTTAAAATATAACTGACCTTTTGAAATCCTTATTCAGTGTGCCTAATTAATGTCTAGCAAGTCTAATTAGGTTTCTATTTAATTAATGTCGGTAGGAATAGCAGATGGATTAATTGGAATAAAATGTTTGATAATATACTTGAATATTAATATAACTGTAACTTGGTTTAAATAAAATGTATGAATTTTCGCGTAGTTTAATAGATGTAACGCCATCTAGCGGCGATTGTTTTGAAGCACAATGTAGGGATATGACAAAGCTGATAGTTTTTGTTAAAATTGATTAGGTATTTCGAGTATAATATTCTAATTAGAAAAAAATGTAATCCCTTTAAGCATACCAATTGGCGAATTTCATACAAAATTCCACACTTGAATTAAGCCGAAATTATTCTTTAAAAATCGATGTTCGCATTTCTCGAATTCACAACTTCTGAACATATTGTAAACCGCACATTTTGACCAATATCAATAATTATCAAGTGATCAAACTGTCCATAACAACAAAATCCTATTTTTTGTATAAAACACTCATAGAAGACAAAGTCAATTATTATATCAAACATAGAGTTTTCCTTCACCATTTTTTTTTGTTTGTGTGTTGTAGATTTTTTTGTTGTTTGTTGTAAGTTGTGTTGTAGTTGTTTATACGCCAATGGTCGATACAAACCTTGATCCTCAGCGGAGACGCGGGTATATGCACTCCGTTGAACTTAACATTGATGTTGTGGACGCCATTCTCTCGTGGCATGAACCTGATGGAGTACTGGTCTCCATCTATGTTCTGGATGAAGCAGTCGTCTGTCTTGCCTGTTGGGGATACCACCTGGGAAATGGTAAAACTATGTTAAAGTATCTATATATAGGTAATACGTAATATCTATACTAATATTATAAAGCTGAAGAGTTTGTTTGTTTGAACGCGCTAATCTCAGGCATTACTGGTGCAATTTGAAAAATTATTTCGGTGTTAGATAGCCCATTTTTCGAGGACAGATATAGGCTACATATCATCACGCTAAGACCAACAGGAGCGGAGCAATGCGAGTAAAACCGCGGAGCATAGTTAGTACGTAATATTATGTACAATAAAGGCACAGTATAACAATATTATCTATATTATTCTGTGATAAAGGTGTATCTAGGAGTCTAATTAGATAAATAAATGCTTGAGTTTGATTTTGGAATGGGAGAAAGTATTAGAAAAAACTTAGTGATCGATTTACATAGTGAATGGATTCAATGTTTCTATATTTCTTATCCATAAAATATTATATGATTTGATCACATAATTCTATTGCTAATATTAGGTATACAATATACATACATACAGGGAATCGAATGAAGTTTTATATTTAAAGATGCAATTGAAACATATATATGTTTATGGATACAAAACGATTGTGTTAAAATTCTCTATTCCCCAATTTTCCATAGCCCTTTGGGATATCTTTTTCATTCATTCAGAAGATTTAATAAACAATGTTTAAATAACATAGCAATTAGAGACAGGTAAATTAACTACACTTAATTATTAAATGCGTTACAGTCGCCTTGAGAACGACCTTAAATTTGAGTATAATATAGTTAAGATGGCTTCTACTAATTATTATTATAATTAATTACAATGATACGTATAAATAGAGGTCAAATTTAATGAAAATTCTTGTATTCGCTTTTGGGTTGGAATTAAAAATAAACGTGGATTTCGACACGAAATTATATTAATAGTTATTATAAAATATAAGTCTGCAGTCTAAACATGAAAATGTGTTCATCTTTGATTTAAGGAAATAAAATATATATTTTTTTTAATTCAATTACTTAAGTCTCAATTTAAATTCAGCAAATATTTGATGATTTGTGTGACAGTGTCTCTCTACAGGGATGCTAATGTTTTAAATGTTAGAGGACTTTATATTTTACATGCAATCATCTCAATGCACAAAAAACTCTTAAAATCTAATTTTTACACAAATAACTCGAAACGGCTATTAAGAGCACCAACCCCATTGACCAAATGTTTCTTTTCCAAACGTTTTCAAAATTTTATGTTCCCATTCTTGTATAACAAATTCAGTAAACTTGTTAACTTCCGGCAATTCACATTACTCAATATTAAATCTAAATTGATAAGCATTCTAGTGTCCAAAGACTATAAGCAGACAGAACAGATCCTAAGAATACTTTAACTGTACAATTGTATAAATAAGCATATAACTTTTATTATTATTACTATTACTTTAAGTGACCGTACCGTACTATGTTCAAAGTTGCATTGTATTATACCGTATACGTGTTGGACCCTACGTGAACCTCCATTTTTATTGTATAAATCGTTTTATGGCCCCGCGAGACAGGCTGTGCCTAGTGCGGGGTCCGCTGTCATAATCTGTATATATTTTAATAACCTTCTTTTGGCAAATAAATATTATTTTATTTTTTATTTATTTTTTTATTTAAGAAAATCTAATCAATCACACCATGAAAATGATAGTTTCTAAAATAATTAAAATCTAACACATCATTTCAGACTAAATAAATGGATTTCGAAGTTGAAAATAAAAGAAATCACAAATTAAAAAAAGAAACACTTCTTTCACACTAGATAAAAGGCAATAAATCCTACAGCCTTGCCCTATCCGTCCAAGATTCGTATCCCACATAAACAACACTGACCAAGTGTTGCCATATTAATTTTAATACCGCATCTCATGAAAATGTGAGTAACGGCCGTCACGTGGTCATGTTTTATTGCCTTTTTTTGGGGTTCCGTACGCAAGGGATAAATAGAAACCCTATTACTGAGACTTCGCTTGTCTTTATGTTCTTCCGTCTATCACCTTTTTTGAACCGTGATAGATAGAGATAGAAATATTCAGAGATAATATATATATTTATATTGCTGCTCTATCAACAAATAATAAAAATCGAAGCAACGGTCGGCGCGGTCATATATTGGACATTTGGCAGTTTATATTATTTGTACGGAACCTTTACTTTCGCGAGTCCGAGTCGCACTTGACCGATTTCTTTTTACAAATACCCGCATCGGCAACTGGCCAGAAGTGGACTGATGGGGAAATAACTAGGGAATATCGCCTTTGGAATATTAAAGAATTGAGTTTTCGTATAGACGAGATTTTTTTGTTCTTTGGTTTTATTCGCGTGGGTTATAGGTATATATTTATGTTATATATTTTGTCTTTTTCTTAACAAATTAAAGGTCATCAATTGGTTTCATCGTATTGATTTTTAATCTTTTAAATAATTTAGTTATTCAATATACGAGATAACTTTAAAATGTAGAGGTTGTATACGTAGTATATTATTATTAGTCTGTGGTAGAGGTAACAATACAAATGTGTAGTGTGTGTGTAGTTATAATAACATGATCCATCATCAATAATATTGTCGGTTTTAAAACAGAATAATTTGATGAATAATTTTAAATTTGAATAAAACTCAACTCTACTAAAATTAAATAATTTTTGGCACACTGGTATTAATATTGTGATATTTGAAATGTTGCCAAAGAGATTATTATTTACAAATTGCATGAATTTATATTAATACACGACATTAACTTTTGCATGCATTTGTATCTTATTGAATAAAACCTACTATTCTACTAACAGATGCTCCTTGGATGCATGTATGTTACTCGATCACGCCAGAACGGTTAAATGGATTTTGATAATATCTGATCCTTATAAATTAGTAACAAGTACATCTAAACTTCTTACAATTAAGTAGGTAAAGGTAAAGTCTTATACTATCGAACAATTTCTTCTCACAATGATTATTGTATAAATGTTCTTTGAATGGCACAATCTTTGAGGGCACAATAGTCTGTCTATGCGCAGAATTCAATTTTTCAATTTTATACAATACCACTATTCAAGGGTCTATAAATACGGGAGAATCTGTAATTCGGATCGTATTCGTGTGTGTGTTTATATGTTTAATTATAATAAAAAACATAGAAATCAAATAAATTGAAAAATGTCTCTACATTTTATCAAGAACCATTAACGCCTGCAACAGTGACAAAATTGCCTTATGTTGATCTATGTCTACCTACTTATATTGAAATTCATGAAAACTCATGCCATGTTTTGTCGCGTAAATTCATTTTTTTTCAAATTAAACGTATACGTAAAAAAATACTTTTACAGCGAAATAAATTATGCTAAGAACGTCAAGCTAAACAGAATATTACTATAAAAAAATAACCATAAAAACCATATTTATATGTTATTTTTATCTCTGCGTAAAGATAAGGAAAAATATCATATTCACACAATAAATCACTGACCCCATTGTGCAATGGCAGTTGTCCATCGGGCATTGGTCTGGGGTTCGATTCATATTTAATATTTGGGGTAAACCTTTGTGAATTAAGGCAATTCGATAGATTGATTGATGGCGTGATGGTATGGAAAATAATTTATTGGTGTGAATTTTAAATCGACTTTCGTGTAAGTATTTGCATTTAAATAACTATAATTAAGTAGGTAAGTACCAATTTTTCTTATAGTTTTTATTAATGCCTACTTTTAACTTAAAGATAAATATAGTACTTACTTCCCGGGGCTAGCATCATCCATATATATGCCTATCCATTTCACTACATAGTATAAAACAAAGTCGCTTTTTCTGTCCCTATGTATGCTTAAATCTTTAAAACTACGCAACGGATTTTGATGCGGTTTTTTGTAATAGATAGAGTGATTCAATAGGAAGGTTTGGTATATAATTTATTAGGTTTTAGACAAAGTGGGCGAAGCCGCGGGCGGAAAGCTAGTAAATAATATATGTACTACTCAAAAGAACGTTCACCAAGTTTTCAAGCAACCATTAGGTATTACGTATTATATTAAGGGTTAAAAATCGAATTATTTATAATGGTCCTGGAGCCAGCAGCAGATTTTATGACCAAGTTCCTCTCAAGCGGTAATTAGTAAAATGCATCAAAGTATAGTATTATGAAGCCTCGTGAACGTCAGCTGGAGCTCGGTTGGGGGGAAGAGCGGTTGTAGCCTCCCATATCAGCTGACGGTTTTTCCACCAAGATACAGCCAGCTGACATATATATTTATCCACAGTTACATATAAGCTATCATCAGGTAAATTTTTGTTTGAGAGGAAATAACGGAAAATAAATTTTTCTTTAAATTTAACTTTCATGTTCGAGACACCAGCTGACGTATAATACACCATGCTGTAACCAGCTGACTATTTTTTTTCGTTGAGATATTGGGTTAGCTACAATTTGACAAATTTTTAGCTGAGAGGAAATGAATGAATGAATGTATTTTTTTTCCTATGTGCGTGGGAGGCTACAACCGCTCACCCCCCCAACCGAGCGCCAGCTGACGTTCACGAGGCTTTATAATACTATACTCTCATGCGTCTGACGAATTATCTCTTGAGAGGAAATAATGAACCAAATTTGCACCTGGCTCCCTAACCATAAAAGTTATCAATAATAATTTACATAAAACAATTTGAAAAGTCATGTTCTTGTTGGATTAATAACATTTTCAATTTCAGCCAATGTTAAAAATATATTGTCATTTAGAAATACATCAATTAGAGCAGGCTCCAAGGAGATGTTCGTTTGCATAAATAGCGGACCTAAATCTGACTTCTGATATATATTGTATAGATCCCAGACATCCTATAAACAGATGTTGCCAACCAGTTTTGTGGTCCCCTTCCCCGCACCCCGGTAATTAAATATGGCATACAAAGAAAAAAATAAACATTTCCAAAACATGCCGCGTGGGGTATCAAATGAAAGAGCTTATTGAGTAGATCACAAATATATAGCATACTATAACATTTCTTACACTTTCTCTAAGATTTTTTAGAAAATTTACGAAAATGGTCCATTTTTGAGTTAACTTTAAACCACTATAGATTGAAAACTCATGAATATATTTTTTAAATTATTATTTTAAATAATTAACAATAGTCCATTGTTTACGATTCAATAGTTCGTACAGTGAAATAGTTGCATGGGGGAGTGGGGGGAGCATTCAAAGATGGCGAGTATATTTTCAAGTTTAGAAGAGGCTGATGAAGTTAAGAGGCTGATTCAAGAATGTTCTGCCATATTTTTCATTCTGTCAAACACAACGACAGTGCAGAGATAATTATTCTAAGCCCTGACACCGATATTTTTGTATTAGGCCTTTATTTCTGGCATAAACTTGAAAATATACTCGCCATCTTTGAATGCTTCCCCCACTCCCCCATGCAACTATTTCACTGTACGAACTATTGAATCGTAAACAATGGACTATTGTTAATTATTTAAAATAATAATTTAAAAAATATATTCATGAGTTTTCAATCTATAGTGGTTTAAAGTTAACTCAAAAATGGACCATTTTCGTAAATTTTCTAAAAAATCTTAGAGAAAGTGTAAGAAATGTTATAGTATGCTATATATTCGTGATCTACTCAATAAGCTCTTTCATTTGATACCCCACGCGGCATGTTTTGGAAATTTTTATTTTTTTCTTTGTATGCCATATTTAATTACCGTTGTGGGGGGAGGGGGACCACAAAACTGGTTGGCAACATCTGTCTATAGGATGTCTGGGATCTATACAATATATATCAGAAGTCAGATTTAGGTCCGGTATTTTTGCAAACGAAACTCCACTGAGAGTCCGGTCTAAATGTTTTCACCGTGAAAGTTATTGACGTATGTGGTGGATTTAGTACGCGATTTACCTCTTATTAAAGAGTCTGTAAAGGAAATTAGAGTAAAATACCAGGATAATTTAGATACGTAGTTTTTTTTACAAAAACTCTTCTAATTATGAAAAAAGTGATATTTGACTACTGGTAACTAATGAAGAATCATGTTATTTATATGTAATTAAGGATTTCTGAAAAAAACAATCTCATTATCCTTCATTCAAAAACCACACGATTAATTTTTAAACGCTTTTAACCTACATCTTTATCGAAAAACATAGGCATAGATTTTTTTAAAAGCTCTGTTTATTTGGACCTGAGATGCCTTTGCTTTTCTTAAGATGTGTTAGAAACTTCTTATGTATGATCTGTATTCAAGGTATATGACGACATGATACTTCATAAATTTTCTTAACAAAGTGCAAAGTTTGTTATCTCAATTTTTGGGTTGAAATCTGATTTATAGTAACATAGGTAGCCCAGCAAAGATATCGTCCTTGTACCTCTAATTGCTATAGAGGTATAGGCAGTGGGAACGTATATGGACTGAAGTTGATGAAAAAACTAATTTAAATAGATATAGTCTCAAGATAAAACTACTTACAGTTCCACTAAGCTGTCCCTTAGCACCATTGAGTCTGATATAGAATTGTGTTGGTTTGTCCACTTGCGCGGAGTCCGGGAACTGCGCGACCTCAAGCAGATGAGCGTCTCCCACCGCTGGGCTGATGTACACCTTGAAGGGAGAGTCTGGTATGTGCTGCTCGTTGAACTTCAAGCCGATACGGTATTCACCTGGAGGATAGCATGGTATAAGAAAGAAAGAAAATAAATTTATTGCCAAAAACCACAGCCAAAACATTACAAAATTTCTCTTAAAATTAGGCAAACGGACACAGACTCAGGAAAATGCTGCACTTATACAGCGCTGATTTACAGACTGTACCGGTGATTGAGGTTCGTCTTAATATTATAAAAATTGAAGTGTACTTAACATAAATACATAAGTAATTGTTTGTAGTGTTAAAAGTAATACTTAGTGATTATCAATGCCCTCATTTATTGATTAATTGGTTTATATTTTATTGTATCATAAATCATTGGAAAAAAATCTAGATTATAGTTACACATACTTCTCCAAACACAAAATATTAGCTCTATAAAATATTATTATCTTGATTTTGATAAGGATTTCAGTGTAATCATGAAGAAACAAAACATAAAACTGAATGCATGTAGATATCGAAAAGCGTGACTTTTTATTGTATTCGAGATGGAATTAAACATTCACATTATAATATGTATCACCTATAAATTATACTCCATTTGGAACTTATAGTATACTGCTTGATGCAATATTTAAAATAATTATTATATTACAGAATTTTTGTAAATTGTATTGTAGAGAGAAGATGTACCCAGATAGAAAGAAGGAACTAGAGCTAAATCTAGTGGGCGAAAAAGTTGCAGATAATTTATTGTTTTATTTATATTTAAATTGGAATTAATTTATCCAAGGACAAAACACACGGAAACAGAGTCTTTCATAAATTTCCCAAACCTCGCACACCTGGTAGTTGGCACATCAATAACAAATCAAACGACATAATTTACTAATCCTCAAAAGTACCGACATTATTTGCATTGATCTAAAAACCCGTTGAAAATGCGAAAAAAGCTCAACAAAAACTTCATTAGAATATAAAAACTGTTTTTCGGGGAGAAGCTGTCAATCGAAATGAGCCACTAACGATGGATAATAATTCTTCTTCGACTCGCAGAGAAATTTAAATTTTGCGTTATTTTTAGAGATCCCTCGTATACCTACTACAGGTATTCTAAGATATCCACGTCTCCTTTCTAATGTATTCAAGACAACTAGTTTTAAAAGTGTACTTTAATAAAGAGAGAATTTTAAAAATGTCCAGAAATATTTTATTTTTCTTTGCTTCCACAGATTTATCATAGAGCAGCTGTGTTACAACGAATTTGTTTCAATCATTGTCGTACAGAACAATAAAAAACTATCTATACATATAATAAAATCGTAGGAAAGTCAAAACTGTACATTGAATATTTTTTTAAAAGAATACATAATCCATGATCTATAATCGATATAGAAGCCAAAAACATAGTTTTTAGAATTTTTGTCTGTTTGTCTGTTTGTCGGTTTGTCTGTTTGTCTGTTTGTCTGTATGTTTGTCCAGTCTAATCTCAGAAAGTACTGCACGGATTTACTTCAAATTTTGCATGAATATTACTAACAGGTCGGGTCAGGCTGTTATATACATATTATCATGCTATCACCTTCGGGGGAGGAGCTGTGAACCTTTATTTTTCTTACGTATTCCGTGTACTACGACAGCGTACAATATAAAGACTCATGTTTAAATGTTGTTTTTGAGTAAGCCATGCTATTGTCTACTTTTACACTATAAAAACTACATCATTTAAGTAATTTTGGCAGAGAAACAGTATAATGAATCTTAGTAGTATAAAGACAAATTTAAAACAGCGCCATCTATGAGATTTCATTAAAATTAAATCAATTTACATAATATTAACGCTCCTTGGAAATTCATAATTTAAATATTATGATGTTGGTGAGTTTGTTTTTTTTTAAAGTTAAATAAATAATTCATATCTTCCCAGAGTAAATTTCAGGTGCGCTTATATTTCATGTGAATATACTAAATTTTTATAAGTGAGGGTAGATGTTTATTATTTGATGTTAGTTACAGTTATATAGGTAATAGACGTAGTATTTGTATTCTCTTTGGGTAATAGTATATAACAGTGATTGTGTTCATTGGTTACATTTTTAAAAATCTTCGGCTTTTTTTTAATTTTCGCCTTCTTGCGTTCCCACAAAGGATAAGTTGTAGCTTTTATATTTATTGTTTATTATAATTAATAGTTAGACTTATGTTTTTAATTAGTTAAAGTTATGACAAAATAAGAAAATGATGAAATTTTATTTTTATCATGTATAACTTTTACAAGACTATATTATACGCCCAAAGAAGGTCACTTTAGTTCTTGATAAAACTTTATTTGTTAGTAGCTTTTTATTAAAATTAGGTACACTTATCTTTTGATTTTTTTTTATTTACAGATTCAATGTTCATAAAAATTGACGATTTGCGTGAGGATGTAGTGGAAATTAGTAACCCTGCGCGTGGTCAATCAATATTCAATACATATTATTATAATAAAATTCTAGAAAAGTGATGTCTGTACAATGAAAATATGTAAAAAAAATAGCAGGGGTTATTATTAAATCGATCTCAAACCCAAAACTGTAGTTATAATTTTTTTTGTCTGTTTGTCTGTATGTTTGTGCACGCTAATCTCAGAAACGGCTTATCCGATTTAGATGCGGTTTTCACTAATATATTGTGGTAATCTTCATTTAACATTAAGTGTTTATTTCATGTTAATCGGTTTGTAAATAAAAAAGTTATGACCATTTCACGGCGAACATTTGCAAAGGCATTCTATTGTACACTATACAGTGTACGATAAAACGTAAGTTATCTATTATACGCTACAGTAATTATTCCTTATAAATGTCCAGGTGATCATATCGAAAGTCCCCAAGGGTGGGGGGGTAAGCTAAGGTAGTAGGGGGGGAAGGGGTCAAATTAGAATTATGCTTACTTCTAGGTAAATTTTATACATAAAATGTCCTTTAAATTATGTCGTATTATATTTTTAACCCCTTTTAATCATTTTTAACCATCAAAAAGATGGGTGATAAGTGTTTGACCGCTATGTTTGTCTGTTTGTGCCACCGTAGCTCGCTAACAGGTAATACGAATTAGATGCGTGTTAGGCAGCATATTTTCCGACGCTGGTTCTTAGATAAAGTGTATCAAAATCGGTTCATCCATTTATTATACCTAGGTATATAGAGGTAAAAGTGGGAATGTGGGAAAAAATATTAGTTATATTTTTATCCAATTCGGTTTATCCATTTATTAGATTACAGCGGTGAAAGTGGGAATGAACAATAATCGAATGTGGTCAATACTCAAGCGGCATATTAAAATATAAAAGAGCAACGTGTTTTATCGAAATCGGTTCATCCGTTTATTACATTTAGGGGTGACAGTGGTTAGATAAATATACCAAATGGAGCATCAAACGACAGGATATGACGTGTACATATAGGTATAATTAGATAATATTATGGTTTACATCAAAATCGGTTCTGCCATTTACTAGGTGTGGAAAGAGAAGGGTTGAAAGTCTGTGAAAGAAGAGGGGGATATGGGAGCGAGAGGATAGCCACACCCTGGAAATTTTGAACTCTACTCAAAGCCACATAGGCCTGGCTCTTGGCAATTTTTTTTCCTAAAGATACCACTTCTTTTGCCACTGTGATCCATTACAATTTGTGCACGGTTACGGCCCAACTTAAAAGATGTCAAGGAGCAACAAACTTATAGATATCAATATGATGTAGGAATGTAATATGGAGAGGTAGGTCTCGCTCACTTGAAAATATCACATGAAAATAAGAAACCGAAGTTAAAAATTTAAAAATTAAAAAGAAAAACCCAACGCAACGAAGGAAAAGGAATAAATAATAATTTTACAAACTTCCCGACGATCTTTAAAATTAAGTACCATTATAAAAAAAATATAATTGTATATGATATGATAATGATGGTATGGCAGCCCCGATGACTTTGTTTTTTTATTTTTATAAATATTTAAAATGGTATTTATTTTTAAAGATCTTCGGGAAGTTTGTAAAATTAGTGAAACTTTTATTACATCGTCTCAAACTTTTTGGTCTGTGTAGAGCATGTCGCGTGACGGTCGGCTGCCGAATAGGTATAAAGCAGTATTCGGAGACATTATCGTACAAATACGATAATTTTGTGCCTAAGTTTCACTTTTACCGTGGTTTCATAAAACCACACAACATTTTTTCCTTTTTCTATGCACTTTTCTTCGTTGCGTTGAGTTTTTTTTATTTAATTTTTATTGCACGGTCTAAACGGTTTAGTTACTACGGCGTGAGACAGGAAAGATCTGAGCGCTGAGACAAACGTCAAAACGCAAAGGAATAGAATCCGCTATCGATACTTATTATTGTCTTAAGCGTATGATGTTTTGATAAGGATTTGTTCACCTTACCAACGACGACGACGACCACGAACAAAATTTTCATCCAGTCGTAATTTAACAAAATTTTGCAAAACACAATTAAAAATAAATTATTAAAATTTCCTGTCGTTCTGGTGATCGGAATTTTTATTTTTGAGATCAACGAATGAAAAAATAGATTTTTCGTAGAAACGGTTATATATATTGTCAAAAACATCCATACAAGGAAGGAAGAAAAATAAATTTGCTCCCTTCCCTCCTGGTGCCTAAAAATAATATGACATAATTTAAAATAAATTTTACGTAGAAAATTAACTAGGTATTTATTTTTATTTTTTAGCTCAGTTTAGTAATAAATTTTACTAACAGTTCGTTTAATTATTTATGGTAGTACGTGTTTATTCAATAAAAGTTAAGTAGTAACTACCTACTATGCAGTCACTATTCCACGCGGACGAAGTCGCGGGCACAGCTAGTATAAAATATGAATAAAATCGTCTACACCCTACTACAGCACAAAAACGAGATAAATAATGAATTAATTCATTTCAAATAGATACATACGGAACCTCATAAAAATATGAACAACTCACGCTTCACCATTTGCAACAAACAACGCGGTAGGCATATTGTTGTTGTGGATTTACATTTCGAGTGTCCTTTTTTCAACATGTTTTTACTGATTGTGCAAAAAATGCGTTTTGGCTTTTTTCTTTAATAGTGGGGAGAGTAGCACAGTACATTTTGTAACAATAACTGGCGGTTAAACGGTTGTTTAAATGGGGATTAGGTTGCGCCTAACGTTTTAATTATACATATTATACTGAACTAATTTGTATCGCAAAGTAAAACACTCTCTACTTTTATCGAAATCTTCTACAAATTTATGAAAGCGTGTTTGTTTCCTTTACTTATTTTTATCTTCATATAAATAAATAGGTCAAGTCTAGGGCTGAAGAAATCAAAACTGTAATAAAGTAATAAACCGTAGGAATATTTCAATACCCACAAAATACCGAATTGGCTTAATTAACAGTTATGTGGTTGATCAGAATAAACTCTTTTTTCTATTCAAATACCTATGCTATAAATTCAGGCAAATAAAATGTATAGCGTGTTATTCACAATAGGTATCGATATGTGACTGCATTATTGGTATTCCGTGCAGTATGTATCGCAGAAATGTTACCAATGTGTGATATTTTCCTCACTTATAGAAGATATAAGTTTAAAATATCAACCCTACCAACGTGTAGTCTAACTAACCGAATTTATAAACTAAGACTGATACAAATTGCACAGTGAGAGCTCAGCAAAAACTAATATTCGAATAGAAGACGACTTTTGAGGTGTATAATAAAATTGACAGTTATCGTATATAAATAGAAAATAGAGCTGTCGATAATAATTTTTTACACTCTTTGGTTATGTAGAGTTAAAAATTTAAATTTATAAAGAATAGAAAAATGTATGTAGAGTTAGTTTAATTAGCTCTACAATTACGAAATCACGGCAGTTATTAAGGGTTTAACAGACGTTTAAACCAAGATTAGTATATTTGTATCAATAAACCTTTAAATACAAATAATGATGTAGACAATATGCAGCAGTACTGACAGGTTGCGGGTTCGATGACCCGTGCAAGTAAAAACGTAATAGAGATATTTTTAGCATTTCGCAGGTGTTTATATCTCACCAACATATGTTTAACTATGTTAATTTTCCTTGTTTTTCTTAACACTATATGAAGTCATAAATTATCTTCTATTATTATCCATTTTATTTTCAAAATTATATAAACGTATGAGAATGACAAAAAGCTGTGTTTTCAGGGTTTTTATTTATGCATTATGCATTTATGTTTATTTATTCCAACATAACTTCTAAATAAGTGAACATATTTGGATCGACATTACCTACATGTCATTCTATGTGTCACTTTATAAAAATATTGTTTATTTCGCTCGGAGCATACTTTAAAACAATATGTATTCAAACTATGTACATAATGTGAACAAATAAAATATGTTTTATATTAATTTCAAATTCGCTAGTATATTAATCATATCTTGTAGGGTTAAATTTACATTATTTAGAAGTAATAAGACATAAGTTAAACATGAAAATATAACCCAGCTACATTTCAAATCTCTACCTATCCATTTATACTAAATCGCATTACCATTCGTTGATCATTGTAAGAGTATCACCACAACAAACGTAATCAACTTTTGCATTCTAATAGCCACGCATAATCGCCATCAATACCCTAAACATACTTCAATCCTTTTTATACCATCTTACTATACCCGTAAATATTTACTACCCAAATATCCGATGCAGCATTCCGTCATAGCGCGTCGTCTGCTTCCTAAACAGTTATTTTTTTCCATATACACCGTGCCAGTCAATTAAAATGACTTTTAAACACCAAAGGAAAGGAATTCCGGCTCTAAACAGAATTTGTCCGGGCCCATTGTTGGGGGACTCTGAAAAAATTCGCCGAGCATCCGACAAAGAAAGCGCGCCTTTTTGCTGATGTCGGATCTTCATAAGTGTATTAGAAAAATTTCCGAGTTATCTAAGTGAATAATGACTTAAGTTGCGTTGTTTGTTTGTGGGACAAAGGGTCGTTAAACTTGTTTCGTCTGCGCCGTTTTTTATCGATTCGACGACTGATATTGTTGCACTATTTGTAATTCTACGTTTTGGCAACGTTTTTGCCGGTAATGGACGTAGAATAATGAAAGTTATGTAGTTCAGCGGTGCGTTGGTCAATCGTGGCTTGGTTTTATTGATTCAGATTTTTACAGTTATTTAGTTACTAAGTTGTAAATGATAAGAATAGGCTTATGCATTTTCTCGTCAACTTACATTTTTGTCTCTATCCAACTACTAAACTGTTTTCCTGCTAACCTCTCCAAACGAGTCATATAGTTTGAGTAATAATGTCATATTTATGTGAATATTTAATACTAGCTGTTTCCCGCGGTTTCACCCGCATTGCTCCGCTCCTGTTGGTCTTAGCGTGATGATATAATATAATCCGAGCTTTTCCTCGATAAACGGGCTATCCAACACCGAAATAATTTTTCAAATCGGACCAGTAGTTCCTGAGATTAGCGCATTCAAACAAACAAACTCTTCAGCTTTATAATATTAGTATAGATTTTTGTGATTATTTGTTCCGACTTACTCTACATAAAAATAAACACGCTTTATCTGGCAGTCTAATACGATTTTTTTTATTCTATCACTATCTATGGGATATTGTTGCATAAACTTTGTAAAAAAATAAGTTTATGACAGTCTCTTGATCAATATAAGGTATTTCTATAGAATTTACGTTAGGCAATGTTAATTATAAAAGTTGCTACAACAACGCAGTGAATGTAAATTGTTTTTCTATTCTTACATTTGTTTTGTTCTCTTCACTGATAAAATTTCTGTTCTTTTTATATTACAAAAGATTAGCTATTCGACAGATCTTTCAAATTTTATACTTTTTAGATCGTCCATGACTATTCATAATTTGGCATTAATTTGTTTAAACCGTATGCTCTTTTTAAAAGCACATAGTTGTTGTAATATATCAATAATTGAAAATTTATGAAATTTTTAAATCCACAAACAAAGTCAAGGGGCACAGCTAGTTCATAACTATATCCCCTACTGGAGTAGGTAATTATGAAACAAAATATGTTAATAGATCTAACCAGAGAATTGTTTATCTGCCAACATTAAATTGCTATTGCGTACAGATGACGTTAACAAATGGCGCCATAATTGAATCCAATTTGCATAATCTACAAGTTATATTGTTTATAGCTTTTGCGAGTTATTTAAAGTAGGTATTTAAAAGTCGTTTACATTTTGTTTACATGGGACATTAGTACTTTTTGTTTAGTGTTCATTTTTAATTTATAGTGTGGAATTTTACTGATCTCTACCTATTTTTGCTCTAGTTTTTGTCCGCATTGGTTATAGGGTCACTGGTTTAAATATACTATGAAATTAAAAAAAGTGTACTGTATTGAAATCTTATGGTAAAAGTGATTCTGAACTCAAAAATAGTAAATAATATGAAAAAATATTGTATCATCAATCTCTTTTTTTGCAGCATCTATCTCAAATAATAATCTGATTTAACGTAATATGGTACGTACCCATTTGTCACTCAACCATATACAAATTAGCCTATTTGGATTTTTAGACTTAGGTTAAACAACCCAAAAGATATAGGTAATTATATAGGTACCTACTATAAAATGTGCTCTATGTAAAATAGTTGTTATTGTCGAAGCGACAGTCGTGTGCACTATCCATCCACCGTGACAGTTAAACGGAAAATTTAATGGTATATTTTAATAATTAATCATGTCAACATAAATGCAAAATAACCGTATAATTCACGCAGCCTTATCGTGTCCACATCGGACTTAGCAAGTCAAATGGCATCCACCCCGCGGTTCCATACAGAACTCGGCGGTAAAAAACATATAAACACTCATATGCACTTCATAAATAAACTGACTTGTTCCATGCTAACCACGCCCCTCCACCGACCGGCCAATCGCATTGCCTTGACCACGAACGCGGCAAAATACCGCGGGCCATTTTGACAGATCGATTTTTAAATTTTTTTTTTCTTTTTTCCGCTAACTTTTTTAGCGATGCTGTCGCGATTTCAGCCAGTGATTACTTGAATTTACGATATAGTTTTTACTAATGTTTGTGATAATTCGTCAGTTTTTCGTCGCGTTCTTATAGAGACTTAAAGGGTAAAATATATTTATAGGCCACGTGTGAATTGTCCTAAATACGTTGGATTTTTTGTTCACATTTTGTGCAAGTGATGTGCACTGGATTGCGTCATACGCGCTTATTGGCGAATCATTTTACAGAGAATACCTATGTGACTAAGTACGTATCGAAACAACCGTAGTACAGTAGCATCTTTTAATCTGCTGAATAATGTAAAGTTCATTGACACAGCGTCCAATAAATTCTGATACCAGGTAAAATTGTCGAACACCTAAGCAGAGAAGCTATCATTTGAAATATAGTTAAACCGATTTTAAACAAAATTATATTTAAAAAAAATGTGTGCTTGTACTAGTGTTCACACGTAAGAAGTGAAATTTCTTTATGACCTTATTTTTCAAAAAATAATTTACTACATATATATATGCAACTTTACAGAAATACGTCGAATCACGCGTGGTAGGGATAAGAAAAAGATGGCGCGTAGCGAAAAAATGTTACACTAATTTTTTTTCAAACCCCGATAAAGAAGTTTCACTTCAAAAAGAATAGGAGTAGGTACTTACCAGGCTCATCAACTTTATACGAAACGTCGCAAGATCCATCCTTCCTGTCCTTAAAGTCAATCTCTGCTTTGCTGGGCCCCTCAAGGGAGATGGCCAGTTGCCCGGCCCCAGCCTCCCTGGTCCACACGTTGAACTCGTTGAAGCGCCCGGCTTCACCCCGCTCGAGGCCGGTGCCCCCAGCCTTCACTAAATGGGCCCCGGAGTCCCGGAGAGGCCCCACGGTGAATTGGAAGGGGGATCCTATAATATATTTATTTATTTATAATACTTCATTGTACAAACATGAATGGACAAAGCAGAAAAAAAAGAACAAAATTACAAAGGCATCATTTGTACAAAAGGCGGCCTTATTGATGAACAGCAATCTCTACCAGGCAACCTGGTAGGAAAGGAAATGTAAGAAGGTCGTGGAATAATATAGTAATTGTTTATAAAATCTGTCTTGTTAAAAACCAGAAAAAGATCGATTCAGTCAATTCAACATCATTCATTATAACATTGTTGTATTTTTGGTTTTATTTTATTCAAGTATTTCTTTTTTGTGGTGGTATTCTATTGATGCCAATTTTCTGTGTCATACTGTCTCGCTAAATCAACGCTTTTTTCTACCTTTATTTTTATTTTATTTCAAAATATGTTTTCGTTCATTTGCTTATCTAGTAGAGGTAAGTATTTATATGGTTTTTTTTTATTAGCACATATAACTACTGAATATTATAATAAAAATATAAGTACCTTAAAGTACATATAAATCCACAACAATAACATAAACGTGAAAGTCTACTTATTTGCCTTTATTTTTTGTCAAGACAACAAAATGTCATGGGAGTTTTCCTACTATGTTCGTGCTCTAAAAATATTGATTATTTTTTAAAGAAAAACTGGTATTTATGTCAAACATGTTGACTTTATACAAACCGCAAGTATTTATATACCTAAATATATTTTTTTTATCAATTTCCATTATTGTGTCTAATCTAATTATGAATCCTAGTAATTATAAATGGGAAAGTTTGTGAGGATGTATACGTATGTTTGTTACTCTTTCACGCAAATATTACTGTACCGATTGCAATAAAACTTAGCACACATGTAGAGTGTAACTTGGATTAACACATATGATAGGTTTTATCCCGGAAATCCCACGGGAACGGGAACTATGCGGGTTATTCTTGAAAACGCGGGCGATGCCGCGGGCGGAAAGCTACTGTTACATAACTTGTAGGTAAGTTTTTGAGCGCTAACGATATCTTATACTTTGAATACAAAACAAGCAATATCTCATGATATTCTTTAATTTAGCCATAATACAGCAGTAACATGTGTACAATTTTATTTCTTTAATAATTGCAATTTTAAATAACAACGACCTCGATAATAAGAAATTACTTATATTAAAAAAGTTGACAGCTGTTCACATCTGCACCTACAATATCAAGTGAGGAACAATTATTTATAACATATTTTACGTTTTGACAACTAGCTTTTTGCCCGCAGCTTCGCTCACGACATTGGCCAGACTTGGTCAGACTCGTGCTCCTTTTTTTAAATTCCTTCCCTATTTTTCCTTTAGGAATACCACAGATATTATAACCATACTAATAGTTATATTAAAATTCTGTTCAATATAAAAAAAAAAATATTTGATCAACGGTTAAAATATAACAGGCAGTGAGTCAGACAGTATTACTTTTACGAATTATGGATAATTATTTATTTAAAGATTTGCAAATGTATATGTAACTAATTTGTAATGAAATAGTATCTTAAATGTATGTATGAATACTGCGAATCAATTAAAAATATACGTTTTTGAACGAAACCGTTTTTTTATTAATAGCTCGTGATTCTTTTGCGTTGTAGGTAGGTACGTATGCTATAAAATTCTGCACACTTTAATCGTGTGAGTGAAGTTTCTTTAAAAAATGAAATAAAATATCATACATATTTCCTCGACTTTATACTCTACGTACGTAATATAAAGGAATTATTTTATTTTCTATTTTAAATCAGAGATAAAATTACTAATTTATTCAAATAGCCAAAATGCAAGGTTCTATAAAGCAAGATACATATTATATTGCACGCCTCATAAGCGAAGCGTTGAGGTGGGTACTACTGTCACTTCGCGCAAAACATCTGATTTTTCAAACTTAAAATGTCTTTATGTATCATACATTGCACTTGTAAGATAATACATACACACACATATTAAGAAAAAACACTATTTTTAACGTTCATGATATTTTTGATGTCATTTTTGTTATTTAAACTAGTTAAAAAACAGTTTAAAAAAGTTCTGTCTTGGACGTCCGTGTGTCTGTATGTGCGGATCCTTTTTCTTGTTAACACGTTAGCGACCGAAATACTTTACTAATCGAGTCTTTTTTTTTCTCTTACGCTTGAGTATGCTCAGGAATAGAACCCTTTCATTTTTCAGGGTCTGATTCGATGTGGTTTAATTGTTATTAAATAAACAAAAATAATAATTAATAAATATTTATTAAAAAAAATTATGAGGCGTGCACTTTTGGATTTTCCAAATTATTATTTGTTTTACGTTGTTTTAAAATCGGTTTACCAAACTTTTTTTGCAATTAAAGTGTTTATTCATTCATAACCAAACTCAAACTCGAACATTTATTTATTCAATTAGACTTCTTCGAGAAGCACTTTTGAATCATCATTACATATTTTTAACATTTACCACCGATTCGGAAAGCAGTATCTACGGAGAAGAACCGGCAAGAAACTCCATAGTTGTTCTTTTGTAAATGTATTTACTCACCAGGAATATGAATCTCCCTGTACTTCACAGAGACCGTATGGACCCCCAGTTCCTTGGGCACGAAGTGGACGGAGTACAGACCATCCTCCACCTCCTGGATCTCCGCGTCTTCGGAGACACCCCCCGGGCTGGTCACCGTGGCTGCCAGGTCGAAGGAGGTGATTCCTGGACGAGGAATTGTTATTAATCTATACTTATATTATAATGCTGAAGAATTTGTATGTTTGTTTGTTTGAACGCGCTAATCTTAGGACCGATTTGAAAAATTCTTTCGGTGTTAGACAGCCCATTTATCGAAGAAGGCTATAGGCTATATATACCTACCTATCATCACGCTAAGACCAACATGAGTGGAGCACTGCGGGTAAAACCGCAGGGCACAGCTAGTGTATTATAATTATATTTTATGTAATTAGGTACACTGATAGGTACTTAAAATAAAAGTTTTTTTTTATTCTAGTTGTGTATTTTTTAATTTCTTTGTGTCCTAAAGATGTCTGTAATTGGTATTTTTATAATTGTAATTCCATATGCCTTGACGGGTAGGATATGGCTGGACCTCATGATTGTATAACACCAGAATTGTACCCATGTTCAGGGAATAAAATATTTGAATTTGAATGTCCTGATTTATTTGGCAATTTAATTTTTTAACACGCTTACTTAACACTTTTAAAATTACATCTTATATATAAAAATGAATCGCAAAATGTGTTGGTAAGCGCATAACTCGAGAACGACTGAACCGATTTCGATAATTCTTTTTTTATTATATTCCTTGAAGTACGAGGATGGTTTTTATGTAGAGAAAACGTAAACATGTGTCATGTACCACGGGCGAAGCCGGGGCGGACCGCTAGTTACACATAAAAGACAGATATGTGCATGTATGGCACAAAGATATAAGAATACCTATAGAACAAATTATTAAAATTAATAAAATATAGTGGTGGTCATATTATAATTAAGAACGATCTGAAGTACTAGAAATTTTTATTTAAATAATGTCATACACAGAGATGTGCACCTTCTGAGAAGCAACTAGTTATGCCATAAAATAGCCACATTAATAGAGCAACTAAGTTTAAGAATAAATAATAAAATCGCCAACAATATTTTATTCAAAAATAATTTATTTTACCAAAGCAACACATTCAAATAATAGTGAAGCTGGACAAATAATTAAGAACGATTAATTTATCTGCTCGGGAATTGATTTGTATGACACTTTCATTTAAAAAAATTACAATAATACGTTGCGAGAAAAATTTGTAAAGCAAGTTAATACATTTTTAACTAAAATTAATATTTAATAGCATGTCCACGGCTTTTAATTACTGCTTACACCGGCGAGGCATTGACTCTATTAATTTTTAACATTTTGCTAGAGAAATAGAGTTCCATTCTTCTAAGAAAACGTCGTACAGCTCCCTTAAATTTCGACACTGTGTATTTGAAACCTTTTTCTTTACTTCGAACCACAGATTCTTTATTGGGTTTAGGTCAGGGCTGTTAGCTGGCCAGTCCAAAACAGAAACTGACTGCGCTGTTAGAAATTCCTTTACAGTGTGTGCAGTGTGCTTTGGATCATTGTCATGCTGGAATGTCCAAATAACCGGTAGAACTTCTTCAGCATAAGGTAACATTTTTTCTTCCAGTATATTTTTGTATTGGAATTGATTCATGTTACCTTCTATCAACTTTACAGGTCCAACACCATGTCCAGAAAAGCACCCCCAAATTTTCCCATTTCCACCACCGTGCTTTAATGTAACTTTCGTGAACTTAGGGTCGAATTCTGTATTCGGAGGACGTTGAACATATCGTTTTCCATCGGAACATACTCTGTTTATTTTCGTTTAGTCAGAGAAAAGTACATTTTTCCACTGTCGCACAGTCCAGTTTTTATTTTTTCTTGCAAATCTAAGCTGGGCTTGCCTGTGGCAAAGTTTCAACATGGGTACTTTTCTTGCTATCCGACCGTGCAATTTTTCTTCTACCAAACGTCTTCGAATAGTGCGTGCTGAGATTGCTGAAGGGTTATTTTCGCCGAAATATTCTTTTCTCAGCCCATTGGACACTTTAAAAAGATTTTGTTTCACCATACGGACGATGTTTCGGTCATCTTGAGGAGTTGTTTTTTCTGTCTTGGCATACGTGGGACATCTGAAGTTGTTTGATACGTATCAAAATGCCTTATAGCATGGAAAACCATAGTTTGAACATTGCAGATGCACTTTTTATAACACCAATTCTTCCCGCGAAGTTTTATTATAACTTCCCTAGTAGATTTATCACAACTTTTATTTTTTTCCATTTTTTTATGAGAAGTAATCACTTTTAATCTTTTGCAACGCTTAATGGCACCAAAATTATACAAACAACCACAACACACAACAAATCGAGTCCAGTGTTCTCTATTGAAATTTGAATAAAAGTATAAACTATTTAGCGTTCTTAATTACGTGACCAGCTAGTAAATAGGAATACTATGTTTAGAAGTAGTGTAAAAAGTTTGTCTATTAATTTTTAGGCTAATCACGTGTATTAATGAATACAGTGATTTGTTGGAAAAGTATTTCTATATCGAGAAAAATAAAAATAATTACATGGAATTAGTTATGCATCTTAGTCTGAAAAAATCTTCCCTTTGTATCAGCGTTCTTAATTATATGACCACCACTGTATATCTTACCAGGCATTTTAAAGGTAAGTTTACAGTTAGTGCCGACTTCAGTGAGCGGCGCCGGGTCGCGTTGTCGTTGGATCTTTTCGCGTTGGCGGTTACTGCCTTCGCCTGTCACCTATTTAATAATATTATAATGCTTTTAATATATTGAATAATGTTGTAGTATGTAGGATCAAAATATGTTCTCGATCTTGTCGAAGAAAATTGTGTTTAAAGGTATATTTGAAATTTAGATTTTAAGCTTTGATTGATGAAACCAAATTAAATTGAATGTTTTCAATGTAAAACATAATATTTTAACACTAAATATCAAAAAATAAACACAATTAAGTATTATTAATTTCTCTATCTATCAAACTATCTACATATTTGTGTTACCGCTAAACTTCAAAATAGTAAGTTTTAACGAAACTTACACTAGCGAATAACTGATTTTTTTATAAGAATTTACTCATAACATCGAAATTATCCCACACAAAAACTTTATTCTAGCAATTTTTTTATCAAAATTTTATAGCAAAACTTTACCTTAACAGTAAAAGGTGATCCTTCAACATGGTGGTCAGCGAACTTAAGGTTCACGATGTAATAACCAGGTTCAGTCGGCTTGTAGCTGATAGCCAGCACGCCATCTTTGCTGTCCGCGCACTGAATCTCAGCTTTGCTGGGACCTGGGTAATTGTGTATGAATCAAACAAAACACAAACTTTCGCATTTATAATATTAGTAGGATACAAACAAATATAAAACTAGAAATAAGTTTTACTTTTACCAATAATCATATCACTATAATTATGGAAAAAATATTTAAAATACGTAGTACCTAGTACCAAGAAACAATTTATTAACTTCAATTTTTTTCATAAAGGTTTCATTAATATTTAATATGATATTAATTTGTAAATGTGATCGTTTCAATATACAGGGTGTCCCACTATTGGTATACTAAGCGCGAAGGGACTTGTAGATTTGCATATACTGATCACGTAAAAAATACTTTACAACAAAATTACGTAAAAATGCAGTTTGTCTATGAAAACATAATCCTTAACGATAGCTCACGTGCTGGTGGCAAAGTTGAGCGGGTTGCTTGTTATGGGTGTACAAATAGAGTTTTAAGAATTCATCTATTTGAAAAAAAATGGGTCTAGAATTTTATAAGTATTTTTTACGTACTCAGCGTGTGCACATTGCACCTATGTAAAACTATAACCTCCTTTGAGCTTAGTATACCAACAGTGGGACACCCCGTATATTTAAATTATATTACAAAAGTAAGTACCATTTATAATACAAACACAAAAATTATTCAAATATGTACAAATTATTATAAACAATATTTACCTTCAATAGACAAGGAAAGACCTCCATAGCCCGCGTTCCTGGTGTCCACCGTGAACGTATTCTCCCCCTGAGTCTTACCCTCCTTTAGGGCACTGCCAGATACCTGATAATTTTTTATATTTTAGTATATCAAAATATTTACATAAACAATAGATATATTTTTGTTGCGAGTGACAATGGCAATGTGGAAGGTCGAGAATACGACTATTAAAAATTCCAACTGTTTAATATATGAAATTTTTTGTATTCAGGTATGAAATATTCAGGTACTTATATTTCATACCTGAATATTCATAAAAATATATGTATGTCAAATCTTGTTTGTCTTATGTTTTTTCAGGTGAGTATTTGGTTATAGGTATTTGCTTGATAAATATTTATATTGTATAACCAATAACCATTATTTACTTATTATATTAAAAATATCTTTACACAAATACTAATACTATGAAAATTAATAAAATATATCTTACTACTATACTCTATAACTCTAAAGTTCATTATAATATGCAATAACTAGATTTCCGCCCGCGGCTTCGCCCGCGTTTTCAAAGGAAAACCCGCATAGTTCCCGTTCCCGTGGGATTACCGGGATAAAACCTATCCTATGTGTTAATCCAAGTTACCCTCTATATGTGTGCTAAATTTCATTGTAATCGGTTCAGTAGTTTTTACGTGAAAGAGTAACAAACATCCATACATCCATACATCCATACATCCATACATCCATACATCCTTACAAACTTTCGCCTTTATAATAGTATTAAGATTAAGATATACAACAGTGTGTTTTACTAAAATTTACTTTGCAATACTTTAAAGTATAACTAACTTACCGCCCGCGGCTTCGCCCGCTTTGTCTAAAACCTAATAAATTATATACTAAAACCTTCCTGTTGAATCACTTTATCTATCTATTAAAAAAACCGCATCAAAATCCGTTGAGTAGTTTTAAGGATTTAAGCATACATAGGGACATAGGGACAGAGAACGCGACTTTGTTTTATACTATGTAGTGATGCAAAAATAGACCAAAACATAATGTTGAGAAACATTCAGTTCCTATCACATATTATCTTACCTTGACTTTCTTAGCATCCCCAACTTCCTGTTCCATGACAGTGATGGTGAAGGGCGAGTTCTGTATGTGGACCCCCATCTTCTTGACGGAGACGATGTGCTGACCGGCCTCCCGGGGGGTGAAGCTGATGCCAATGTTGCCTGATGGCAGTTGCTTCAGGAAACAGGGCTCTTCGAGGCCTGATGGTGCCTGGAAATGGTATAGTTTTTTATAGCATTCAAATGCTTTATATTATTATTTTAAGAGCCGATTTTGCAATCCTTGGTTAAAATTTATCCGTCCAATAAAGTATTACACGAACATATTAAAATGTCACCTGTAAACTGTCAAATACGGACAATTACAATACATTTCTGAAATGGTAGTCCAAGGATTAAAAAATCAGCCCTTAGAATATAAAAAATTCGATCACGACGCGATCGCGACACGATTCAAATCGAAATTGAGCATTTACATATTATATGCATGCAAGCATGTTATAATAATATGTTTTTGTTGATCAAAACAGGAAATCGGACCCAAGACAACGCAGATCTTTCCATTTTCATAACTTATTTCATACCACTTAATATGTGAGAGATTTTCTACAAGATATTTTTTTCTGCATTTTCGAATAAAATATTACAATTTATCCCACCACAACGAGACCATGTCTTTTTCGTTAATCCTCAACGGAAATCGAACATGTTTCACCACGATTCAATGATCATACATTGGACCACTGTACCAAGGAGTTCATTAAATAATAATTTCGATTGAATTCAATTTATTTTTTGTCTTATTACAGATTTTGTTCAAATGCATTTGACACATACATTCAAAGGGAAATTCTTACCTGGATAGAAGCGTTAAGGCTCCTAATATCATTGTCAGTGATCTTCCCAGGCAAAGTGACTTCGCTGCAGCTGCCCACGGAGATCTGGTTCCTCTTACGACCTTCACCTGTTACCTGAAATATTAAAAAATGAAAATAAAATAAATGTTATAATATTCAAGTTAGTCAGTTCTTCTTGCTTAAATTCAGGAATGTAAAAACAAATGATACTCTTATAATATGACTCTTGTCTCTTAAAAGTATCTAATAAAATTTTGTTATTAAGTTGCCGTCTAAACTATTTTTTAATGCTGCCCTGCCTTCATCTTCCAGTTAAATTAAAAGTCAGATGCAAATAGAATAAAATAATAAGAATTTTCACTATAAAACGAACAAATGTATGTTATAATTTGAAGGAATTTCGCTAAACAATGTACACGAAGATTATCCTACTGATACTTTCTTACCTATTTATTACTTGCATTCGTTAACACTTGCATATAACACACAAACAAACATCTTATCATTCTTTCTACACACATACAAACACACTAAAAAGAAAACCCTACCTTAGCCATAAACGGCGATCCCTTGATATGCTTGTCCCCGAATCGAACAGACACCTTGTACTCGCCGGGCGCAGTCGGGAGGAACGACACAGACACTGTACCATCTTTGTTGTCGTGGCAAGTGATCTGGAACGAAAAATTAGTAAAATAAGATAAATACTAAGAAAATATTGCTAAAGCAGCAAAATATGGAATACTAGCATGGTAGCCGCGTGTAGCCGCGCAAAAAGTAGCCTGTGTTGCGTGATATTGGCTAATCTAGAAGCTGTACAATATTGTATACAGAGCTGTTTTGCGAAAGAGTGCCTATCAAACATGATTTAGTACGTAATGCTAGTAGTAGGAACTAGGAAGGAGGGATAATTTATTTTTAAAATATTTTTTCAAACAGATTTTGAGAATAATACATCACAATTCAATCCAACCAAAATTTAAAAAATCAAAACTTGCAGCCTACATAGTATAACTACATATTACTCCGATTGAAATTTAGATTACATTATTTTTTCGTCGAATAGCAAGCCTATTAAAGAACATCAGCAACCAAAGGCATCATTAGGTATAGCTTATATAATTTAATATATTTCCAAAATTATTCACCTCAGCCTTACTAGGCCCTTCCACAGCCAGGGACAGACCCCCAGCCCCAGCTCCCTTGGTGCTGATGGTGAACTGGCTCGGCTCCCCGCTCACTCCGCTGATCAGACCTGGCCCGTAGGCCGTCACGTACCCTGAGGAGATCGAGTCCACGTGGAACTTGTAGGGGGAACCTGAGGAAAACAGATATTACATAAATTAATGACTCTTATTGTTCCATAATTGAATATTTTGAAAGGGCTATTCAGAAATAGTGGGAAATTAAGGATAAAATTGATAAATTGATCGTTCTCTGGATCTATTAAATACGTATGAAATCAAAGAAGAGGTATCAGACAAATAGTGGGTCATTCAGGAATTTCATATCAATAGATTGACAGAAATTTGAAATGTAGCATTGATTTACAAAAATTTTGTTACAGTAAAAAACAGGTAACAGTAAAAAAGATTGGCTACAGAATTCACAAAGTGCATATCTACGAATTCATTGCGAAATCAAATATAGAGCAACTATTATCAAGTGTAGGTATTTTATGTTACGTACGGACATAAAACTTCTTAAAGATCACGGACAATAGAGTCATAGATTTAATTTCATTTCTCCTTAAAATATTCGTAGTTCGTTCTAAATATAGTCATTAATTAAAATAATATTACCTTGCACATGCTCCCCATTGTATTTCACATAGAGCTCATGGACCCCCTCCTCCCGCGGCTCGTACTTGATACTGACGGTGCCATCCCTGTTGTCCTCTATCGTGGGCTGGTCGATGTTACCGCTAGGCATCTTGACTTCCGCTAGAATTGAAATTTTAATTCAATTTCAAAGGTATTCCTGAGTTTAAAATTTATAGGACTTGGGATAGGATTACGTTAGTAAAAAAGGATGGATAATTTAGAACTTTTTCTAATAAACAAGTTTTAAAAGGACTGAATGATATTCCTAAAAATCCAAATATAACTCGGTCTTCTTCTATGAATGGTGTTACTAACTATAAATAATATTTTGATAACAGAAAATTCGAGTTAATCAGTTTTATGCCTATTAACAAGTATCACATCTCCACTCAGTTAGAATAAATTGAACAATTAGGTAACCTTGATTTTAAGTGAAAATAAATAGTGGTAAATTGTGTATTATTTTCAAATTTAAATCAATAAACACCATACACTATAACAAACCTTTTCTACTGTCAATATGGTAAATGGTGAGGAAATTAATCGGTGTATATCCCAAGCCGGCTTTGTTGAACCCAATTTTATGCGACTCAGAGAACACGATAGGCACTGCTTCTTGATCGATCTCAGACACAGAGAAATATTTCTTGTGAGTGTCTAAATACAATGTGGCTACTTCGTTCCAGTTATATTCCTTTTCGTTGGTACCAACGAGAGAATTCCACAGTCCCATTAAAGCCATTGATTTCAATTAAATCACCACTTGAAATTTGTAAGATTAATGTGTGTCATTGTGTATGTGTGTGTGTGTGTTGAATGAGTTGTGCTACGTACGGATCTTGGAGCGTTTGTGCCTTGCTATACGTTTCTGGTTTAGTGAAATTTTAGAATATCAACTGTTGTATGGTAAATTGTTTAAATTATTTTTATATATGGTGATAGCCAGATCCCAATTACGTGTTATTTTCGCTAATTGAAATAAGACTGACATTCCTCTACGCAAAGAAAAGTAAAATCTTGTGTCCCCATGTAACCTTGCCGTACGAGGTGCACTCTAAATGAGTAAAACTGATAATTTAGGGGCAAATTGGTAGACATTTTCTCACGCATAACTAGACTCAACCAGAATACTGCTACGTTTACTAAAGGGCTATATACTTATATAGTGGATATAGTAATGACTAATGAAACATTAAAACTTCCATATATTTTCTCTATAAAACCCAAACATTTACTAGATAAACTGTTTCTCATTTTTTATCGTTCACATCATCAGAGCCGTCACTAAAACAATTAAATACCGTTAACTCGGAAAACAGTATTTTCAGATATCATGAACAAAACATATACAAGATATTATCTATTAAAGGCCTCATAAACCAAATTCAATAACCGTTTACGAAACAAGTCAACCAGCTGAAAGCATTCATATTCGACCTATCTTTTATATTTCCCGTCATTTAAGACATTAGACAATTTGCGTCACCAAATTATCTAAAATGTTGTCTAAAATATACATAGCTTGTGCGTTGGCAGATTTATTTAATAGTTATACCAGTTTAAATGTTAACCCCACCGTGGGATTTGAGAAAAATAAAATATAACGGCTTTAAACAATCATGTTTATAGTTATTGTGTTTAGGATAATAATAGACTATTGTTTCAAGCTTTAGAATTTAAAGTTGTTGAGGGTAAAATTTCAAGGTCGCTTCATGGCAATACCGTCACGTCATGGAATAAGGCGACGATTTTGGTAATCTTGCCAAAGAAGTTTCACTTCTGACACGTGTGCTCGGCACACACGCTCTTTTATATCTGTGGATTATAGATTTAGCGTATTTCATTTTCTGTTTAGATTTAGAAGTAACTTATACCTTTTTCATTCTGTGGACATTTTTTTTTATTTTGGAAAGTGTGTTTCGGTTTCTTTTCATTCTTTTATCGAAAATACGTAAGAAAATGCAGTGGATGTTATGAGACTCTATCTTTTCAAAATATAATCCGTATTTTTTTTTTTTCTTGCATATGACAAAAGGTTTGGAAATATAGGAAAAATAGGCTGATATAGTTGTTTATCCTGATGATATTGTGTACAAATGATAAAATCACTTTTTGAACTCTTCTCAATTTAGAATAACTCAAAAAAGAGCACAAATAAACATACAGATTACTCGAATTATGTATCTACTTAAATTACATGCATTTAAAATTATCTACAAATATTCGTAGCTTACAAAAAGCTGAATAATCTAAAAATTAAATATAGCAGCTATACGATGAGTAACGCGAATCGACGCTTGACACAACATTTCAGCAACCGATTGTCGCGTATAATATAAATCCACTTGTTTATTATACTTTGAATATTTAGAAAAAACATAAAAATACTTGGCATCAGCCGTCTCTCGAATTAGATCCATGCTATATGACGACGGTGACGTTTCGAACGAGATACTGCTATTTTACGATCGCTATCATATAATCTATTCATTTATCTAATTAATGACCATCGGATTGTCTTTGGAATTTTATAGTTTTTTATGTGACTGGTTCATTATTGCGAAGACTGCGTTTGACAGGTTTATTGCGAAAGCTAGATGTTGTTAATACGATGATAGTTAATTTACTATTATCAGCTCGTATCAGTGTCTACTTCAAGGACACAGGCCTTCTTATAATCGGCGTAAGACGTGGTAAGACCGAAATCAATTTTTACATACAATGGATCACTTAAATTTGAATTGTGTTACAGTATTCCATATTATATAGACCTTGCAAATATTTTTTAGGTGACATATTTTGTACCCAACCTTCTCTGTGGTGTACAGCAAACTGTTTTAGAGTATATATAAAACATAAAATGTGTATGCAAAGTCAAAAAGGACTAAGTAAATCAAAACCTAGAAGCTTTAGGTTCATTTAGTATCTTAAGCACTACATAGAAAGATGTAGGTATCTATTACTGACAATAAAAATACAAATAAATCATTTAAAACATAAATCACATACAAGTAGCAGGTGTTCCCGAACTTTAAAGTATTTTACGTATATTTCCCAACATTATTGATACACAAATGACTCATCATTACATTAAAACGTAATATACGTTTAACCTAACCAAACACCTAATTATTCTAAAACCCACTAAATGTAATAAATAACAACACAAAAACTATGTACACATCCAACCTTGCATCCAACCATGTAAACAATTTTAAAATAGCCATTACTAAATTAGACTGCTAAGAAATACTTTTGGCAAATATGATTGACATTAATTAAGATTCCTTCTGGAGCCACTCCTATAATAACGGTGCATTTACTTCAAACGAGCGAACGCTCATTCTAACCCGTCTTTGTCAAATTCTTTTAGTGTAAAATGGCGTAGAGCATTCTTTCGTTGTTCGAAAAGAGTCTATGCAATGTTCTAATACTGAACAACACTGAATACGAGTTTTCGTTTACATAAAAGATCACGAAAGATGGCTCTTGCTCTAGCTCTAGCTATATGGTCTTTTGGTCTAAATGTACCGTAATAATATCATCTATCTATACAAGTAAAAATTAATGTTGGTAAGCGCATAAATCAAGAATGGTTGGATAAATTCGAATAATTTACCTTTTGTATTTTCTTAAGGTTCGAGGAAGGTTTAAATACCTGATAAAACTTTGAATAACAAAAAAAAATACGACAAGGGCGGAGCCGGAGCAAACAGCTAGTATACGTATTGTATAAAAATACATATTATTTGTCTATATGTCCTGTAAAGAATCGTTAACTATGCATTTGATCAAGATAATATTCAACAAAGTGTTGTGCCCACGAAGCTTTCTGTGTTAGTAAGACAATCTTCGACAATATACAGGCGAAGTCGGGGGTAAAGCTACCAGGCTATAAACACGATATTATGAGATGTAAAAGATTTTTTAATTGTGATGTGTGATGGGTTTATTTATACATGTTATTGTGGTTTTGTTTTGAATTCACGCTTTTGTTATTGTAGTCTTACTAATGGCCCTTTGAATATGCGGGAATATTCTGTTAAGTGTTTTATTTTTGTATTGATTTATTTGTAACAAAATATTAGGGATCAAGAGTTTTCATTTGTTCATTTTGTTACGATTTAATGTGTTCGTGAATATATTTTTGTTTCGTGGTCAGTTTAAATGTTATGTAATTATCTATTTATTACGGAAGCTAGGGTGTTGACGTTTTTTCGTTTTTTTTATATGCAGTAAATTATATTTTTACCTTGGTATAAGTTTCGTTGCGTAGTAAAGGCATCGAAATACCCATAATGTATTAGCTTTTTACATGCGTAATTCGAGTTATTCACATAATTTTCTAATCAAAATTTCAATAGTCAACAAACACGAAAATATTTAATACCTAGTGAAAACTATTCAGATACCTTCAAAATATACCTACAACTAGAATCAAAAATACACATCTTAATCCCTAACATCCATCAGTACTTCACTCTAAATACCAACATTTTGCTTTGTAAAACAAAATTTTTATGTTCCAGCCATACATCAAACGTAGACATCTTTTTAAACTGAAAAATTCCTCAAAGTGATGAATGAATTTGCTCTAGATAACGCTTATCCATGTTAATAGACACATAAATATTAAAAAATATGGGTTTAAATCATTCTCTTTGATTGAACAAATAGCTTTTGGAATGTTCAAAGAATTGTGATGTCTTTAATGTGAGTACGGGTAATCTTGCATAATTCCGCGGTAAGAATATTATTATTGAAGTAGTTCTGTCTGTGTGTCTTGTTATATATTTGGAAAGGAATATTTATGTCGCGAAAACCTTGAAAGTGATAGAGTAAGTGAGAGAAAATTGTGTCAGCACATGTGACATGCCTTCACGGATCTGTCAAACGTGAAGAAACCGTTATTTTTTTCTGGAATTTACTCATTTTGCGTATCCACTACGTAATTTTCTGCCTAATTATTCTCTAGGAATGCCTACAACGTATGTTCACAAAAATGATATAGGTATGCATAAGTGAGGCTTAAGTAAATAACCCTTAATTCACTCTAATACACTTATAATACAAAAGTTGTATAATATAATAAATAGTGTAACGAATTCCAACAGTAACCAAAAAATGTTTCAGAAACATCATCATTAGTAACATAAAATATTATATTTAAGTATTCATAAATCTATTATATTTCTGTAAAATACAACACAGGGAAACATGAAAAACGTGGTTACCGACCTACAACCAGAAAATGTCCAAACGCCTACAAACAAATTAATTTCTAGAATAGGTATTTACATGACCGACATTTTAAGAGATTATATTCTGACGTCAACATATAGGTCGGAATCTATTCATGAACGTATGAATCCCTGTAATATTATAAATATAAGAGTTTTGTCTGTTTTATTTGTAACTTTCTAACATTTGACTGACCGGTTGGTAGTGGCCCTGCCTTCCAAGCCAGAGGTCGTGGGTTCGATTCCCACCCGGGGCAAATATTTGTGTGATGAACATAGATGTTTGCTCTGGGTCTGGGTGTTAATTATCTATATAAGTATTTATTTAAAATTATATATGTATGTTTATCAGCCATCTGGTTTCCATAACACAAGCGAAAGCTTAGTATGGGATCAGATCGTGATTCGTGCCGTATGTGAAAATTGTCCTGAAACATTTTTTTTTTTTTTAAATGCCTAGTTCTTAATACAGGTGCAGGTGGTATAAAGCGTCGCAAATAGGCCCTTGACGTGCCTATTTAGTTTAAATCCTGTAGATAGACAACAAAAACACAAAGCATGTGTAGTGACTTAGCAATTATAATTATACAGTATCTATTTTCTACAATGAATAAATCCATTTTAATTCGTTAAAAGGTAACAATAAAATATTTTCAATCAGTAATAATTTGAGCAAAAATGTCGAAATGCTTAAACACCGACCACTTCGATCTAACGATATAAAGCAACGAATAAAGGATACTACCCTTTGTATCGAGTATACATAATAAGTAATTATCGTCTAATACTCTAGTGTTTAGTTTAATTGAGCAATAGAATTACGTAAGTGAAAAATAAATACAGAATGTTTCATAGATCGACACGATAATTTACTTGTAACTGAACTTTAGAACACAAAGAAAAATAATAAACTTAGAAAAACAGCAAACGATAACCTAGGCTTTCAAAAAATCCCTAATAGATAGATAGATAGATAGATAATTTCAGCCCGATACGTCCAGTGGTTTGGGCTGTTCAGATCACTATATCAGCCAACTTTGAGTTTTATATATACATATAGATGAAGCCTTGTGTGTTATTACAACAACCATAACTAGACGTCTAGGACTAAACATCTGTCAAAAATAATAATATCTCACAAATAATCAATTAGTACTTTCACATATCCGCAGGATATTAATGCTTACACGGTTTCCTTGGTACGTTGGCTAAACTTCAATACGAATTAGTCATTCTGTTAGCAATTCGAATATTTTCATTTTGTTTCGACAAATTAGCGGCTTGTCTCCTTTTGTCACAAATAAGAAAATGTTGAATTTGTACGCGACTTGTTTTACATTTAGATATCAGTTTGGAATTTAGTGTTTGGTCAAGAAATTGTTGAAAATAATGGGTGGGATGTAGCAAAATTTACGTATGAAAAATGCCGACTCTAAACAATATTTTGTACGTGTCTCTTAACTATTTTACAGTAAGTTTTTGAATTAGTCAATAAATTATCAGTATAGAATGAAACTTGAGATATAAGAAAATCTACGCTAACCAGAACGTGAAAATAACATCCATCTTGCTTCATAGGGAAACCCCAATAAATTAAAGTAGATGAATCTAATATTAATATCTATTACATCGAATATAATTTCAATGAGTAATAACCTATAAATCTATGAAACTGGGCCATTCCTATATGATTCAGAATATCACATCTGTCGATTAACGATTTCTTAAACAAACAACGCAAAAATACGATCATGCGTGTTTATAATTTTGTCGTAATTTGATTGATTCGTTTCTCAATTGATTTAGCTTGGATATTTTTTCGTTAAAAGGTTATACAAATGTTTCTTAAAGTGGGTAGTAAAGCAAAAACACATTAGAGTTATTTACAAAAGATGTTATTCAATGTAACATTGTTTGTTTTCAAAAAGTATTTCGAAATTTTCCAGAAAATACAAATCTTCTTTAATAAATGAATTTTTTAAGTAAACGAGTTCTTTGGTTGACAAAATTTGTTATTTTAACTGTCCTACAATAATATTTCATGTTTTGTAAACATAATTAAGGTCGACTTTTTTATTTATACTCCGTCTTATTTTTATAGATTAAACAAACAAATTTTCAACACCAAGTTGGTGAAGAATTTATAATACTGTAACAGAAACTCAAACAAAATTCAAACATTTATTTATTTAGAATTCTCCTAGACGCACTTTTGAATCGTCATAACATAGTTTTCCATTTACCACCGAAGGAATTAGTTTAAATTAAATTATTTTCGATTTTAATATTACTAACCCAAATAACGCGTAGATTGTCTTACATCGTTAAATATTACTACATAGTATAAAACAAAGTCGCTTTCTCTGTCCCTACTCCCTATGTCCCTATGTATGTATATTATATATATGTATATTAAATCTTTAAAACTACGCAACGAATTTTGATGCGTTTTTTTTTAATTGATAGAGTGATTCAAGAGGAAGGTTTTAGTATATAATTTATGCCGTTTTTGATGAAGCGGGCGAAGCCGCGAGCGGAAAGCTAATTAATAATAAAACCTATAAATATTTATAACTACATTTTTGCCAGAATATATTATGTACCATATTTTATGATATCACTTAAATTTGCTATATTCTTGCAAATAAATATAATTTGAATTTGAATGATTCTAACCATCCAATAATTTTTGAATTCCTCGCTTCTTCGCAACAAATGCTATACCACAGATATACTTACATATTACAGACATTAAATTAATCATTTCACAGGTATTGAAACGTCAAACTAATTAACCAAGGTACTCTAACCTTCATGGCAGCCAACAATATGATTCCAGCAACATCTGGAGCCAAATTGTACGTGACAAGGTGATGGAGATGCGTTTAAGTACCACCATTAAATAGTCACATTTACGTATCTATTTAAATTATTGATGCTTTTTATTATTTGTATTTTGGTTTACATTATTGGCTGTTAGATTTAATAGATATTGGAGTACTGGATAAAATATATAATAGACTAATAAGTTCAACTACTGTCTCGTAGGCCGTAGATATATAGGTATGTATTGAGATCTTTAAGTGAATTATTTTGTTTTTTCATTGAATTAAATTTGAGGAAATAATAATGTTATTCGATGACATATATTTTTCAGGATTCACTTTTCCGTAGATAGAATTCTGCTTTCTATACATATAGGTAATTAATAATTAGTTAATGGCATAACAGTACGTTAACAGATACTTTATGAAAATTGTCAAGCTAGACCCAAGATAATTTATTCAGAAGGCTTTTTTGACTGGAAAATCAACAGTTTTATATAAAAACCCTATTCAGACAATAAAGCCAGAGAAATTTAATCGTGAAATATCATATACAGAACCCTACAATCGTCATGTCCTCATAACCATAGTAAATTCACAAGTTAAAATAATTTTCATAGAGATAAACTGAAAATCCGCATTCCTTGCCCGACCCACTTGGCATACGACTTTCAAAGCTGTCATTTAGTTTCCAAGATCTTAGGATAAAAATGTTCATTGAGTACATCCTTTATGATTGTAAAAAAAATTCCATATAGTTTAATTTTAAGTACTTTTTAATGTTCGGTGTGATTGCTAAACAGATACAAGCAATTCCTGTTAGGTATGACAACGAGTACCTATCTAATTTATCGTTTATAATATAACGATTATATATATAACGATTTAGCATCAAATAATTTTATCTAGAAATGAAATATTGTTCTGTCCTTATTTTCAGCTTCGAATATATAATAATACAATTCATTTTACTACTGTTTTTTTCTCCAATATCTACACAATAATTATATAGAAGATTAATTAATATGTGTACTTTAGTATTTTTATATGTAACGAGTAACTCAAACATTTCTAAGCAGGTAAGTTTTTATAGTTTTCATATTGGGTCGATCCTAAAAATTCTTTCACCAGCTGAAAGCTATATTTTTCCTGAGTCACAATATATGCTATATTTTATTGTTTTTCCAAAGTGGAACTGAGACGAGCAGCTAAGCGTATAGTAAAACACACAGTCCATACAATAGACTTTCATAAGAAACGTAAGCTTGCGTCTATCTAGTCAGATATATAGTATATTTCACTCCAGTTCCAAAATATGGAGGCACAGAAATAATCTGGGACATGTCATAGTAAAGCGGCCAAGAATGTCACATCAAAATTATACATCCGTTCTACAGCTGCCGTGGGACTGACTGATATACAGAAGTTTATATTTGATTAATACGATATTAAATTGTTTGAAAGTAAAGAAATTGTGAAATTGTCTAGACTTGACTATTTGTTGCGTGTTAAGGGGATATTTTTAACTAGAGAGAATATAGATTTTAGGGATTTTGTATTTAATTTTGCATTAAACGCATGTAGTATTGAATAATCCTTCCGTATATTATGTAGAAATATTATGTAGAAATCTTTAGTGAATCATTTGTCAAGTCAATTAAGTACGTCTTATCAATCCGTATTTAAAGTTTTTCAGTTTCTCTCTTTTGTATCACATTCTTCTAAAATTCATGGCATTTGGTTGAAATTTCAATGACTTATTATTGAAATTAATAGTTCTATCAACATAAGCGTTACATCTATATAATTATTATTAGCCTTGAAATCAGTAGGTACTTTCAAGTAAAAGTTATTGAAAAGACCAATATCTCTGTGTATTAGGTCTAATTTTAGGTCTAGGCGCTGAATGATATTAAATACGCATTTGATATCATGCCACGTGGCTTTTAACATGATTTACTTGTATGTACCAATATTGTCCTTGAATATAAAATAGATGCAATATAATTTATTGAAAATATTACGTTTTTAACTACTTATATACTATGTAATGTTCATTTTGTTCATAAATCGTATTTTATGTATTTTTGTAGTCATTTTACTCAAGATAAAGAAACTATTTTGTCGAGTATCTATGCAAATCCTTACGATTCGATCACATAAATTCTAAAATGTAAAAATGCATTGTATAAAATCTGCAAGGACTTCAAATTTGCAATTTTTAGTACATTTTTAAAAACGACGATTTAAATGTTAGCATATTTCCACACGTAATAGACACTGCATAAAAACTGCATATTCTATGTAACACGAATATCTGTAATACAAGCCAAATATCCAGAATACGTGCGAACAAACTCGTGAAGTGTTCATAATATTAAATATATTCACAGAAATTTGGCTCGGACATCTAAAATGAAAAACATCAATAAATTTCATAATGATCACAACTGCTTGCTACTTATGCGGTGCCGTAATAAATAGAGCTGGCTTAGCTGTGTCCACTGTCGCACGGGACGACACGACACGACGGAGTTGTCGTGACACGTTATGTAATTGAAACCGTGTAAGACAAGCGTGATAATTGCTCTAACTATAGAAAATAATGTGTACTTTACGGTGATTTCTGACTATATAAAGCAAAAGAATCTGCAGGCGTTTGCTTAAATATGAAAGAAAATTAACCAAGGATTTTATTATTTTATATTTTTCTTTTCACGCGTTATATCCGTCAGAGAATTAAAAAATTGTGTGAAGTGTAGATTGATTTTGTAACTTTGAAATATTAACCATCGAGTAATTGCGCATATACAATCTATAAAAAAGTTGGTGTAGTGGAAACAAACTCTCCTAATTAATTGTGTTTAAGGTTGAATTGAAATCTTGAACGCGAATATTCTAGAAAAAAAATATTATTTGCGAACGGTGTCATAAATCATAGAAGCTTTCATAACCATGAAGGTTTTATAACACATCCGTTTTCCAAGTTTAAAACCTTGTGAGTTTTATTTCTTCTAATAAATTAATAGTTTTATTCTTCGCTTTTATTTTAAATATCATTTAAGTATTTAAAAGTTTATTCTCATACAAGTTAAAAAAGTTTAGACAGCTAAATAAGTTCGCCTACGAAACAATGGCATTGTCTGTAGCGCTCCAATATCGAACGATCCGTAGCTAACGCGTAGCACTTCGTAGCATCGTTTTACTCACCAATACAATAGCAATATAACGACAATTAATTATCTACATGTATAGTGTTATCTATGGATAGAATATGGAATGTCGTACTCCCGCCATTTTGAATTTCAAACACCAAATTTAATTACCGAGCACTAGCACTACACTGGCCAAAAACAATTTTTTTTCTTCTTTTTTTAAAATTCGAATTCCAGAGGACCGCTCTCCGGTACGCGCGAAAACCAACTAGACGGTTGAATCCGTCCTGCGTAGTAACATGCACCTTAGTATTTATTTATATATTTTATTATAATTATATACCCATATATTTTCCGGATTTCGACAAGTGTTGTGCTCGTTGAATTATGTCGCGCTTGCCCTTTCTTAAGGTTTTTGTATAAATAGTTAGTGGTCAGTGTTTCCTGATGTTTTATCATTAAATTAACGTATTTCATTAGATGTAGCATATTTTGTGTTATAATAATAGAAGTGACATTCTAAATGAGATGTTGGATACTGTGTTAATTGAATAATCTTAATACTATTATAAAGGCGAAAGTTTGTATGGATGTCTGGATGTATGGATGTATGGATGTATGGATGTTTGTTACTCTTTCACGTAAAAACTACTGAACCGATTACAATGAAATTTAGCACACATATAGAGGGTAACTTGGATTAACACATAGGATAGGTTTTATCCCGGAAATCCCACGGGAACGGGAACTATGCGGGTTTTCTTTTGAAAACGCGGGCGAAGCCGCGGGCGGAAATCTAGTTGGGTAATACATACTTTTATATTTCCGTTAGGTTTTCCTTACATAGGAATGAACCCAGGATGTGAACTCAAAAGACTATCTTGTTGTAGTTTAAAAGAGATACTATTTTTCACACAAATCATCATTACGGGAATCGAACCTAGAACCTCTCAGTTCTACGTGTAGCGAAAACGCGATTTAATAAAGTAAATTAGCTAATTACGTACCTATACTGTACATTATTAAATAATGTTAATAGTATCAAGAATTGTTTTTTAACATAGGCATTTTACCGAGCTTCAAATGGAACATATTTAAGAGCATATTTTCATGCATATGAAAATCTCTTTTGAACCATACAAAACGTGGCCATCATCCTACTTCATTTCGCTTTCCTGTAAAAATGTGGATATCCATGTGGTTCTAAAAGAATGCGTCTTTTTTTCTAGGTATAGTTAGCATGTGAAAATTATAGTTTAGAGTTTCCACTTCCTTTAGAGAAAAACATATGTAGCCGAATTTAAAATCATAACCACAATATTGCTTGAGGTCGATGAAAACAACTTTTGAAAATTTAATTTTAATTTATCTGAGAAGAAACGTAAAAGTATTCAGGTAGGTACTGCAAAATATCACGCTCTATTGTAAAATATATCCAGTAAGTTGAAATACCTACACAATTTCACTTCTTTATTAGTGCAATCAACTTTACTTGAAGTTGAGGCATGATAAACTATGTCCTTAAATCATAAATATAAATTTAAAAATATCGCACACATTTAACTTTCTACATTTTATTTAAAACAATCTTTATAAAATGTGACGCAATACAAGATTCTATTTGCATTTGCAATTTGCAATTTGGATCCGGGAAATTGATAGAAATGGCGCCTGTGAGTCACTTGCGACGTCATTTTTAGAGTTCCGTATCAAAGGGGTAAAAACAGGGCCCTATAAATAACACAGAATACGCTCTCTGTCTTCTTGTCTGTCCGTCCGTCAACAGGCTATATTTTATGAAGTGTGCTTGATAAACAGTTAAATTTTTCAGATATAATGTATTTATGTAGCCGCCATAACAACAAATAATAAAAACTCGAGATATAGTAATGGTTCGCACTGTCATAAATTGGATAAGTGACCATTTTTTTCAGCTGCTCTTTAGCTTATGTGTACGGAACCCTTAGTGTTGAGTCCGACTCGTACTTGACCAATTTTTAATATTTTTTCATATTGAAGCGATGCCAAGTAGTGACATGGCGCTATGAACAGCTGTTGGGTATCTTGTTGGTATGTTAACTAGATCGTTATTACAAGAAAAATAAATTTTTCGTGTGATTCGAAATGATAGCTACGACATTACCCTATATGCCTATGTTACGAAGCCTGTAGTATGTAGGATGTTGAATAAAAAGGAAAACCATAGGAAATTTAAGTAAATAGGTAAAGCATAAGTTATTTCAACTAAATATGAAATTTTCCAAACGGCAATTTCCCCATCCTTAAACTTTCAGTTTCAAATAAAAAGAAAAACTTTAAAAAATTCGTGAATCTAAATATATTTTTATTGAGATGTCATTAAACTATTAAATTCTACTTCTTTAACGTTAATGGATCACTCTCAAGAATCCTTCCATTATTTTTATGTGTTTATCTATTTCTATGTAACGATGGAAAAGAAAGAAGTACTAAATCCTATGTAAGAAGACTCAGATGAGTATCATTAAACAAAACGCTTTATCAATTTAAAAATATGCTTTTAAATGTATCATAATTTTTTTTATCTACAATTTCAGAATCCTAAATACTTTAAAACTTATAGAAGTTATTAGCGAATTTTAAAAAAGATAGTGCAGAGCGTAAGAGTATCGAATATTGCAGACAGCGTTTAGATATATTAGAATCTTTATGGGATGAATGCCAGAAAAATCATGAAAAGCTTTTAAAATATGAATCGACACAGCATCAATATTTTATGCGGGAAGAATTTATTAACATTCACGACATTTATATTCGAGCAAAGGAAGCGATCAGTGAAGCATATGATAATTTTTTATTACAAAAGCAAGCCCATCTAGAGCCGAAAGCGGGAGGATCCGGTTTAGAATCTCAAACGACGCCTAGGTCTACAACATTTCAATCACGGGGGACCAACAGCAAATTAGACGATTTATCTCGAAAGCAGGAAGTCAATTTTAAAGCATTTATCAGAGCAGTAAGCAATATTGATGTGAATAATTTGGAGGAGAAGTGGGAATATGAAGACTCCCTTCGTATTCTCCACAATCGATGGTCAGCGGTGGAAAATCTACATTGGGAGATAGTGGGTGAACTTGGAGAGGAAGATGAAGCGTACGAAATTAATTTTACTAAGCATGAAAAAATATATATTAATACAAAGAGAGCTATAAACTCAAAAATGTGTGCAACAAGTCATAGAGATAAATCAACTCCGCAGATGGATATACCGACATTTTCTGGCAATTATCATCAGTGGGTATCATTCAAGGACCTTTTTAATGAAGCTATACATAAAAATACATCAATATCGAACGCGCAAAAAATGCAATTTTTAAAAGCTAAAGTAAGCGGGGAAGCCGAGCGCCTTATACAGCATTTGCCTATCAGCTCCGATAATTATTTAGTTTGTTGGAACATCCTAAATCATCGATTTAATAACAAAAAGCTAATTTTTACATCGCACGTTAACATATTTCTCAATTTACCTAATATACAGCAGCAATCATATCTAGCAATCAAGAAATTACATGACGTCACATTAGAAAGCTTGCACGCTATAAAAAACCTAGGCGTAGATATAACTACTTGGGATCCGCTATTGGTACATTTATTATCGCAAAAATTAGACAGCGAAACTTATTCTGAATACGTAGAATCATTAAAAAACACTCGAGAGCTCCCTATACTACAAGAATTTTTGGATTTTCTTGAAAACAAATTTACATCGCTTGAATCATCACGAAGAAACCAAAATTCAGCAGCAGAACAAAGATATCATAGAACATCAAACCAATTATTAGCAACGAACAGACAACCCATACATATTAATTCAAGTAGAATTAATATTAATAATCAAGTAAAGAGGTCACTGACGTCAATGCACACCTCAGCGAAAAAATGCCCCTTATGCAATTTCGAACACGCGCTCACTAATTGTCCACAATTTATTAAATTATCATTTATGAATAAACTACAAACGGTTAAGCAACTACGGTTTTGCATCAATTGCATTTTTGATCACAATGGAAGTCAATGTACTTCGAATAAGCGGTGTCATGTGTGTGCTGGCGCACATCACACGTTATTACACGAATGTTTTAAGCAGCAAGCTAGCGAAAATTTTAGAAATAAAAAATTGATGAGTAGCAACACCCAAAGACAGGTCTATTACAGCCCCAAAAATCAATCGAATATGTCTCAGCAAGATGATTCTGAAGTACTTTTAGCCACCGCATTGGTAAAGGTAACAGCTAAAGATGGCAAACAGCACATAATGCGAGCACTGATCGACCAAGGGTCTCAAATTAGCATCATAACCGAACGAGCAGCACAGCAACTGGGCTTAAAACGTCAACAAAGCAAAGGGATCGTCCTTGGTGTAGGGGGCCAAGAAAACAACTGTCGTGGAAAACTCAAGATTAATTGCCAATCTATATATAACAATTTTACCTTCAACGTCGATACATTCATTATGACTAATCTTATAAAAAATCTACCTAATAGATCGTTCGAAAAACCCGGCTGGTCGAAATGTATAGCGCACTTAAACTTAGCAGATCCAGAATTTAACAAAAGCCGAGCAATAGATATTTTATTTGGAGCAGATATTTATTCGTACATTATGTTAGATGGGATCATTCGAGGCCGCGAAATCTCACAACCACTAGCACAGCAGACGCAATTGGGTTGGTTATTATGTGGAGGCAGCATAAATACCTTCCACTGCAACGTTATTTTGAATCATATACAAGCAATTCAAGATTTTTGGAAAATAGAGGATATACAAGAGCACAATGATATGTCAGCGAAAGATAAGCAATGTTTAGATTATTACTTAGCAACTACAAAGCGATTAAAAAACGGGCGTTATGAAGTAAGCATACCTATGGAGGATCAAGCGTTAGAAAAATTGGGATCGTCTGAAAAACTAGCGTTAGCACAATTTAAGAATTTAGAAAATAAACTTAATAAGCAGCATGAATTATCGGAGCAATACAAGCAATTTATGAGCGAATATATACAACTGGGACACATGAAACTAGCAGCATTTAATTCAAGCGTACAATGTTTTTTACCACATCATGGGGTACAGCGAGCAGCATCCAGCACCACTAAACTACGAGTCGTATTTAACGGATCAGCAAAAACCACGACAGGCTACAGCTTAAACGACGTTATGCACAAGGGACCCAATATGCAAAAGGATTTACAAAGTATCATTATCAATTGGAGACTATACCGTTACGCCTATACATCTGATATTGAAAAAATGTATCGACAAATATTAGTAAAAGAAGAAGACCAAAAACTTCAACAGATATGGTGGAGATCAAGCCCAGACCAGCCTATAAAAGCGTATCAATTAACAACTATCACTTACGGAACGAAAGCAGCACCCTTCTTAGCAATTATGACGTTGAATCAGCTAGCACAAGATGAGCAAAATAATTTCCCAAAAGCAGCAAAAAGCATTAAAGAAGAGTTTTATATGGATGACTACATCTCGGGAGCACACACAATTAGCGAAGGTCAGCAAAAAATAGCGGAGGTAAATCATGTACTTAGCGGAGCAGGTTTCTTATTGAGAAAATGGATTGCAAATGATAAGAGCCTCATTGAAAACATAATCAGCAAAGAACGAGACGAGCAATCAACATTTATGTTTAAAACGGAAAACACGCCGAAAACCTTAGGCCTACGATGGGACCCTATTAGTGACGTATTTGTATTCGACTATGATAGCGTATTATATGAAAACTCAGCAAAGTTAACGAAAAGAAAATTACTATCGGAAATGTCTAAGCTATTTGACCCATTAGGATGGTTGTCGCCGCTTATAACAAAAATTAAGATTTTATTTCAAAAAGTATGGTTACAAGCAAATCTTGAATGGCGTGATCCAGTCTCCCAAGATATAAAAAGCGAATGGATAAAAATAAAAAAGGAGCTAAATACGTTAAAATGTATTAAAATTCCCAGATGGTATAAATGTGATGAGAATAGCATAATTGAATTACATGGGTTCTGCGATGCCTCAATAAAAGCCTATGCATGCGTCATATATGCCAGAGTCGCAAAAAATAGCGCAATCTCAACTATAATAATAGCAGCAAAATCCAGATTAGTGCCGAATAAAAAGGAAGTATCTTTACCTAGATTAGAATTATGTGCCATGGAGTTATTAGCAAAATTAATGAATAAAATAAAAAATAGCATCAGCAGCATGAAAGTTGAAATTTATGGATGGAGCGATTCAATGGTAGCCCTTGGTTGGATCAACGGCAACCCCGACCGTTGGAAGCCCTTTGTAGCAAATCGAGTAAAGAAAATTCACGAAACAATGCAACCTCAATCATGGCGCTATGTAAAAACGAAGGAGAATCCAGCTGACGCAGCGAGTCGAGGTCAAACAGCATTACAATTAAAAGAAAATTTATTATGGTGGCAAGGTCCAGAATGGTTATTGAGTTCAGATTTTAAAAATAAGCAGCAGCACACTAATTATACGACAAATTTAGAAATAAGAAAACAAGTAAATATCATTCAAAAAACATACACATCAAGCATAATAGATAATTTATTAAACAAATATAGTTCATTATTAAAAATAGTACGAGTATTAGCATGGATATTACGAGCGATTACACCGTCATTAGAACAAAGACCGACGTATCTCACATTACAAGACGTGAGAAAAGCTAAAACGGCAATTATTAAATATGTTCAATCGACTGAATTCTCAGCTGATTTAGAGCAATTAAAAAAGGAAAATAAATTACGATCGAATAGTGCATTATTAAGCTTAAATCCATTTTTAGATGAAAATGGTATTTTAAGAGTTGGAGGTCGTTTAAAGAATGCAAACATCAGCGAAGATATGAAATATCCAATAATTATTCCATATAGCGGACGTTTAACGGAACTACTGATAAACGAAGCACACGAACTTTCTTTTCACGGTGGAGCAAAAATTACTATTTCAATTTTAAGGCAAAAATACTGGATAGTTAAGGGATATCGAGCAACAAAGAAGCAACTTCGTACCTGCATCACATGTAAAAAGCGAGAGCCTACGAAATTACATCAACTAATGGGAGATATGCCTAGCTATCGTGTTAATCCAGCTCCTCCATTTTATCATACAGGAGTCGATTTTACAGGATTCGTCAACGTCAAGATTAATAAAGGTCGAGGAGTTAAAACCACGAAAGGTTACATAGCGTTATTCATATGCATGGTTACGAAAGCGGTACATATAGAGATAGTTTCTGACCTTAGCAGCACAACTTTCATAGCGGCTCTGCGACGCATGGCAGCACGACGCGGAACCCCAAAGCATATATATTCAGATAATGGCACGAACTTTGTCGGAGCAAATAAAATTATACAACAAGAATATAATGAATTAATAAGCAATTTTAGCGATAGTTTTTACAAAGAAATCACCGAAATGGAGATAGAATGGCACTGGAACTGTCCATCGTGGCCTAGCGCAGGAGGAATTTGGGAAAGATCGATAAGAAGCCTAAAACAGCATATAAAAAGAGTAGTGGGAGAGCAAGCATTAACCTTTGAAGAATACAGCACAATCCTTGCCCAAATAGAGGGATGCCTTAACTCAAGGCCTTTATGTTCAATTACGGAAGACGTAGAAGATTTAGATTTCTTAACACCTTCACATTTCTTACATCAGCGAGCGGAGAATACTCTAATAGAAACAGCACATGATGCCAGGACCAGATGGTACTTAGTAAATAAAACTTTTAATGATATTTGGAAACGTTGGAAAAATGAATATCTCAGCCAGTTGAACGTTCGAAGCAAATGGTTAGAACCTCAAAGGAATCTTAAAATAGGGGATTTAGTGACCATTCACGATGATATTATGCCAGCCGGGAAGTGGCCAGTGGGCCGAGTAGTAGAAACCCATCCAGGAAGCGACGGGTTAGTAAGAGTAGTTACATTAAAAACAAAAAATGGGATCTTAAAGCGGCCAGTAGTAAAGTTATCATTATTACCACTCGAAGAAAAAAGCAATCATCAGCAAAATAATAATATATCCATTCAAAACAACAGCAGCGGATTGAAAAGCGAAAGAAAGAATAGTCGAATCAGACAAAATATTCCTTCAAAACTTGTAAGCGTCGTATTATCATTAATATTTTTTATGAGCATTTTATCGTACTCTACAGCGGAATATAAGTTAAAACAGCTTGAAAGCAATCTATCCATATACTTTGACTCGATGGGCGAAATGCAACTAGCTAGGGACAAATGGAAGCTAATCGCATATTTTGACATGTCTCCATATTGGCAAGGGAACACAGCGGCAGATCTTTTATCGGATTACTTAGAAAAAACCTGCGCTAATATGAATGAATCGAATCACTGCCAGACTATCTTGTTACAAATACGTCACGATTACAATGAACTGCAATACTACAACCAGCTGTTACTGAATCAGCATTTCGACGCGCGGTCAAGAACCCGGCGCGGTCTTTTCAATGCGGTCGGCTCAGTGGCTAATTCATTATTCGGAGTACTTGATCAAAGCTTTGCTGAGAAATATGAACAGGAAATCGAGCTCATTCAAAATAACGCCAACCATATAACCCAACTTTGGAAGAACCAAACATCAGTCATAGAAGCCGAATTCAACATATTAAAGCGAACTGAAAAAACCATCGAAACCCAGTACAAAATCTTTAACAGACATTTAAATATCCTAAACAATAAAACAAATGTAATCCAATCAGAAATTGAGACCATTCAAGAAGTGACCTTATCAGCAATAGCGTGCAACAATTTGATTCAGAATTTACGGAGAATACAAGATACTCTATTGGACACTACCACTGATATTTACCACGGCCAGATAAATGTACACTTATTGTCACCAAAGCAATTACGCGACGAGCTGCAAATTATATCAAGTCAAATTCCCAAGGACGTCACATTACCCATAGAGAACATACATACAGACCTGTATAAAATCTATAAATTGATAAAGGTAAAAGCTAGAATTACCGAAAACTTCTTTATATTTGAAATACTCATACCATTAATTAGCCGGGACAATTTTCAACTATATAGATTGATACCCATACCCAAGCAAGTTAACAGCAACATGATAAGTATAAAACCAATAGCAGAATATATTTCTATAAACATAAAGAGAGATGCCTACATTACATTAACATTAGCCGAACTACAAGCATGCCAAAACCAGAACGATTTATATTTTTGCCAATTGCACGGTCCCATAATAAGCTTTAGCAATAATGAACGTTTTTGCGAATTAAAAAATAATAAATGTAAATTCAATATAAACAGCTGTAAAAGTAGTTGGATACAATTACACGATCTAACTACATATTTATATTTTCAATGCGATACGGCACACATACGCATTCTATGTGACGATGACATACAGTCGCGCCAAGTCAGCAAGGCCGGACTTATATCACTAAGCAAACAATGCATAATAAAGGGACAAGATATCACACTGTACTCATTTAAGCAACTTGAAAACAAGCTATATCTGAAACCCGACATATTAGAAACCAAATTAAATCCCATTCACAATCTGATTAACTCTGCTCTGCCTATCACCAACTACTCCGACAACGAAGATATCAACGCATCATTAAAAACTCTTGGGGAGAAAATAAAAATAATGAAAAACGCTGTCGAGAATACGGATACCTTAGGTATTTCAAAACACGACCTACACCAATACGCGGTGTCATATGGAACACTAGCACTAGCAATATTAGCAAGCATCTTTTTCTTCGTGTGGTGGCGAAGGAGTCGAGCGACTCCACAGCAGAGCGTCCCAGCAGCCCAACAGCAGAGCGTCCCAGCAGCCCAACAGCAGAGCGTCCCAGCAGCGCAACAAACTATTCAGTCTCGGACAATACCCCAAGAGTGTGTCGATTCTAGTGTGTGTGTGCACCAAAAAAGTGTTACTAGTGTTCGTGCGTCTCCCTTACCCGAGCGGGGAGAGTGTAGTGAAGTATCATGCGAACAAAACAGGCTCAGACGATGGGCAAGTGCGCGATTTAAAAGGAGCGATAGGTCTACGTCTCCAATAACTAGCAAACGCTCTGCTATAAGTGAATCAGTGGTGGAACTATAATCATTATGCATTACAAACATTATCAAACTTATAAAATTTTATATATATCTTCTGTGGGCCTCGGGAGCATGTTCGAGCAGCGAACAAACATTTTATTTTAAATTACTTATTATCCATAGTTACATTACATTAATGACAATTATTGAGCAATACGTAAATGAGGTCAAGCTGCCTCAGCATTATTATCGTGCGACGGCCGAGCCGGCCGGAAAGCGCAGTTCTTCCATAGCAGCACCCGAGTGCTAATCTATCCGCTCGAATCCGCGTAAATTATATATAATTATATAGCGATAATTAAAGTGTTCCCAGTTGTCCCATAATATCATAGCATTATTAGCAGCTTATAACGCGACCTAAATACAGTCCACATTCGATGTAATACGTAAACCGTACACATAACATAGGTTTCACACACATGGTATTTTGCATCTGTGCTACAGATACAATAAAATAATATTCTTTGATATCCTTCTTTTATTTTAATATTTCGCAAAACCTGAACACAATCTGCGCTAAATTCATATTTATAACGTTACAAAACATATTCTATAAAATGACAGAAATTAATACATCTTCATTAAAACTAACATAATAATCTATTAAAACGTGCTAAACTATTCCTGGATGACACCCAAACCTTCAAACCTTTACACTCGTAAATTACTTACTTCTATGCTATTTTATCTGTTTTTCATATAAATACAACGATCTTCTGAAATGGGGTACTTGACCTTGTATAATATGCTTCAATGAGAATTTATTGAAGCAATAAAAACGGAAAATCGACTTTTTACTGGTTATGAGGCGTTTGACAGGTGCCACGTTGATGGCGCGTAAAATTTAAATTGCGGCTGGATGATTGGTCGTAGGTAAGGTCGTAGGCGTAATATATTTGGTTTTGAAAGGTATATTTAAATTCTTTTAAAAGTTGTATGTATTTCCTAGCACACTGCACGGCAAATGTTGTTCGGCCAGCACACTCTAATCAACTTGCGGTTTTAAATAAGTTTATGACCATTTGAGCCTTTTTCAGACACTGCAGCCTTTTTCCTTTGCATATTAATGGACTGCTATTAGTAGCTTATGCTGTTTGCTAAGAGTTTATGACGACTTTATTAAAATAAGTCACATAAGTTAGTTCTAAATATAAATAAAGAGATAAGAATATAGGTACCTACATAATGTTTTTCATTTGGTCCTTGATACATCATCGTGTAAAAATATTGTGTACTCCTATATTACGCCTATGAGATATAGATGAAGAAAACATTAATTTGTGTATATACACGAGCCCTTGATAACCTTGATCTATTATTAAAAAGTAATAAACCCATTTCAAATGTAACCAGAACATAAATATCAATGTCCTCCTATGATGGGATCATAGGGCGGATGCTTTTCACATCCGTTTCAAAGATCGATTTTTCACGGTCAGCTAAGTTCGTCATAAGCCTTTCTATCGATAAACCTTAACTACTAAATATAGGTTAGTTCACGCTGTAATCTGTTTTGTTTTTAAATAATATAATTGTTGATTTGTAATACGATGCTACGGATCGATGTGGTCACGACAAAGTCAATAAAGAAAAAGTATCGTTGTACGGACTATGGTTCGTACACCTGGGATGCTGCTGCTACTAATAAAACTAAGCTGCTAAATAATATGATTTTATTGCTATGCTGTAATGAGTTACATACGTACGCGGCTCGCGACGTTTTAATGTGAACTAATGCTATATGAAAAATGAAAATGCTGTGATATACAAAAATGATGATTTTGCACTCTGTGCGGTTGCACCGTACATGCTCCCGGGCAACAAGAGTGATGGAAATGAAAGCTATGATAGATATGACGATGAGCTAACCTATTACAAGGTGAAAACAATATTCTTAAAAGCTATTAACAAATGATGCCCGACAATCATCAGATATCGATCTTAAGGCTACACTTTTCTAAGATAGGGAATTGTCTTTTATTGATTCACTGAATGACGCACACACACATTGCTCTGATTTTTTGTTTCACACACACTTTGCTCTGCTTTTTGTTTCACGCACATTACACTCACATACTTATCACTAAAACTAACACATGGGTCACTGATGGCACGCTGCGCGCTGGTACGCGGCAGGCGCTCGCGCCGCGGAGGGCGCTCGCCGCCGCCGGCCGCCACGCACACCACAGGCCCGCTGCTGCTGCTATCCCCTGAATGCGCTTCCCGAGAGCTAGCAGGGAGTCGTTGTAGCTTTTTTACCCAGCTCCAAATTTGATGGGTAGCGTTCATGGGTGTTTATAAAATGCTGAATCAGTTGGATTTCGGATACACCTCCGGCTCAATATTTATCTTATAAGTGTGTTGTTTATGTGAATTAATCATGAATATTTAGCTTTAATCTCAGACAATGTATTCGCAATAATATATCTGACACCATTGATAAGGCCTGGTCGCGTGCGCCTCGTTGATTCGAAATGCTGATTCAGTAACATGCGGTCATGGAACTCCAATTGTTTACAACCGTGGCTTATTTGTATAATACGATGTTACAATGAATATTACTTTTTAAAGATTCATAAAGCTGATGATATCCAGATGATTGATATAATTAATTATTAATAAATTTTGAAGTTTGGTTGCTTATTGGCGTAGTTAATTAATTTCTATCCATCTTCAACTATGTTAATTTATTGAAGAATATAAAATGTTTGTCGACGTTTATTCTTGTTATATTGAAGTTGTTACTGTATAATATTACGTTTGTAGCTGACGTGTGCATTAAAATAAATATTGTTAATTTAAACGATAGATAATAAGTTTATATGAAATGTTTTAATTGGAATGCGCTTTTTTCGGGGTGTTTGCTGGTGATAAGCTGCTGGTATGATTCTGAAGCTTTTGCTGATTTATTTCTTCTGTGTTAACAGGGAGAATGGACAATTTAATAACCGGTCGCTTGATAATACCCGTCTTAGTTTTTACGCTTACGACTCTGACGTAGCCGTCTGATCCAGGATGTAATTCAATCACACGACCCAACGCCCATTTTCCTGGTGGTAGAAGAGCGTCATGTATGATCACGATGTCGTTCAACTTGATGTTAGGCTTTGATGTTTTCCACTTGCTTCTGGCTGATAATGACGTTAAATATTCAGCTCGCCACCGTTTCCAAATATCACTAAATATTTTTTGCGTCAATTGCCACCTCGTTCTCTCATCTCTCTCAGTTTCTATGATTGTTAAAATTGGACCGCTCGCTAAAAAGTGGGAAGGTGTGAGATATGCTAAGTCATCAGGATCTTCAGATAGAGGAGATAGGGGTCTCGAATTTAGACAAGCTTCTAGCTGATAAAGTAGAGTGGCGAACTCTTCGTACGTAAGCTTTTGATCGCCTAGGACTCTACGTAAATGAAATTTTAGGCTTTTAACCGCTGCTTCCCAAAGTCCTCCCGCGCTAGGCCAGGAAGGTGCATTGAAGTGCCACTCAATTTGCATCTCGCTAATTTCCGTGAAAAATTCCTCTGTTAAAATAGATTGCTGGTCAATAAACTCATTCGCTAATATTTTGCTGGCTCCTACGAAATTCGTTCCGTTGTCACTGTATAGGTGACGAGGAGTTCCCCTCCTTGCTGCTAATCTACGTAACGCTGCCAAAAATGTGGATGATGATAAGTCTGATACTAACTCTAAGTGAACCGCTTTTGTGACCATACAGATAAATACGGCCACATATCCTTTGCTTGTTTTAATACCGCGACCCTTGCTTGATTTCACATCTACATGTCCTGTGAAGTCAACCCCCGTGTGATAAAACGGTCTTGTAGGGTTCGTTCTTGCTCCCGGTAAATCTCCCATTATTTGTACTTGTTTTACCGGGTTGTGTCGCTTGCATATTACACAATTATATAAACGTTTCTTAACCGCTCTGTTTCCGCCGAGTATCCAATATCGCTGACGAAGCCAAGAGTTCGTCAACCTCGTTCCACCGTGGTAAGTTGACTTATGTGCTAAATCAATTAATAAATTTGTAAGATGACTGCTCTGTGGTATTATGTAGGGATGTTTCATGTTATATGAGATGTTGCTATTTTTTAGACGACCTCCAACTCGTAATAAACCTTCTTCGTCTAGAAATGGATTAAGACATAATAACTTGCTCTTTGAATCTACTCTACTTAAGCTATTTAAATCATTTATTTCTTGACTAAATTCTAAATATTGTATAGCTTTTATAATTTTTAATTGTGAATTTTGCAACTCTTGTATAGTTAAATAATTTTGTTTTGTTACGGACGAGGATATTCGCAATATCCATGCTAGTACTCGTGACGCATATGTAAAACTGCTGTATTTGTCAATAAAATCGCTAATAAAGTTCGCTGAAATATTATTATTCTTTGTAACGACATTTGATAACATTTTCTTTGCTTCTAATTTAGTATCATACGTTAATTGTTGCTGATGTTTAATATCACTGAGTAGCCAGGTGGGCCCTTTCCACCATAGGTCATGTTTTTCTAAAAGCGCGATGCTCATGCCACGGCTAGCACAATCTGCGGGATTATCGCTGGACTTAACATAACGCCAAGTCTGTGGTGGTAAAGTTGTTGTTATTTTAATCACTCTATTTGCGACGAAAGGCTTCCAGCGGCTGGGCTCGCCCTGTAGCCATCCAAGTACAGCTGTTGAGTCACACCACGCAAACGTTTTTACATCGCGATCGCTTAAACTTTGCTTGATCTTTATCATAAGTTTCGAGAGCAAGACTGCACCGCTTAACTCTAGTCTCGGTAACGATACGTCGGTCTTTGACGAAGGGCTAGTTTTGCTGACGGGGACAAGTTTCGTTTTAGCGGCTAACAGTGTTATGTGCGTTTGATCGTTACGCACTATCCGTGCATATACTACGCATGCATATGCCTTCAACGACGCATCGCAAAAACCGTGTAATTCAATGCAATCGTCTCTCCCGCTACAAATCCATCTCGGGAATTCGATATTTCCAATATTCTCTATGTCTGCTCTTAATTTTCGCCATTCAAGGTTAATCTTGTCTGGTATGACGTCATCCCAATTTAAATTAGTTAACCAAACGCTTTGAAATAATAGTTTTAGTTGAACTACTGCTGGTGCCAACCAACCAAGAGGATCGAATATCTTTGATATTTCTCCTAGTAGTTCTCGTTTCGTAGGCTGTAAATCGGATTGCGGAGATAGTTTGCACATAAACTTAAAATTGTCATCTCGTGCATTCCAACTAAGACCGAGTGCTTTCGTTGATTCCTGATGCTTAAAATTGTACGTATCGCTTGCTAGGTTTTCTGCTTTATCAGCGTCTTCTAATAATGATGACTCATTCGCTGACCATTTGCGGAGATTAAATCCTCCCGATTTGAGTAAATCGATGAGATCTCTTTGCAATTGTTTCGCTGATATGATGTCAAATGCACCGCTAAGAAGATCATCCATGTAGAATTGTTCTTCTAACACCCTCGCTGCTATCGGGTAACGGTTGCATTCGTCCTTGGCTAACTGCTTGAGCGTCATCATTGCTAAAAAGGGCGCTGCTTTTGTACCATACGTAACAGTGGACAAAGTATATTCTCTGAGTGGTTGATTCGGATTTTCGCGCCAAACTATTTGCTGATAACGTTGATCTTGCTTTGAAATTAAAATCTGTCGAAACATTTTTTCGATATCTGCTATAAATGCGTAAGGATATTGTCTCCAATTTAGAATTAATAATAAGATATCCTGCTGTAAATTCGGACCTCTATACATGACGTCATTAAGGCTTACACCCGTTGATGTTTTTTCGGATGCATTAAACACAACTCGTAATGACGTAGTACTCGAATCGGCTCGATGTACACCGTGGTGCGGCATGTAGTAGGCAGGTTTCATGTTACGCGCTATTGTTAAGTGCATGTGACCCAATTCTTTGTATTCGTTTATGAATGATTTATATTTATTGAATAAATTGTCGTCTTTTTGTAGCTTACGTTCTAATTGATAAAATTGAGCGCATGCCTTTGTTTTTGATAATCCTAGCTTTTCATCTGCGTCTGGATGTAAAGGGAGACGAACAACGTATTTTCCATCTGACTGACGAGTTGTTGTTGATTGATATTGCTGAATACATTGATAATCCTCTTGTGATATATCTATGTTTTCGTTAATGTCTTCGATTGACCAAAATTTTTGAAGGCTATCCACGTCGACCATTACAACGTTACATTGGAACGACTTTACGTTGCCGCATAAAATCCACCCAAGGCGTGTTTGCTGCGCTACAGGAATAGATTCGCTTTGCTTAATAATTCCCTCCATGATAATCGATGAATAGACATCTGCACCCAACAATAAGTCGACTGGTCGGCGTCGATAAAACTCTGGATCGGCTAGCTGTATGTCGTTAATAAATGACCACGCTGGTTTGCTGAATGATTTGTTCGGTAGATTATTCACTGCATGATTCATTATAAAAACTCCTGTATTTAATGAATAATCGCTGTATTGAGAAGATATTTTTATGTTCATAAAGCCTTTACACGTGTTCTCTTTCGCGCCTAAACCTAAAATCACTCCCTTACAATGCTGACGCGGCAGACCAAGTCTCTGGGCTGCATTTTCGGTTATAAGGGAAGTCTGTGATCCTTGATCTATGAGAGCACGCATGATTAATGATGAACCATCTGCAGCTTGAACTGAAACTTGAGCTGTTGCTAGTAAAATTTCCTGTGTATCATCCAGGGATACGTGAGAGCTATTTTTCAGTTGATTTTCGGGGCTTGCTGTGCTAGTTGTATTTTGGGATGTCCGCTGTGCGAACGCTTCATGAACCAAAGTATGATGGTTCTCATTGCATACTCGGCATCTTTTAGTGGAAAAACACTTATTACCATTATGATTATACAGGCAGTTTTGACATAGCTGTAACCTAGTAATTGTTTGTAATTGCAGTTTAGGTTGAGATTCGGCGAATTTGTTGCAATATATTATTGCATGATTATTGTTGCATATTGGACAATTTTGCATTGTGTAATTGATACCTTTTCCGTTTTGCGATGAATTATGGTTGCTAGTGAATGATTTAAATATATTATTCGTTTTATGGAATGCTTTAGGATATGCTGCTGGTGTTGGTTTTTGAGGGTGCTGGAATGTTTTAGGTGGATCTTGTTTGCGCTTAGATGATTCTAATGCAGTAAATTTCATCTCGAGGAAACTTAGAAATTCTTGCAGTGTCGGTAGCTCTCTAGGATTCTTCAATGACTCGATGTAATCGTTATGAGTGTCGGTATCTAATTTCAGCGCTAAGATATGAACGATCATCGGGTCCCACGTGCTTGTATCAACACCAAGGTTTTTGATGGCATTCAGGCATTCCTTTGTCGCGTCGTGCATGTTTTTAATTTGTGTTAGCGATTGCTGCTGCATGTTGGGTAGGCCTAAAATAATATTAATATGAGATGTAAAAATAAGCTTTTTATTCTCGTACCTGTGATTTAATATTTCCCAACAGGAAGTATAATTTTGTGAGCTTATAGATAAATGCTGTATGAGGCGTTCTGCCTCGCCTTTGATCTTACTTTTCAGATACTGCATTTTTTGTGAATTTGATAAGGAAGGATTAAGATGAACAGCTTCGTTGAATAGATTTTTAAAAGATACCCAATGCTGATAGTTTCCATTGAAAATCGGAATGTCAACCTTCGGTGTTATATTTTCTCTGTGAGAGACTGACCAGAGCTTTGTGTTTATCGCTTCTTTAAGGTTGTTGAAAATGCTTTCGTGGCGAGTGAAAGAATTCTCATATTCAACGTCTTCCCCGTCCAAAATGCTGTCGATTTCCCAATGAAGGGAGTCAATAACGCTCCATCGGGAATTTAACTGTTGAAGGGCATCCTCGAATTTCCACTTAGTGCATATTTTTTCAACATCAATACTTGTTACAGTTCTTGTAAAAGCCTTAAAGTTAATTGCTTGTTTATGGAATAATTCATCAAGTTTGCTCGATGTACCTTGCGATTTAAATGATGGCTGAGGATTTAAATCCTGTTGCTGCTTGCTTGTTCCCGGCTGAGACAATAAGCCAGGTGTTGCAGGTCTTATAGGGCTTTCCTTGCTTTCCGCTGGCAAGTGCCGCATTATGTAAGACCGCGTTTCATGATAAAAATCGGCCGTTCGCTTATAAATGTTATTGCTAAAATATTCATGCGATTTATCGTCATATTCACATATTTTAATATGATTGCATTGAAATTCTTGCCAGTAAGAATCTAACACACTTAATCGCTTATTAATATGAGCCGGGGTCTTGCGTTCGACACCGTCTTTCTTAAAATTGATTTGAAGTTTTTCCATCGCTCCGATGATCATGTTTTGGTTAGCTACTAGATCTTCCATGATGAAAATGCTACTTCGCTTCGATAGATAGTATAGGTAAAAAGCTGTGGACTCACCGCTGCTGCTGGAACTTACGTGGCAGTTCCCACTACACGATTTAACACACGCGAATGGGTCCTGCTTTCGGTTAAGCTCGAAGGACCATAAAGATGTACGGACTATGGTTCGTACACCTGGGATGCTGCTGCTACTAATAAAACTAAGCTGCTAAATAATATGATTTTATTGCTATGCTGTAATGAGTTACATACGTACGCGGCTCGCGACGTTTTAATGTGAACTAATGCTATATGAAAAATGAAAATGCTGTGATATACAAAAATGATGATTTTGCACTCTGTGCGGTTGCACCGTACAATCGTAATGTGTTTTGAATCAATAAATAGTATATAACAAAGTCGCTTTCTCTGTCCCTATTATGCTTAAATCTTTAAAATTAAGCAACGGATTTTGATACGGTTTCATTAAGAGGTTTTATAAATAGAGTGATGTTTTAGTATATAATTTATTAGGTTTTAGACAGAGCGGGCGAAGCCGCGGGTAAGCTAGTAGTTTATAAAAGTCATTTGATAAATACCACCCAAAGATCCATCAACAAATATATATTTATTGCAAACGACCCGTGACTCACGTATAGGAATATAACGTCGCCCACACAACACTAAACATTATTTTACGTTATACATGCTCAGCTCAACCCTCTCTAAATAAAATACATTATGTTAAGAATTTTATTTGAATGCTCCTATCACATTTTTTTATTCATTGCTAATTGTGGAAGAGGATGAATCGCGGACATGTGTTACTTTTATATTATAACGATATTATTATAACGTGTGTATAATATATAAGTTCAATCGTTGCTAACTGCTATATTGTTTTCTGTGATTGTTTTATATTTGACAAGGTTGAAATTGATATTTTAAATTTTATCTGTTTGCTAACTTCAGCCTGTACCTTCGGGTGGATGAAAAGAATCTGTTAGTATGAAATAGGAATGTATTCGACAGATATTTATTTTAAAAGTTTAATATTATCAAGAATCACGGTTTCTGAAATTTCAATTTCAGAGCCAGAAGTATAATAAATAATATTCAATAAAATAAATGGAAAATTAAAGAGACGAAAAGCACAAATTCTGCCCAAATATGTCATCGTAATTCATCGGTCATTCATCCTAAAGTCTGCTGTTGCCACCTCTTTTCCTACCGGAAACTAAAATCTACATTTATATTCTAAATGCCCTAGGTAAGTATTTAGTAATTCTAAACGAATGAGAGTAGGTGCATTTGATCTGAATATGCACCAGCTGTTTGTCAAAACGTCATGCAAATAACAAATATGTGACAACTGACAAGTTGTTATGTTGTTGTTTTAATTTGTTTTTCGACTAGGTAGGTATCATGTGGTATCATTTGGGTATCATCAACAGAAAAATAGTTGTAGTATTTATAGGTATATTCAAATAAAAATAATATGTTGGACGTGTTGGACCCTATATGAACATCCATTTTTATTGTATACCAAATCGTTTTATGACCCCGCGAGACAGGCTGTGCCTAGTGCGGGGTCCGCTGTCATAATCTGTATATATCTACTTTAATAACCTTCTTTTGGCAAATAAATATAATTTTATTATTTTTTTTTTTATTTTTATATATTCATAAGGTGTGTGAAGTAGGTAATGATTATCTTCATTGTAGTTTATATTTTATGTTCTGTTACCAGGCTAGACGAATCTCCTATTAATATTATTATCTACATTTTGTTTTATTTGCCTGTTACAAATCCCAGTAATAAAACTTTAACTAGTATAACTATAATAAAATTTGAAGATCCAATAATATTCATGTACTTTTCCACTAAAAACAGCATTTAATGTTATAAAAAAATACATAAACTCGCTGCCTTGAACTTAATCCTTGCATCAGTTTCAAATATTAACCATTTATAATACCAAGAAAATAAAATAAAATAGGAATATTATGACATTTATAAATAACAAAATTCCTACACCTGTCCTCATAAAACATTTAGATGATGACGTCAGCTCGCTAAAAATAAACTTTATATTATTGAGCATCAAAATATAAGTTTTTATATTGGCTTAATTTTAAATTTTGTTAATAGGGTAATTCATTTTGTTCAAGGATACCTAATTGTTCAATATAATTTATGAAGTATAATATAATAGATGAAATACCTATGTAGGTAGAGCAATAGTAGTTTTTGATTTTAATTTACAGATCCAAAATAGTGTAAAATATAAAACTAAGTACCTAGTTACTAAAATTACATTCATCCTAAAATTTACCTGAAAAATGTTACGAATAAAATATTTATTTACTACTGATGGACGGTAGCAGAGTTTAATATCAGGCGACCCTTGATCGTCTTTGCCGATTATGACATAAAAAAACATCCGAAAAAGCTACAATAAAACAAGAGATGATATGAAAATCCAACAAAAAATCGTATGAGGAAGCTTTCATTTTTCATAAAGCTATGAAACGTATTCCACGCCATCTATGTTGTCAATCACAAAACACTTAATGCCATGATGTGCATAATAGTGATTCTTCAAACTATTCATAGATGGCGCTGATTATAAAAATAACTTCACAGGGGGATCATGCGTGAAATATTAAATTAATAATGCATAATAAAACATATAAAGGAAATGCAATTACATGATATTCGACACGAATTAAACGGTTAACCACAAGGATCAACAACAGGGTCTTATCAAAGCATTCCTTTGATCATGGGTTCATTACAAACATACCCATAACGAATCTTTTAAGATCACTCTGTTGAAACCGTGGCTGATATAGCTCTGAAAATATTTAATTGATACCGCTGTTATTTATTCCTATATCAAATATATTGAATATAATAGGTATTAGTTTAACAACGTTGTCATTTTAATTAATAAGTAGACGAACTTACCTTCTAAAAACTGTCTTGTAGGTAGTCGTAGAGAAACTTTTAACGACGAAGCGTAGGCCGAGTCGATGTACCAACAGGGGTCGCTGGAATCGCCCAGTCTCTTTCCGCTTCCTCTGAAATAATTTAAAAGAAATAAGGTATCTTTTCCATAGTCTTTTAATTATTCTAATACCGATCTTATTCTATTGAACAATCAAGAAAACCACTTTAGACCCATTAAACTGACACATACGTACGATTTCATATCTTTAAATATTTTTTGGTAGACATAATAATTATAAGTAGATATAAAACAATCTTTTTTTTAAGAGCAATCTCTCGATTGATTACCCTTACATTCATAAAATCAAAGCTTAACCTACAGCTGCCTTTAGAGCTTTCAAATATGTGTGAAACAGCTTTATAAATTGTCGGTAACAAAATTAAAAGCAAACTTTATATGCCTGTAATTCATTATTCAACAAATTGTCCCATTGTTCAAATCACTAAATAAAAATACTACGTTCTTTGTTCCACATAATTCATGATTTATATTAGCAAGTATGAAGTAGTGAATAATCATGCTAAAAGAATTCTTGTCTGTCTGGAAAGGCTTTTACGTCATCCAAAAAAATTAATGGCACTTTCATTCGAAGTATTATCATGGCAGCGATTCAGATATCATAAATACACTTGTTACTACACTATTTTTATTTTCATTAGCTTCATTATATTACGTGTCGAGTTTTGTATAATATCCGCTCGAATTTAATAAGATAAATTTATTTTCGGAATTACGCATCTACCGCTATTTTGTCTAACTTTGCTATTTATTCCTCTTTGTTATTTTTGAGTCTAAATATAATTTCTACAAACTTTGTCGTTGTACCTATGTAGTTTTCTTATTGTTTGTAATAATAGAGTTACATTTTATCGCAAGCAATCTTTAATTCATATTTCCAGTGGCCATTCAACAAATAGATAGATACATATAATATTTAAACATGTTTTATTGTCATAACTTTCATCGTATTAGCAACAAAACACCAAACGCATACAGGTTATAAATTTCAAAACAAAACAGTACGGGCTCAAAAATTAGACATAACGGTCGTGCAAGCTCAAAACCTCATATTTACCCTGAATCCATATTGAATTTCATCTATAGTAACACGTAAAAAGAGTTTTATAGCGATAATTCGCCAAAGAAAGCCATGAAAAATAAAAAACTACATGTTGCGACCGTTCATATGTCAAACTGAACTATTTTCGGACTACCAAGTTCATGTTGCTGAGCATAAATATCTCTGAATATCGTTTCAGGCGTTTATGTGGATCTTTTCCGACGGTTGGAGTATAAGTTCAGATGCAATCGTGTCACGATAATAGATGGCGCTGTTTATGATCAAGAGTTTCTGCGAATTTCCGCTAGATGGTGTTAGTACTGCATCTTTTGAAGACTAGTATTTTAAAAAAATTAAGAAAACTAAAAACGAAAAGGATAACTTTTTTCTGTTACACTAATTGTATATTTATAGTCAACGTCAAGTACATAAAAACTACTGACTCTATAAAAAAAAATTCTCCATACAACCAAAAGAATTGTCAAAATCCGCTCTGTAGTTTTCCCATGTAAGAGGAACAAACCTTCATACATCCATCCATCCTAATAAACTTTCACGTTTATAATACGTAATTGCAATAATAACATGATAAGCGCTTCATTTCATAAACACCTACTTATGTTGATTAATGATTTGAAAGGTTAATTAGATTTAGAGTTTAGTAGTTCTAAATTTAAAACTTATATAAAAAATTAGTACATTTTTCAGAGAGCGTACTACAGTATTCAGGAATATATAGACGATAAAGACCCATGGAGGGTTATCGCGTAAAAACCACAGGACAGTTCTTTGGCATATTATGATATATTATTATGTAGTTAGATATAAGTTACATATTATGTAATTTTGACATGATTTAAAAGAGCAACTATGGAGTTTCTTGCCGATTCTTCTCCATAGATACTGCTTTCCGAATCGGTGGTAAATGTTAAAAATACTTATGTAATGACGATTCGAAAGTGCTACTAAATAGTAGTCTAATTGAATAAATGAATGTTTGAGTTTGAGTTTGAGTTTAATAGTAGTAGGTACCTAGTTATAGGTAATCAAGTACCACACGTTCGTAGTAAAATCTAGTAATAATTTACATATTTTATGTTTCTGGATTAGTCACTTGGCTAGGGATTAGCAGATAATGAAAGGTTGTAAATTAACCACAAATAACTGCATCCATGTTGATGTTGGTACAGGTGTTTCCTCGTTAATTAATCAGTTTTGACTTTTTACGATTCAACCATCCCCTAACTCCATTACTCTTTATTTAAAGTCACTCATAGTCTAAGATCCGGCCAATCATAAAATTAAAAATACTAGCGGCCAAATTTTGATAGGCAACCTGGTAGATATCTATTCTCCTAATTATAAATATACATACATAAAATTTGGGTTTTTGCAAAAAATAAACGATGAACGCACTAATCCTGCAGCCGGATCTCATAATATCATAAACAGAAAAGGTAATTAACTGTTTCCTGTAATAGAATAATAATTGTACCTATAATATTTCTCAAAATTTATAATAACTTACTTATCTACATAGTTTCAAAATCCACACGTAGGTACCTACTTAGGTAATATACAAGTATTTTAATCTTTCTTTCTATAAAGCTCCACCAAAAAACGTGATTTTACGAGTAAGCTTTCCACCCCATTTCTATTTCATTCATTAAATAGTATTGCTACCTATAATAAAATCACTTCCAATACTTCATTGTTAATACCACTAATAATATATAATCTGCCATCATCTCACATTGTCAGCATGGTGGCAATTTGCCCAGTAATTGATTATATTACTACATTCATTTGTTAGCAATTAACACATCAATTAATTATGAAATTGTATGAATGAAGATTGCTGACATAAGACCTTTGTAATGTAGGATTAAAATTTAAAATAGTGTCACAGTTGGCAGCGAACAGAATGTAAGGATGCTAAAAAGAAATAGACTTCTACTATTTTAAAATAACTGAAAGATATCGGAAATGCTCTCCCACACATTTCTGAATTTTTAGATTGCATTGTGCATGACATGCAGAATTATACTTAGTTTTACATGGTTTTTACCATACGTTCCTCGTTCGCGCTCGTCATCCGATTTTCATTTCGATCTAAAGAATCGTAAATCGTACATTCTATTTGTCCATAATCGTACTATGTATATGAAAAACTAAAACTTACTAAGGTTATTTCTAAGCGAGCATCGAAATATCTCTTAGTTAAGATTAAGATAAAATCCGTGGATTAAATTCGTAACGATATGACGTGATGCGGGCAATTTCACAGAATATGAAAACAAAAAATTCTATAAAACGAAAGAAGATAACGTATATTTTACATATTATGTGTGGTCTAAAAACCTAATTCCAATGAGGTACTTATTACATAACTCTAATAATTTGGCAATAGGTTATATTCGTTACTGTAAAACAACACTGTACAAAACGATAAATAAACGGTTAAACATCATACATCAAAAGATTACCCTGACCCACGCAAATATTTGCTAATATTCGCAGGATGACTAGATAAACACGTAGGTTTCAATAAACAACTTTTGTAATTATTTAACAGTATAATAATTGATTTAATGCTTCCTATACTTTACGACTCGGTTTTGTGGTTCGCAGTCGGTATCCAGTTTAATTAAAAACAACGTAATTTCCGATGTGTGTTGCCAGATGGCACGGTTTTGGCGGGATGGTATCGCATTTTTATTTGAAAACGAATTCCCGCTTTTTTCTGTACGTAGAAATTTTGATAATTCCAAATAACAATCACATGGGATTACATTTTTGAATATTTTAAACAAATAATACACTAGGTATTTAAAAAGTCTGAGAACAACCTCTGCTTTAATTATTTAATTTTAATTCTTTAAAATGAATCAGGTTCAATTAAATAAGTTATAAATTAAACAATGATTTTTTTATTGAAACATTCACAATACATAAAATAATATTCTTATAACAACTATATTTTTATTTCTATTCCGAATTTTAATATTTGCAAGCATTGTTACAATTCATTATTTAATTAACTAGGTACCTATGATTGGTATCTACCACACAAATAGAAAGTAATAATGCATACGTTATTACAATATACATAATATGCTCACTAAATCACTCTCGCTCTATTTTACATCGTAATTAATAACGACGAAGCATAACAAACAGAATAAATACAATACAACATGTGCGACAATATAAAGACACTAATGCACTAAGGATAATAATATTCTTACGAACTATTGAACTAGTATAATATTGATTATTTTTTGAAGGTAACCCTTTTTTCCTGACCAAATATAAGCACCCAATATGCGAAATAGGGAAAAAAAGCAGCAACACTCGTTCTAATACAAATAAGAAACTTATTTCCTTATAACCTCTTTTATCTAGTGGCTTACCAACTTCATTGTTATTTTTGTGTTTTAAATATTTATGTAAAAGTAAAACTTAAAAGTTACAGTAGGTATTGTCTAGCCAGGTATATTTTTATAGTTAGATGTTCCCAAAAACTAGGTAAGTACCTACTGTTCACAATCCCTACCGTATTTTGAAAAATTCTACTTTTCTTTTCTACACAATAAAATAATAATATACATACGTAAAAGTAAAAGTTTCGAATAATATTATGCAAAGAGTGCAAAATATTAATAAATAAATTCATAAATTCTCTAAGGCTCTCCCGCCTACGGCACTCTACGGTTTCGTAGCGCGCGTAGTGAAAGAAAAACCCGCATAGTTCCCATTTTTTACTTGCTCATCATTTATTTATTTTTTCTTACTCACAGGTACACTCACAGGTACATTTATTGTAATCAACGTATTTATTGTAATTAGTGTTTAAATAATTGGGTCATTAAAATAATTGATCTCTATCATCTCTATGTCTAGATTGACGAAGAAGATAATTGTAATTAATGGTTAATTTAAGTACTACCAGTACTGTAAGCTATTCTGTGGCACTAGGTATCTAAATAAAATCTTTTGGGGCAACTAAAGACAGATCTAAGGACGAACTTAGTTTATATTTTAGATTCATGTAAATTTTGATAAATTACTTTTCATTCAAACTCATATATACATACATACATATATACATACGTAAGATACTCTATATATCTTTTTGAACAAGTATTTAAATGCCCATAAAATAATCAGCTAGACTAACCAGCTTAACACTGACACTAGAACTAAAAAAGCTCACCAATTTATAATTTATCGAGTTCTTTGGTATTTTATTAATTCACCAATAAGACAAATGCTTAAATTACTTTGAACCAATTCGAATCACACCTCGTCTATCAAGCCTCATAAATCGAGTGTTGCCAGCATAAAAATACCTACCTATCAATCTGACGTCACATTGCCCAAGAAATAATTTAATTAAAATAAGAGGGAATGTTAAAAAGCGAGTTTATACTCTGATTGGTGGAGGCAGGTGGCCTGGCACGCCGCCCGCTATGATTGACAATCGTAGGCAATTACTGGCCAGCTTGCAATAATTAGTATTGTTCTTTGATTAAATTCCTTTGATTAGTTATATTAATTAGGTCTATGAATAAGCATTTTTGTTGTAAGTACTTTTTGTCTTAAGGGCCCTTAGTAGGTGAAAACGGAAAAATGGACTGTTTTCTATGAGCTATAATTGAAAATATTGAAGTTTTTTCGCACTGAAATTTCTAATATGTATTACAGAACGTATGTGTGATGGGATGACTGTTTCCAAAACACGATTGGAAAAATTTTGCTCGATAAAAAAAAATCCTGAAGTTACCTCTAAAATATCATATAAATTCTCATTACAACTGTATTTTACGATAATAATTCGTATAAAATCACAAATACATAGGTATTTACCTTCTCGATTTCGTGACTGTTTTAGATTTAGAAAATACTAAATATTTTCATTCACTTTTTGATAAAAATGTGAATGGCGCTTACGATTTTCAGTTTCGAGCACGTTGATTCCATACTAAACGCGGACCCCCTCACCGCTTACCTCAGGCCCGAATAGCTGAATTTTCGCTGACCGCCTAACCCCCCTTAATCTCATCCAGCGCTTATACCTTATATCGAGAAAAGGGGAAGTCAACGAAAAAATACAACATAAAAACATATTAGAGGTACAAAATCTACCAAATTACCTGAAAGTAAATCTAACTACAGACCTAACAGAAAAGAATTCGTCAATAAAATACATAAAATCAATAACATAATAATATTATATCCATACAACATAAACAATATCCCTGAAAGCATTTCCTACGTCACAAGCGAACCTTGACCCAAGGTTACGGCCCTAGATCCAAGGCCTGGCCTCGACCTCAAGGACGAGGTCCCCGGAGGCCTCGCTAGAGGTCAGGCCGGGACGTCCTTCATTGCCCGAGTCCCGGGGCCGTGTCGAGGACAAGCGAGCGTCCTTGTACATGAATTGGGAAATATTGATGCTGTGTGTTGGTATACTGTAGTTTATCTGTGGCACAGTTTCGATAACGGTTTTTATAAGGATTGGAAATTAGACAAATAATTGTAGAGCACTGTTATTTTATTAGCGTCTTTACTTATAATAACACAAATAAAATAGTATCTTAGCGAGAATATGACATTTAAAATTATGTTAATTCATTTACCAGTAAATTTAGTGAAAGAAAAATGTGTGATGTCACACCTGAGTCTAACAAAAATGAGCTGTGAAAAGCACACAGGGAGGTAATCATGATAATGGTAATAAGACTAATAAGCATAAGAACGTTGTACCTACTATCATTAATATCACATTTTTTGTTGTACATCGTCAAAAAATTCTTAATGTTGCCAATAAAATAAAATTAAAATGTAATTTTTACATTTCTCCAGAGGGACGCGTTACTTTTTTTTTATTTGACACCACGTTTGCAGCCGGTATGACAAATTATTCGACTTGTCATCTGTCAGTTGGCTCCTACTTCGTAGACGTCAAATGATAATTAGATGAAATACTTTTCCGTCCGCGTGATATGATATTTGAACTAGAGGCCTGGAATATATTCTTAAATTTAAAATTGGATATTTTGACGACAGCATACTTTTTCTGCGTGCGCTCGTACTTTTTTATGCTTTTCATATTTTTATATTTTGTGTAATTTACTTCGATAGAGCATTGAATACCTACCTACTATTAAAATATAGATCCAGATATATAAAAAATTCTTGATAGAAATAATGTCAGATAATATCAGTACAAAGATTTACATTTTAAATGTTAAGTGAGTTTTCAGACAAATTTATCAACATCCGCTATTAACGCGCGGACAGAGTTTGACAGGTGCTGAAATGTCAGCCATTGTGATTCTTTTGTTTTCCCGCCTAATTTGTTTTCTGAACAACAGCTATTCTAATAATTTAAATTTAGAATTTAAACGAGCATTCAGGCACTTCAGGTTCTTTGATTAGTTTTTAATGGTAAAAATGTGTTGATTAATTTATAGTCTCTATAGGTAGGTATATTCAGAAGATTGATTACCAGTTGAAATGCAATATATTTTTATGTGAAAACCATTTTTAAATTTAATTGTTTATTCTTTATCCCGGTTGATATTACCACTACACTGCAACTATACTACCATGGTAAACAATAGGTAGTTAAATTTTCGAGGAATTAAATTGCATATAACAACGAAGAAAGAACAAAAATAAACGAAGCATATAGGTATAGAATAAAACAATATTACAACTAGGTCTTAACTTAAAAGTGTTTAAAGCAGTTGTTCGTTTTCAAATATAAACATTAAACAGTTCTATAGCTATTTATATTTATTTTACAATAGCATTGTTAAACCTAGCGATTGTATTTTACTTTATGTGCATTGTTTATATTTATCTATAATAATAAAGCGGTAAAAATAATATTTTTACTTGCATTTTCGTTTAAATAAAATATTCTATTCAACCACAGACAAATTAATGTTAATGTTAATGTAATGTTATTAATTAAATAATAAATAAATTAATTAATTATTAATTTTAATTAATTTTAAATTAAATTATTTACGTAATGTTTTTTTTTCCTTTTTCCGTTCAATTGCGCGGTAAACTAGTAGAATGCAATAAAATATTTAAACGTAGAAGTGTGATAGAAGCTAGGTGACTCTATAAATACTCGTTTCGCAGTAAAGTATTTTAGCAGGAAATACTATAATGATTAACACCCACTAATTACATTCGTGAAATAAATCAAAAGTGCATAAATATGTAAAATTATATAGGACATCATGAACAAAATATAATTGGTGTTACCACTTATAACAATTCAAAGTTAAATTTTTTTTATAAAACCTTTAATTACAGCAAGTAAATACATATTTGTAATACGTAATGCGCTTGATGTAAGGCATTGAAATGTAAACAACCATCACTCTAGTTTGAAATATTCGAGTGGAATAACGAATTTCGGTAAAATGTATCGTTGCATAGTTATTTTAGACAAGGTCACCTCACTGTTTATGCCTTCCTGGTATGTCATCAACCGATCAATACATTATTTGATTACATTAAGAACACATAACCTTATGGCAATCAATATTTATAGAAAAAAATAAATTTTAATTTACAATAATGAACTGTAAACAAACGTATGTCAATATAAAACAGGTACTTATCTACCTACATCAAAATATAATTGAAAGTAAATTCCTGAAAAAAGTTAATAGATTTCGTCGATAATAACCTCTTTCAAACGAAATTTCATCGCAAGGCCCTCTAAAAACTATAAAATTGAGTGCATAATCTCAATAAGAGCATAAATTCAGTTTTTCGCGCCATAATTGATGACGTCACAATCTATATCCGTATTTTACGAGCGATCGCTTACACGTAATCCAAACGTTCACACTAAATCTAATTAATGGTGTTAGTCCCGATTCTGTTGTAAAAATGTTATTTTCAGCCCCACGACGCCAGAGGACGAAGATGTTACGGAAATATACTGAATATTTTTAATCATTTCAATGATAAATAATAATGTTAATGAGTATCAATGCGAGATTTTGAAGACGATAAACATCATGTTGATTTTTAACATCTGTGCAGATGTTAATTAATAGCGGACACGTAGTGAGTAAAAATATTATGTTTGCGAGCATTGTTACGAGACTTTTTATTAAATCGTTACATTACCTACTTGTTTTTTGATTGAAATCGATTTGGGTTAGGACTTAGGTACCTACTTATTGCATTATGAATTTAAGTAACGTAAAAAGTATTTAATAGAATCCATATAACAAAAGGCAGAAACTTAGCTATTTGTGTCCAAAACTCGAGAAAATTAACCAACGCTGGTTTTCAGACTTTTTAAACTTAAAATTCTTATAACCTTTATACTTTTATAGGCATAATATTCTGGTTTGTCAAAATAATACTCTACACCATACAAAATTACACGGAGCAATTAGTGCCAGAGATTTTTGCGTTGTTAAATTGACTGGTACGTGTTAATACAATGTATGCGAGAATTTTAATAGAAACCAATTATTTATAAAGTAAAGTTATATAAATCAATTAAGATGTAGGTTGACACACGTTGACAGGTGTCGGATAACAAATCATAATAAGAGACAACAGACAGATAATGACTGTAAGTGACCTTAACATAAGCAGGATCCCACGGTATCCTCAATAGGAACATGAATTGCCATACAAAAGAAGTCTTTTAATTAAGCTCATGCTGATTAGCATAATTATGCGTAATCACTACACTCGACTCTCGATTTGTGACCATTATTTTTTAAGAAAGATGTCCAACAACAAACAATACTCCCGACCCTCCCTGGCAATATCAAATTTGATTTGAAATCAAGCTTAATTTTACATGGCAGGTTTTAAAGAAAGTTTGCAGTCAAGAACCAATTTCGATCCACAGCCAAGTTAAGATCCTCACTGTTAAATCAACAGATTCCTGAACATGACATATTAATAGTACATCAAACTTGGCACTAAATCCCAATGTTGATATTTACTATTATAATTTAGCTTGTTACAAAGTGTATTACAGTGACGTTAAATCATATGCACAAATCATTTATGACACTGCTTTATTCGTTCTGCTAAGTGGTGGTATTAATGGTGCATGCCCTACTAACCGAATTTGAGTTTGCTTATATTCACGGAGGCTAGTTGAAACTTACAACGTATGATGGAAAAATTGTTTTAGTACAAAAAATATCACTTTAATTTGAGTAAAATAAGATTCTAATCCTAATGCGTCTAATAGTGATGTTATGCAACTTGTTCTACACGTAATGCGAAGTACTAAGTAGCCCTCTTGCTGTAAAAAGCTATTCTATCCATACTAATATTATAAATGCGAAAGTAACTCTGTCTGTCTGTCTGTTACTCAATCACGCCTAAACTACTGAACCAATTTGCGTGAAATTTGGTATGGAGATATTTTGATACCCGAGAAAGGACATAGGCTACTTTTTATTGCGAAATATGTACCACGGGCGAAGCCGGGGCGGACCGCTAGTAAGACATAAGTTCACAAATCTACACTGGATCAGCAATGTCGAAGAAATGTAACTAATTATAAACCCAGGATCTTTTACTTCAAACTAGAAGGCGTTTTACACTGCCATGAGGCATTACGTATTGGGCCACGCCTTGTCATTTTATATGCTGTAGCGTCAAGACAGGCTAGGCGTTCAGACAACGACTCGACAGTTACAGAGTTGAACTATTCAAATTAGTTTCTGTGATCTGTGATTCAAATCAAAATATTGAAATGTTAACATTGAATTTGAATATAAACTATTAGATGGACTTCGGAAATGTACTTAATCACTAAAATGTATGTTACGTATAAAGCTAGATCAGTAGCCAACGAGAACGATTAGTCTTTTATTAGTAGCTTAATAAAAGCTCGTAGTTCTCAAATATGACCTTCAATATGAATCCTTGTAAACATCTACATAAATAAAAAAGTTGTTGGTTTCGAGTTTATAAGCATTTTTCTTTCATATAGTAGGTATAGTAAAAATTATATTACTGACGCAAGGAGAAGCACTCTTTAAGTTTAAATTTTAGGAAAACTATTTTTTCTTCATTACTCATGCGACGTCTAGGAAATAGAGCTTGGAGTAAAATAAATTATTTCTGTAAAATAATTTAATTCAAACAAAAAGTACAGTCTAGACTTGCTAGAGACAAAAATTGACAGTTCATATCAATGATTCATGTTTTACTATAGTGTCAGATTACCGCGCATGCGTGGTCTATAAATACATCCTAATGTACGAGATATGAAGATAACTTTTGCTAGTAGTTTCGTTGATTTTACGAGATCTTGCAAATGTTTGTATTATTCTGAATTATCATATGTTACTTCAACGAAATTATTTCATATTTTCTACCACATAAACGTAGAGCCAAGAAATTTATTCCTACAATGATATATTCAAAACAGCCAGTATCCTATCTTCAATAGATAAATTTAGATTCAAAGATCTCTAGACAACACTGCCTTGATGATCTGATCCTTTTAATCGTTGCTAGATGTTATAATAAAACTAGCCTAAGCCTTCCTCGATAAAATACGGAAATAAAATTCTTCAGTTCGACGCAATAGTTTGAGATTATTTCCTTTAATATCACTATGAATTCCTATAAAAAATTCTTTATACTACGAACTAAACGTGAAACTTAAATATAAATTATCAGTTAATTGTGCTATTTATAAACAGTTATTTATGTAGAGTTCAGTCCGCTTTCTCAATTAATTAGTATCTATGTAGGACAAGGATTTCAGTAGATATTCTGTCGTGCACCGTGCTTCTGAGAAATGGAATATGGGTCAAGTCCCGGGATTAGGGTAAACTCCCGCTATTATATAAAAAAAACTTGAGTAGTTATGTTATAAGTCTATTATGAAGATTGGATGAAAATAAAAAGCTTAAGGGCCAGTAGGTACGACTTGCTGATAAAGTTACTGAAAGTTTTCTACTCTTTTTGATATAAATTTCCGCAGATAGATTAATAAATAGACATGACTCGCATTTTAAGACATCAACTAAAATAGTTTTATATAATTCTCTGGTTCACAGTCACCTCGAGTTTGCTTGTGTGGTATGGAATCCCTACTATGCCGTACATTCGCAGCGTAGGTATTGAATCTATTCAGCGTTCCTTTACGAGACACTTGGCTTTTACCTCTCGAGGTATATCACACTTAGATTTTTTTTAAATGATTTCGTTACGTGACCGTCGCAAATTACATAATTTACTATTTCTCCATAAATGTGTAAACGGTACTGTTGTCTGCGATGACATTATTTCTAACATCGCTTTTCAGATACCGTATCGCCTTCCCAGAAAACCGGTAAAACACCTTTTTTAAGTTCCAGTTTGCAAAACTAACCTAGGCAAACATGCTCCATTATCGAGACTGTGTGCTACTTATAACCAACAAATAATGCTCTTACCAGATCTTGATATATTTTTCGGATCCCTCGCACAGTATAAGCATCAAATTATTCACAGTTTTTCCAGTAGCGTTTAGTATATTGATTATGTTTTTCTTTCGATTATGTTTATTTGTATAAGTGTTATTAATGTGAATGTTGTGTACACCTATAATTGATAAATACATAAGATACAATTAATTAGATAATGTCATCCTATACTATATAATGTAATATGTGTATTTATTGTTGTGTGTTCCATAAATAAAATAAATAAATAAATAATATCTACATAATATTTAGCATAACTATCATTATACGTATCATTATAGGTACATCGATTTTACTCACTATTTATAAATCGTATATTTATACGCTAATAAGCTTTCGGCCTTCAGCTGTTATGATCCACTTTATCTTAGCTTTTGTAAAAAAATCCATCTTTCACTTTTACTGGTTTTGCGACAAAAAGTAGACTCATCCTACTTCATAGCTATTCCAAAAAGTTTACCTTCAATCAGTTCATTTATTTGATGTTGAATTAATAAAACATATAGAACAAGAACCTAGTCAAAACCTTTTTCATCGGGATAATTAAAATATCCTAACATATTGTTAATGAGATAGAGAAGAGAGAAAAAAATTATCAGCATTTCTCGCGATTAACTAAAATTTAAATACCTTGAAGATGCCTGTAAGGGTCTTCCTCACGTTTATTTTACTTACTATTTACGAGTACGATTGAGAACTTACAAATATTTTTGATGGCATGTGTATGCATTCACCTACATTGTCTGCTCATTTGGCTACAAGAAACAAACAATTCACACAAAAATTAAATTGTTTTGACATAATGAAACCAGTTAAAAGTACATTTGAAAATGTAAAAAAAGCATCATTGCTCGATTCATTGTCGCACGTTTAAAACTGTCATTTATCTTAGCGTAAAAAACAAAAACATTTGTTCAGCATTCACAACGAATGTGTAGGTATTAAATTCTCATCGGATAAGAAATACAATAATCATCATGTGGACATGTTTAAATGACTGAACGTGCCAAAATGTCGCAATTGTGTAATTGTTGTAAATTCTTCCCTCTTAATTTTATTATTTTACTGTAAGGACCACGTAAGGACGTTGACCAAGATGTGCTGCTCTTGCACATCTTACGTGCACATTTTATTGGTGCTTTTAAGTACTGAATATCTTTAAATGAATGCATTTTGAATTTAAATAGCACTTTTCTTTGGTTACTTGCAGTAGACACAGACAAAATACTGTAGCTATTGTTTTATTTATCTGCACTTTTTATGTGCCATTGCGAATGTTATAATAGTGTTAGTATATAATAGTGTAATAGTGTTATAATAGTGTTAATATAACCAGCTAAAACTATAAACGTTTAAGAAAATATTTCAGCCAATGTCGAAAGGTTTATTTGATGTTGTTGACAAAACAATTGAGACAGAAGTCACTTTCAAACTGGTGAACTTCAACCACAGTTTTCAACGTACACGTAATACTATGTAGCGTGTTTTAAAATTGTAAAAATATTGAAATTTTATTTCAATCTGAGCGTACGTAACAGCTAATTAGCATACTACGAATATATTCAGAATACAATGACCGCATACTTTGGCATTCTTTGGGGAAGGCCTATGTTCATTAGAAGACATATATTGGCTGAATAGATAGATTTGTTTTCTAGTTTAAAAAATAATAATACTGAAGTAGGATTATCTACTTTTTCGTCAGTCCGTGTAAAGTAATTTGTCTTTTTATAAGAGGAATAAATTTCATGTGAAATGTGAATATCATTACATTTAGTAAATGCGCGATTGTTCTGTGTGGATTTTTGTCTAATAGATTACATATACATATTATTATATTATATTTTGTAAGGATTAAAATATAGTTTAATTTATCTATTTTATACAACTAAAATATACATAAGACGCATTGTCATTTCTTTCACTCAAATTAGGTAGGTACCTAGTCAGAGTTGGCTCAAGAAATTCACGTGGATAACGATTATTATCTTACTTAGAAAATGATGACTAATTTTATTTACGGGCTATTAGCCTTCAAATTTTATAAATCTATCAGTATGGTTCAAATTTTATTCTTCTACCAGTAGAAGGCTACATTATTCTTGAGTGATAAGTAACTTATGCCAGTTGTTATTCGTTTTTACATTTTTATACCGGGTGATGCCGGGGCGATCGACTTGTTACGAATCGTCTTACCTTCTCTCATCTCCGTTATCCCATGATATCAAAATCGTTGGTGCTTGATTATAATTTCCTGACCTTTTCAGAATAATAGATATAGTCATAAATAATATGCACGTCGTTGGAACGCTCCTACCAATTGCACATGGCGTATTTTCACGGTCCATTTGCAGCAGACAGAGCGGTTGGTCATGTGCCTCTGTCCTCGTGTTTGTTATTTTATTGTTTTATAGTTAGGTACTTCTAGGTATATAGGCTTGTATCTTTTTTTAATAAATAAATACTTTTAACGCACTTATTGATACTGACAACGAATAAACGCTCACGTCACTTAAAAGAAGAATAAAAACCGGCCAAGTGCGAGTCGGGCTCGCGCACAAAGGGTTCCGTAGCAGCAAATATAATAAATTACAGTTAAATCAACCTATCTCAAAAACTATAAGAGATACTTTGATCAAACCAAAAATCGTTGAAAGAGTTAATTAGCATGCATCACCTCTATTTTTTTTTAGAATTTTATACCCCGTAGTTATAAAAATAGAGGGGGGGGGACATACTTTTTACGACTTTGAGAGCTGATATCTCAAAAACCGTTCACTTTAAGAAAAATGTTTTTTAGAAAACTTTATATCATTTTAAAAGACCTTTCCATTGATACCCCACACGGGTATGTACATCGAAAAAAAAAATTTCATCCCTCAGTTACATGTATGGGGGGCCCCACCCCCAATTCTTTTTTTTACTATTTAGTGTCATATTTTTGTAGCGGTTCATACAACACATATTCCCATCAAATTTCATCACTGTAGTACTTATAGTTTCCGAGTAAATCGGCTGTGACAGACGGACAGACGGACAGACGGACAGACGGACATGACGAAACTATAAGGGTTCCGTTTTTGCCATTTTGGCTACGGAACCCTAAAAAGTAGTTCAAAATTGGAACGATTTTGAATATTCTTTTTTTTTCTGGCGCATTGACTTCAAATCAACTTCAAATCCTTCAAGTAAATTGGATATTTCATTTTTGAATAGAGTTATCTAATGTTATAATCAAATTATGTTTAATTGTTGTTATGTTATCATAAGTTAGTTATGAAGTTTATTGTGTTTATTTACATTTCAATTTACCTTTCGTTTCATGTTTCAGCAACATATTTTTAAAAATTGTTTGAAAGCTTTTTATTATCAGTCACAAAATAAATTCAAAGCAAAATAATTTAAAACGTTATTTTAAAAATATAATACGATAATAAATTAGACACATAGCAAGTAAAAACAATCGATGAAATATTTTGTCTGACAATATTGGAAAGAATGAAAATCGATAAATCGTTTAAAACAATTCAAAATATTTTCGTAATGCTTAAATACAGATGGCTTGAATCAACTAACGATAAACCGATTTATTTTTGCACAACACTATTACAGCTGGACATTAGTGCAGTTTGTTAAAGAGTAATTTGATCCTTTTCCCGTTGAACTGATTGCATTTTATGATAATTTACCACAGGTAATATAATATACTGTTTTACGTAGAAATTTGCTTCAATTTTTTTTAGTTTACGTTTTTAGTTAGATACTCTATAGTTTTTAGGCTGAATAAATAATTCTTGTTGATATGAATTTTTAACAATTTTAGTTATGCTTTACAAGTTTACAGCAAAATATACATATAAGTACCTAGGTAGGTAACTACAATCAGTAGGTAATTTACGATTCTTAGATTTGTAACAACAAAAAATTCAACAGATTTATAATTTCTACAATGATTTACATTTAATTTTATGTTGTAGACATAAATGTGTTTAAAAATATTTAAAATCAACTTTTATGAGGCTCATCGTGAAACTGAAATGTATAAAATTCCACAGTTATATTCCTGACGATTAAAATAATGCTAACGGGGATTTCAAAATAAAATCTGGCGGTAATTCAAACGCTTCGTAGAAGACCACTAATCCATATTATATATTACAGCTAACCTACAGAAAATGCGAGAAAATGTAAGAATGATATCTTATTTCAAATTTTCACACAATTAGAATTGGAATCATGTTTAAATTGTTTACACTATTATGTATTATATATACATATATTGGCGAAATCACCACATTCTTTATGTCATAAATATAGCATTTGTTGATTCGTCGGTAATCATGATTGACGCAATTTATAGGCTTTGTATTGGCTAAATGACACAGAAAATTTATCCAGGCATATGCATGTTATTCCAGGCATCGAATTACGAACACTTATATTTCTACATCATTTTTGCCAGTATCTGTGATTTCGAAATGTATTATCATGACTCAACGATTTCACAAGGGTCACAGATTATAAATAGATGTCAACCTACGTTCAGGAATCACGAGTCTTACATACTTTTATAAAACGGATTCCAATCCCGAAAATAGCAGATTTCGCTCCCGATTACATCATATTATGTTGACATTCCCGCCTGAGGTTGGGCCTAAAACTATATTTACAAAATCTAGCTGTCCTGCCAAGCCCAATTTAATGTATTTCTACGTTATAATCGACTCAAACACACTCGAACGATTTGTCAGGCTGACGCCTAGATTCCAAGAAATAATATAATGAAGCATTTGGTGAAAATCAACAAACTTGACCCGATTAATCTCCGTGTGCCTTTAAAATAAATTATACATTACCCGAGTCACATTTGAACACTCACACAACACAAATTTTAGCACGAATGCTGGCTTTTTAAAAAGATTGCACTTACTTCCGATAAGTTGAAAAACCGCCGAAATTTTAAATGACGGGAAACAGAACTCGCGAAATGTTGCCAGCTATAGTTGATTGTTTCCACTGAGAGTTTAAAATTTCGAATTTTAAGTTTATTGTCCACGGAGTCTGTACTGAGCCAGAGGATATACGTGACTAAAGTTGTTTCACGTAATGTAAAATTTAGGTGCCGGTCGGAAATGTGTGATGTATTTTTGATCGCGTCATACCGTTAAGGGTCAGTTCTCACCGGCTTTTGTGTGGGAATTTATTAGTGGGGTTAGCGTATCCTTTATAACTTTACACGGCCTTATTAGGAAAAGCCATCAAAATCTATTCACTAAAATATGATAAAGAAAGTATAACAAACAAGAAAATGAAGTACGCCTCTGTAATTTGATGCCAATGCCAATGTTAATGAATTTGAATGCTAAATTTTTTATAAGCTTTTCTTATTTTTGTGTAAAATCAGTGCTCATGTACAGCAATTTCTAATCAAGCAGCCTAATATTATCATTTATCAATATTTAAAAAGCTTCACCAAGTTTTCCTTAGCCATACTTAGAAATGTCTCAAAAGCTTTACGAATCTACAGTTATATCTTACAAAGTAAATAAATAATTTCCTCTGACATTATAAGCTAAGTTAAATGCTTAGTTGAGCGACTTTACATAGAGTTTTAGATTAATTGGAATATGTATATTTCTCTATCTCTGCTTTATATTTTCTAATACGTTTTAAAACTAAATACCTAGGTAGGTATATTGTTAAGAAGGACACAACACTATAAATATAATAATCCTGTAGGCTGATGCGTTAAGGCAACGAGAAATTAAACATAGAAAAATTAAACGTAGAATTATATTATGTAAGTAATCATAATAAAATATTATATTTAAATGATTTAATTTTTAAAATTGAATTATTTTAACAAGAAATTATAAAACTGAAGTTATGCATGTAGAACGAACAACCTGAATATTATTCAATACCGGTCCGCCCCGGCTTTGCCCGTGGTACATATTTCGCAATAAAAAGTAGCCTATGTCCTTTCTCGGGTATCAAAATATCTCCATACCAAATCTCATGCAAATTGGTTCAGTAGTTTAAGCGTCATTGAGTAACAGTCAGACAGGCAGAGTTACTTTCGCATATTTTATAATATTAGTATGGATTACGCAGGGTCTGCATGTGGTTAGAAGAAAAGCTTAATTCGATCAAGATTTTCTTTAGTGCTGATTTCTGAAGTACGTATTATAAGTACCTACGTTTATTTTTTAAATATTTCTGCTCTCCGATATACGACAATGTTTATTATATTTATGTCGTCTTTATACTTCCTTTTTATGCCCGGTAGGATATAATTAAATGTTCAAGTTCATCGTGATTAAATTTAAGTGTTTTTGGATACCCAATTCAGCTTATTCAGTTTCTAGGCATTTCCAAATGTAATGCAGTCAGCAGTGGATAGGATATCTGGATATCATAGTTTTCATTGATGATTTTCGTGCATTGCAAAATAATGAAATAGAAAAATTTGGCAGTTTTTCTTCGACTGCGGTTAAAAAGTATTAAAAATAAACTAGTTTTTATTTTTATTAAGTACTATTGTTATTTTATACAATAGTTTGTAACGTAAGAATTATATTTCTATGTTGTCTAATAGTTTTGTAATAAGACAATATGATATAAATCGCGGCCAGAAAGCTTTTATTTTACATTTAAATTCGGTAGCATAAATACAATTAGACTTTTGGTTTATTTAAAAATGCCCATTGAGTACTGTGTGTGAAATAAATATCCGATGAAGCGTGGGTGCAGGGTTGCCAGATCCCAGTTGCCACCTGTATTTTTAATAAAATAATGTGTAGTATTTTCGTCTTAAGTACCTACCGTCCACTTTATATTATTTCATTAGTTGTTAGTGACAACATACGCGCGTTATTGTGATTAAATTATCTTATATTTAAACTAAACTATGTATCTTATTTGATCGTGTGTGTTATTCAGGAACATATTTTAGTTTTCTATTATGAGAATTAGGAAAATGTTATGTAGTAGGTAGTAGCACAGACTAATAATAATATACTACCATAAAAATAGAATGTGTGTCATTATGTCACACATTAAGGACCGTGTTCACCACTGGTATTTAAAAATTGTCAATAAACTATACCTATCTTCTGTCCATTTAAGTACCTATATTTAAGGTTATTTTTTAAGTTAGCAACCCTATCAGCTGTGAAACATGTTGAGTGGGTATTAATCAAACAATATAATGCTTAATACATTACACATTTCAACATCAGATCACTTAAGTAGGTTAAAAGTTTATTTCTGTGTTCATCCTTTGAAAGAAAAGGGATTCGCGATAATTGAAAATTGACGTATTTGTAGTAAAATGTAGGTATACAAAAATAAGCAGATCAATTTAATAAACTATCTGTTGGTCTTAGCGTGATGATATGTATACCTACCTATATCGAGGAAGCCTATATACTCTATTCCTTCCTCGACAAATAGGCTATCTAACACAGAAATAATTTTTCAAACAGTAGTTCCTGAAATTAACGCGTTTAAACATCTATCTCTTCAGCTCTATAATACTATTAAGTATAGATAAAATAAAAATGTAACAATTATCATTGCCGGCTCCAAGGTAGAGCTGGTGAAGCGATTGCTCTATAGGCGTCAGATCGTCAAGGGCGCCAAAAATACGTTAGGTGCACGAAACTCAAAAGATAACACCTAATTATTTCAGCAGATATGTCTTATTCATATAGATATTAATTTCATTGATAAATAGCAGAAAATTCATTAAAATCGCCTCGCTCAAAAATCGCCATTACAAAAAGCTCTAGCTAAGCTGTCCACTTCATAATTTTATGACAAAATATTTTAAACCGAAAGTGGGAGCCTTCACTTGAATATACTACTGTATATATCACAAAGACGAAAAGCAAGAAATGGCTAAATATTTTGATGGATTTTGATGGAATACCAGTAAAATCAATACTAATACCTAGCTAATATAAAGATGAAGAATTTGTTAGAACGTGCGCGTGCATAACTTATGAACTATAACTGAACAAACCTGAAATTACAATTTGTACTATAAACATTGAGATAATATTAATATGGAGACGACACCGCCTACATCACTTAAGTTCCACTCAACATACGTCATGACTCATGTGACGTATGTTGAGCGGTATTTTTTAATGGTTTTAAAGTGAAACGCATCAAACATGCCTTCGTGTGTGTTACGATATTGCACAAATAATACAAATAATACGGAAAAGTGCAAAGGAATAACTTTCATCGTTAAGTACCTAACTAAATAATAATTTTTAAAACTTAGTTAGAGCAAAAAAATGGAGCACAGATTTTGTTCGTGGTGTCTCCTCCATACGTAGTAATATTATCTCAATATAAATGATAAAATGAAAAACAAGAGAAGCTGGGGTAAAAAATAAAGTAAGTACCTACATACCTAACTACAATTTTTTGTCGTATTTTATTTCACTAACCGTTTATTTATTTGCTTTTTATAAAACAGTTACAGTAAACTATACCTGTTTTATTGTTGGACTTTGCTTAACATTTCTAATTATAATTTTAAGCGTTGCGAACATTGTAAAAAGCAATAAATTATGTGGTGTTGTTCTAAAATTATGAAATGTTTTGCTTGGAGGCGATGCAAGACGCTAGGATTTTGTATTTAAATAAGTAGTTATTATATAATTATTAATTAACTAGCGGTCCGCCCCGGCTTCGCCCGTGGTACATATTTACGTTTTCTCTACGTAAAAACCATCCTCGTACTTCAAGGAATATAATAAAAAAAGAATTATCGAAATCGGTTCAGCCGTTCTCGAGTTATGCGCTTACCAACACATTTTGCGATTCATTTTTATATACAGGGTGTCCCAAAAAGTAGTGATGAACGGAAGCTGGGAGGTAGAGGACCTAAAGGGCTATCCGAATCACCCCCATGTATGTTATGCGATTTTTCGTATTTTCGGAGTTATGGACATTTTTTTCAATTCTTCATCTATCGCTGAGTACGATGAGATTTTTATTGATGGTGACGTGAATTATTGCGCTAGATGCTTGATTTTTTTTGTGTGCTAAGCTGAAAGATAGGCCAATTCAGTATAGTAACATTTACTATCGTTAGATCTTTGAATGGAATAAAAAAAAGAATTAAATGTCAAGGAAGATAAAATTACCCAGTATGTTCACCACTTCAAGGGCCCGTAAAAAAATAAAATCACATAAAAAAAGTTTTCCATTTGTCTTTTAAAAACTTGCTCTATCTATCAGGTAGCTACCCTGAAAATTTCATTTTATTATTCAGAAGGCTTCAATCGAAAAATTGAAATCTAAATGTGGTAAGTGCAAAAATTTTATTAACATGATGATCATTAAAACGAAATTAAAACCAATAAATAGGTGTTTAATTATCAGATTTTTTTTTAAATAACCCCGCTGTTGCTCAATGCAAGTGCGACATCACCTTAAAAGTTGTCTTTTAAATAGTAGAATGCCCTTTTATCATTTTTTATGGTTTCTTCTGCTACTATGAATTTCCGGGTTATTTCGTCCAAATTGTGTTAGTCTCTCGTCTTTGTAATATCCCCACGAAAAAAAATCAATAGGGTTCATGTCCGGGGACCGTGGAGGCCAGGCTAAAGGGCAAAGATACCCTGAAAGATGGATTGGTCGTTGCAGCCTGCGCATGCGCCGGTGACGCCTGCCTTAAAGCCTGGCCTCCACGGTCCTTCGACCTAAACCCCATTAATTTGTTTCAACGGGGATACTAAAAAGACCTCGGCTACTTGAGAGAATGCCACAATTTGGACGAAATAACCCGGAAATTCATAGTAGCAGAAGAAACCATTAAAAATGATAAAAGGGCATTCTGATATTTAAAAGACAACTTTTTAAGGTGATGTCGCACTTGCATTGAGCAACAGCGGGGTAATTTAAAAAAATCTGATAATTAAACACCTATTTATTGGTTTTAATTTCGTTTTAATGATCATCATGTTAATAAAATTTTTGCACTTACCACATTTAGATTTCAATTTTTCGATTGAAGCCTTCTGAATAATAAAATCAAATTTTCAGGGTAGCTACCTGATAGATAGAGCAAGTTTTTAAAAGCCAAACGGAAAACTTTTTTATGTGATTTTATTTTTTTACGGGCCCTTGAAGTGGTGAACATACTGGGTAATTTTATCTTCCTTGACATTTAATTCTTTTTTTATTCCATTCAAAGATCTAACGATAGTAAATGTTGCCATACTGAACTGGCCTATCTTTCAGCTTAGCACACAAAAAAAAATCACGCATCTTCTGCAATAATTGACGTCACCATGAGTGAAAATATCATCGTACTCGGCGATAGGTGAAAAATTGAAAAAAACGTCATAACTCCGAAAATACGAAAAATCGCATAACATATATGGGGGTGATTCGGATAGCCCTCTAGGTCCTCTACCTCCCAGCTTCCGTTCATCACTACTTTTTGGGACACCCTGTATAAGAAGATATAATATAATACGTTCCTACTAAACTTCATAAACGTAAAACTGTAGGTACTATACTTAATACATATTATCAGCCTACTAATATCATAAATGTTAAAGTTAGTGAAGATGGATGTTTGTTCCTCTCTCACGAAAAAAACTGCTAGACTGATTTCATCAGAATAGCATATTTGTTTTGACCTAAAATAACTGCACATTTTATATCCGAAATAATGCCAAAATAAAAATTCTGAGCATATTAATTGTGATTAGATCATTGTTTATAAAAATGACATCTATTGTAGCTATATCGAACTACAATGCAAATTGTTTATGTTAATTGACAGTTGAAACATGGTATCACTTTTAAAAACATAGATGGCAGATTTGTAAATCTTTATTATATGTAATTTCTAAAGAATTTATTGATAAGTTTACTTTTCCCATATTCGATATTATAATTAATACAAATGCTTAAAAAATACGACATTTATTTTTGTATATTCTCCACAATCACGAAACACATCTTGATTTTAACAATTTTGCCCACTTCAGAGTATTTTACCTATTAATATTTTAATTTCTTTACGGGCAAGAATAACGATATTTCATTCAGCTACCTGTCGAGACTCGAGTGTCGACTGTCCTATTCGCTCCCTTCAACTTGTTGCACCTACTTTCAAAAAGTTAAGAATTTACCTGTTTTCTGTGAGAAAGTGAACTTGTTATCTAATTAGCATGTTAAAAGGCATCCGTTTCTCATTTAGTGTTATCTGATTATCGCGTACGATCAACGTACGTGCGTTTAATTACGTGATGTTTTTAAAGAATTCGTTATGATGCACCTGCAGTGCAGATATCTGTCGTTGTTAAACGCAACATGCAACGTACTTAGTGTATTGTAATTATGACACGGCTGAACGGTGAATTAAGAAAATCCAGTTAGCGTAGCTACGTGGAACTGTATTAATAATAATAAGTGCATGACAATCGTGGAGTCATCTTCTAAAATGACTCATATCTGGTCAGTGGTATGCCCGCATGCCGCTATTGTTTTGTTTTTGTGGAACCAAAAATTCGATGAGTAAACAGTGAAGAATGCTGGCTATTTACAAAAACAAGATAATGTTCTATATTTGAAATTGGGAACAGGCTCAGTGTTTGTAAACGGTTTTGATGATGAAAGTGGATCAGATTATATTATAAGCAATGGCTCAGAGTTCAGTGGATTCTGATAGACTTTCTTCAGCTGGGATATCAACTCACAGTTCAGGCACAGCAGGCACTGTAGGTGGTTCAGTTGTTGGAGTCAGAGTTGGTGATCAAGTTCATAAGAGAGAAGATGAAGATGACTACCTGGGGCCATTACCTCCAATGTGGGAGAAAGCATTTACACCTTCAGGAGAGAGGTATTTCATAGAGTAAGTTTATAATTTCAATAACATAATAACATACATCTATAGCTTTTTAATCTAACATATTCAACTGGTTTGCAATATTAAAAAAACAAACTATATTGCTGTTAATGTGCACTAACAACAATAATTTGTTTACTAATACAACAAATATGTGAATAGAAAATCTATTTATCAATAAAAACAAACCAGAAGTACTTAATCTAGGAAGTGATTTCACTGGTCTATAACTCAACTGATAATTGCCATATATGCATATTCTAGTATAGGATAATTCACATAATGTAGGAATAGTTAGCCAATATTTCCAATTCAATGAGTAGAAAATCTGTATTGAATCAGATCAGTCAGAGTAAACACTGTGTAAATATTGTGTGCTGAAAAACAGATGGTGTGCTAATTCCGATTTAGCATATGTGTTACAAGAAGTGAGCACTCGTCAGTTTTTTATATAAAAATGGTGTTCCGAGTGCTTTTTTGTTATAATAAAAAGATATCAAAGAAGAGGTAATTATAGTTTAGTGTATTTTAATGTTAGCTATGATTGTTTAGTAATGATTAATGATTCTTGTTCTAAACATGAACAGTAAATGGAATAAGAAACTTCTTTGTTTGCTTGATATTTATATCTTTTAACTTTTTTGACCTTGTATATATTTAAAATTTAAATGTTTAAACTTAGAAATAGAAAAACATGTAGTTAAACTTAAATGATAACTAGTATTATAATTTTCATAAAAAATAATTAAAGTACTTTGACCAAACACCAGCATTTACTGTTATTTTAATCCATTTGTGTAACCATATCACTGAAAGTGACACTAAAATTGTTATTAATAATTTTGACGTGACAACGTCTTATAATTCGATATAGAGCCGGCTGCATGCACGAAAAAACATGACTCATGCGGCGTTACCTCGCTCTGAGGCGTTCCATGTAAGGCTTGAAGTGCAAGCGAGAGCGCGGAACGAGCGACAAAGAAGCACAATCGGACTTTGTCACGTTCAACTATCGTCAGTAAACCGACTTTACAGACAAACCAATTTTTTTTTAACTAGGTACTCTCTATTTGCGTATTTCCATTCCTAACACCACCATAATATAAACCAATATTTACAGCTACAACACTGGTACATCCCACTGGCTGGACCCTCGCCTGGCTAGAGTACGAAAGCATTCCCTCGGTGAATGCAGTGAGGATGAGCTTCCTTACGGTTGGGAAAGAGTCACTGACGAGAGATATGGCTCATATTATGTGGACCATATCAATAGACGCACACAGTATGAGAACCCTGTGTTGCAAGCTAGACGGCTTAGAGGTAGGATATAAAAATATACATAATTTTGTTTTGTAGGATTGTATTAACCTTGCTTTAAGTTACAAAAAACGTACAAAAAAGCATGCATATATGATAATTTTTGCCTTGATAATTATGTTTTTGAATCGCTAAAGTCTAAGCTAATTCAACACAACTATTAAAATAAATTGCATAATTACCATTTACTTATACATGGTAATATGAAATTTCTATCTTTTATTTCCAATGAAGTATTTTATCTATATACACTCACCGGCACGGAATCTTGGCCACTTACAAATTTGCCGATAAAAAAAGTTTGAAGTGTTTTTCACGATTTTTTTGTATGCAGATATGTTAACATATTATTTGTTTAATTTTATGGTAAGAAATCATTAAGTTTGAGAATAATCTTTTACCACTTTTTAAGAGTTACTTTAAATTTGTGATTTGTGCGGTTAAGCCGAAGTTACGAATTGATCGTTTTAAACTTTTTTCGATATCGTTTATGCCGTTTTAAGATATTGTTGTACTGTAGTCAATGATCATAACAAACAATAAAAAATGCCGTTAACATCTGAACAACCTGCTCAGGCCAACACAATGTTAGACCAATGACTGCCGCAACGTAAAGTACCTAATGTACAGTACGTACCACGTTCAGCGATGCACTATGCATGGAGAAGATACCAGGAGACTGGCAGCGACATGTGCAGACCAGGAAATGAAGGCGTGAGGTGCACATCAGCTCGAGAAGACCCGTTTATTGTTCAAGAGATACTCAGAAATGGCTTTCTGACAGTTTTTGAGATACGCCACCGGCTCTAAAACACCAGGATAATAAATGTGAGTGAGCAATCGGTGACAAGACTAATGAAGGAAGTTAATTTGAAGGTTTGCAGACCAGCACGCCGTCCAGAACTCCTCAGACATCACAGAGAAGCACGTCTTCGTTTTGCACGAGAACATGAAAACTGGACCCACAGCCAGTGCGCTCGTGAGGTGTTCACAGATGACTGCTAAGGCACTTTACGAGCTTCTGATAGCCAAGAGTCAGTATAGAGGAGACGAGAAGAGAGGTTTTCACCCATCACCACACTCAAACTGCGATTTTTCATGGAGGGTCAATAATGGTATGGGGAGGTATAAGTTCCGATGCTCGCACGGAGTTAGTTATCGTAGATAATGGCTTAAATTTGATCAGGTACATCGAGGAAATTCTCCAGGAACATGTTCAGCCCTATTACAGGTTTATCAGTGAAGAAAATTTGCTACTAATACACTATAACGCACGACCGCGTGTCGTACGATGCGTATAAGAGTACCTTCAAGAGGTTATTGTTGAAAAATTGGAGTGGCCAGCTCATAGCCCGGATCTTAATCCAATAGAACACATCTGGGACATGCTTAAAAGAAACATAAAGTTCGATTCAAACCCAGCACCATTGTTAGATGAGCTTAGAAATACAGCTGGGGCCGTTTGGTACACTATAGCACAAATGGACATCAAAAATGTCTTCTAGAGTATGCCAGACTGGATGCAAACAGTGTTTAAGGCAAGAGAAGGAAACACCCTATATTAAAAGGTTCAATTTTGTTTTATGGAAACGTTCTTTCTATTTTTTGTGGATTTTTTAAGAAATCATTTAAATTTCACAGGAAAAGCGTTAATTCTTGTTTAATTCATATCTACGCGGTAGTACTTCTTATAAACTTTCAATTATTACTAAAAGTTAGTAAAAGCATTAAAGTAACTAGTTTTGCTTAAATTTTTATTGAATTTTGTAGTAGAAAAGAAATAGTGTTATTTTACGCAAAAATTTGTAGTGGCCAAGATTCCGTGCCGGTGAGTGTACTAATACATTATAAAGCTGAAGAGTTTGTTTGTTTGTTTGAACGCGCTAATCTCGGGAACTACTGGTCCGATTTGAAAAATTCTTTCGTTGTTAGATAGCTCATTTATTGAGGAAGGCTATAGGCTATATATCATCACGCTACGACCAACAGGAGTGGAGACACGGGGGAGAAACTGCGCGGAGCAGCTAGTCAAATATAAATAAATGACAGCTCTTTCTTTTAGCTTTTTGAATACTCTATTCAGAATTCAGATACAAACTATTGAAAATATAAAGTCAGTCTTGTATGATTAAGTAAACTTAAACATATATTAGTTAAAATATATTATGATAGAAATGTAGTAAAACCACATCATGCTTTTAGATTCAAATCTAATCATCATAACTTATTTTTAGCTGAGAAAATGGCCGCAGAAAATAACAACAATACATCCAATGGGACTCCACCAACTGGTGAACTACGAGGGGAGAGGTTTTCACTCACACTCACTAAAGGAACTCAGGTATTTTATTTATTAGCAAATTAAATATGTGACCTTTGTACCTTATGTTTAAAACTAAGAATACATGCTTTTAAATCTTGTTATAATGGAATAAGGGGTTAATTTTTCTTAAAAGGTTAGATTTCATAACAAGAAAATTTAATTTCAAAACATGATCAAGATCTTGAATCACAACAGAATTCTACAGTTAAGAATTTATTCATGCTTATGTCCTACTAATATTATAAATGCGAAAGTTTGTGAGGATGTGTGTGTGTGTTTGTGAGGATGTGTGTGTGTGTTTTCTCTTTCACGCAAATACTACTGAACCGATTACAATGAAATTTAGCACACATATAGAAGGATTAACTTGGATTAACACATAGGATAGGTTTCATCCCGGAAATCCCACGGGAACGGGAACTATGCGGGTTTTTCTTTCAAAACGCGGGCGGAAAGCTAGTTCCACTACAACTTAAAGATGCATAAAGTTATTTTATATTAGTGTTGTGCATACATACTTTATAATAATACGACACAATAGTATTTTAAATAATTAACAAATAAACATAATTTCCAAAGCCATAAAGAACATTATTTACACAATTTCTCTTCCTATAATTCCATTTATAATTGGGGATCAGTGACCGCAACAAACATAATTAAATTTTAAACAATTATCACATGACAAAAGGCTCTATTTATTCAGCAGTACACACAAAATATATTTATATTCAAATAAAATAATAGAATATAAAAGAGTTATTGTCTATTGTTTAATTTATGTTTACATTGTCTATGACACCAATTTGTAATGGTACTTATACTTTATTAAATTAATTAATATTGGAAGAGAAATGAAACAATATATGATATAATTTCTATTATTTGTAAAGTTGAATATTCATAAAGTTTCTAGAAATTCATGTTTCTCGTAATTGAAATCGAAATTTTCCTGCTAAATAGATTATAATTTACATAAGTACTATGATATTAATAAACATAAATATATTTTCTTTGTTATATATTGTACATTGTTTAATTAAATACAATTATTACAAATTATGTAAATCTTTAAACAGGGTCTTGGCTTCACATTAATCGGTGCGGAAGGTTCTCCAGAAACAGAAGGATATCTTCAAATTCGCAGTATCGTACCTCATAGTCCTGCTTGGATTGATGGTAAGTTGTAATACATGTAAATTTCTTATTTAAGTATTTATGATTCATCTTTATATACTGTTATTTTTATTATGTATAGAGATTCACAAAATGATGTTTGAAATATTTATTTAATCTTACATTTGAAAATTAAAGATCATCAATTCCTAATATGATAAGGCAAGCATAAGAAAATATTGTTTTCATTTCTTAAGCTACTTGATCTACAGCTACCAGTTTTTTCCTGTAACAAAATAAGTACATAGAACTAAGGTCTTATTATAAATATAATAGTCTTATTACTTATATATCCTAGTGCCATTATACATATATTTTTAATTACTTCATACCATAAACATTATTTAAATTCTTATTATTAACCAGGTGCTCTCCGACCCGGCGATGTCATAGTGGGTGTTGGTAACCGCGGCGTTCGTGGCTTGACGCATGCGCAAGTAGCTCAAATATTCCAAGGGATCGCTGCCGGGAGTGACGTCACACTTCATTTTGTTAGAGGTTTGTTTGAGGCTTAATTTCAAACTCAAACTCAAACTCAAACATTCATTTATTCAATTAGACTACTATTTAGTAGCACTTTCGAATCGTCATTACATAAGTATTTTTAACATTTACCACCGATTCGGAAAGCAGTATCTATGGAGAAGAATCGGCAAGAAACTCCATAGTTTATTTATTCAATTAGACTTCTTCTAGAAGCACTTTTGAAGAGTCATAACATATTTTTTTTGTTATGTATTTTATGGAGTTTTTAAATAATAATATTAATTGCCAATTGAAACAATAAAAGTCACAAAATAAGATTATTTCCTATGAAATTCTAATTGTACTCACAGAAGTTTTGAAATCCCAAAAATTTACTGAAAAAGAGCGTCACTGAGTAGGTATTTGAAAATTAACGAAATAATGTATTCTGTCTCCGCCAACTTAATAAACATAAATCATAATTGAAATGAAATGAAATAAATTTCTTTTTCCATTCATGTTTTACAATTAATCTACTATAGTGGGTCCCCAACGAATTGAAATACATATTTTATGGACAGTTCTTAGAAAGTTAACTAGTAATTTAATTAATTTAATTGTTACAGGTTATCCATTAACATTTGACTCGGAGGACCCCAACACAAGGGTGCTCAGTACATTAGCGGTTGATGCGAGCAGCGATGCAGTGGCTATGCAACAACTTACAAGAGCTTTACGGACAAGGTAATAAACAAGAGTTTATCTAGTACATATTTATGGCTAATATTGATTATTGGTAAAACTTCCGTGAAGAGTTTGTTTGTTTTAACGCGCTAATCTCGGGAACGACTGGTCCGATTTGAAAAATTCTTTCGGTGTTAGATAACCCATTTATCGAGCAATATAAGGCTATATAGTATATATCATTACGATAAAACTAACGGGAGTGGAGCCGCGCGGCACAGCTAGTACTGTATAATGTAGAAATTAATTTCGCTCATTCGAAAACTCTGCCTAATACGTGCATGAGCAGAGTTTTGCTTTGGACAATTTTTGAGTGTGATTACGCTTGTGCGTCTTTTTTTGTATTAATGATTGTGCCTCTAGTTCTATATAGTACATTATTGAGTTATATTCTCAAATCATAGACTTGAGAATTAATATTTAAATTTGTTTGTTTGTATCAGGTTCCACCTAGAATCCCCCGAAGGTCGTGACGTACCAGACAGCAGGGAAGGTGCCCAACGGCGGCTGTTATCACGGTCCTTCGATTTGGACGAACTCCCCGCGGATACTACTTCGTTGCCCCCGCGTTGTCCGTCTGCTGACCACCTGCTAACACTGGCTTCTGGTAAATGGCCCTTAAAAAATAATCTATACTAATATTATAAAGAGGAAAAGTTTGTAATTATGTAAGTATGTATGTATGTATGTATGTATGTATTGTTTTCACGCATAAACTACTGGACCGATTTCAAAAATTCTTTCACCGTTAGAAAGCTGCATCTTCACTGAGCAACATAGGCTATATTGCATTTTCACAAAAATTAGAGATCCTTACCAAAAATGCAATTATGTAACCCAAGGTGTAAAAAATTCCGCAATAAAACTTCTGTCATCGCGTGCGCTGCGGAATCTATTGAAGATAGAACAAAAAAAAATGTTCTACGGTATTATATATAGAATGGATCAATATCTACAAGAAAGTCCGCGATACCATATGTCCATCTTCAGTAGTAATGTTACTACAACAACTTTTTTACGTTTTCAAAGAAAATAGAAGTGCCGACAGTAATCAAACCATGTTATCCATACTCATATATTAATCCTTATCCCATTAAATGATGTTTTATTATAGATTGTTTCAATACCAGCAAAATACTTTTTAAATTTAAAAAATTGGATATTCCATTCAAAAGATATAACGAATTTTTAAAAGTCAATCTACAGAAAATAGTAGGTATACCATAATAATTCAATGAGCAGGCGTAGTGCGGGACGGGGTGAAGGTGATTTTCATGTGATTAAAAATTAAACCTATAGTCAAACTCAAAACTCAAACTCAAACTCAAACATTCATTTATTCAATTAGACTACTATTTAGTAGCACTTTCGAATCGTCATTACATAGTATTTTTAACATTTACCACCGATTCGGAAAGCAGTATCTATGGAGAAGAATCGGCAAGAAACTCCATAGTTGCTCTTTTAAATAATGTCAATAAATTTACATAATATGTAACTTATATCTACCTAACTACATAATATGCCAAAGAACTGTCCTGTGGTGTTTACGCGACAACCCTCCATGGGTCTCTATCGTCCATATATTCCTGAATACTGTAGTACGCTCTCTGAACTAGTACATTTTTTATGTAAGTTTTAAATTTAGAACTACTAAACTCTTTAATATTGTGAGGAATTCTATTGTATAAGCGTATACCTTGACCCATAAATGAATTTTTAACTTTAGCTAATCGGAAAAATGGCATTTCAATTCTATTCTTGTTCCTTGTGCCATAATCGTGTCTATCTCCTACTCTTGTGTGTAAGTCAGAGCTTTTGTGTACATGCAAAATATTATTAAATATATACTGTGATGGTACAGTAAGGATACCAGTATTCTTAAAATGATCTCTTAGTGAGTCCCGAGCACGTAAATTATATATAGAGCGAATGGCTCTTTTCTGTAAGATAAATATAGTTTCTATATCTGCAGCCCTGCCCCACAGTAGAATTCCATAGGACATAATGCTATGAAAGTAGCTGAAATAAACCAATCTAGCCGTATCTTCATCGGTGAGATGCCTTATTTTTCGGACTGCATATGCAGCAGAACTGAGCTTACCTGCAGCGGTGTTGACATGGGCTCCCCACTGTAGTTTCTCGTCCAATGTTAACCCTAGAAATACAGTAGACTCAGTAGGATGCAATACCTCCCCGTTCAAGGTAATATCTCTGTTCAACTTTTTTACATTAGGAAGTAAAAATTCAACACAAGTGGTTTTTTTGGCATTTAATAATAAATTATTGGCAGTAAACCATTCAGATATGTGTAAAAGAGCACTGTTCACTTCGTCAACATTTGGGTCATGCCTATCCACATTAAAAATTAATGAGGTATCATCTGCAAACAGAACTATTTCACACCTATCCTGCAAATAATAGGGAAGATCATTGATATATACCAAGAACAAGAAGGGACCTAAAATTGACCCCTGTGGAACACCAATGTTAATTGACGCACCGCTAGAACGCTCTCCATTAACAACTACAGTCTGTATCCTATCATGCAGGTATGACGCTATGAGGTTCTGGGCTTTTCCTTTAATTCCATAGTGATTAAGTTTACGTAACAAAGTACAATGTTCAACGCAGTCAAATGCCTTGGAGAGGTCACAAAATATCCCTAGAGCATTTTTTGAGTTTTCCCATGCCTTATATATACGTGTTAGAAGTGCAACTCCAGCATCTGTGGTTGAGCGCCCCTTTGTGAAACCAAACTGTTTGGTGTGCAGTAAATTATTAGATGCAAAATGACTACTCAATTGGTTTAATATTAACTTCTCGAATACCTTACTTAATGTTGGTAAAATAGAGATAGGTCTATAATTGTTACAGTCTTCTTGATCGCCCTTCTTAAATAAAGGTATAACTTTACTAAGCTTTAGTAAATTAGGAAATGTACCATAGTCACAACACTTATTAAATATGGAAGCTAAATTTTTCGCAATATTTTCTATTATATTATTAACTAAATTTACGGACATTCCCCAAAGATCACAAGTATTTTTAAGATTAAGCGTCTTAAAGGCAGTAACAATATCATTAGCAGTTACGTGTCGTAATTCAAATAATGTACTGCACTCCGCAACATGGTCCCTCAAAAAGGTCTCTGCAAGTGCTGAAGACGAATTTAAACTATTAGTAATAGTAGCAGGGACACTACTGAAGAATTCTTCAAAAGCAAGCGCAACATCAGCACTTTTGTCAATAACCCTGTCATTATTTACAAGTTTTATGGTATTACTTGATTTGCTTTTACCCATTTCACCATTAATAATTGACCAAACTGTTTTAACTTTATTATCAGAGTCGCGTATTTTTTCTTTGATATACAAACGCTTTGCAGTGAAACAAACTTTTTTAAAAATTTTTGAGTAATTTCTAACATAACTAAGAAAAGATGGGTCTTTATTATATTGCTTCATACCATATAATTCATAAAGAATGTTCCTGCACCTATGTATACTAGCTGTCGCCCATTTACTAAATGGTAAATCCTTGGTAATATTTAAAGATTTAACTTTAAATATTTTTTCAAATTCTTTATGTACTAAATTAAAAAGATTTTTAAACATTTCACAAGGACTATTAGGATAGGATTGATCATTTAGTACGGGCAGGTTTTTATTAATATTATTCCTAAATTTATTAATGCCTGTTTTAGTTATAGGCCTAACATTAATTAATTAGGCCTAACAGTCCGACCTATAGTAGACTTTTCACGGTCACGATATCGCTATCTATGCGGGTGAAACCGCAGGGCATTGCTAGTCTATACATAAAATCAAATCGTAGAAAAGTCAAAATTGTACATTGAATATTTTTTTCTACAATCGATATCGAAGCCAAAAATATAGTTTTTAGATTTTTGAAGTGAAATTTCTTTAGAGACTTTTCTGAAGTGACTCTTCTTTCCCGTTGAGAGTAAAATTTTAAGGTCGCGTCATGGCAATACCGTCACGTCATAGAGTAAGGCGATTTTAGTATTTTTAAATCTTGTTTGGCACACACGCTCTTTTTTTATCACTACATAGTATAAAACAAAGTCGCTTTCCCTGTCCCTATTTCCCTATGTCCCTATGTCCTTTTGTACGCTTAAATCTTTGAAACTACGCAACGGATTTTGATGCGGTTTTTTTGTAAATAGATAGAGTGATTCAAGAGGAAGGTTTATATGTATAATAACATCCATTAAATAGTGGAGAAGTACTGTTATTTTTGAGGTTTCTAATGTGATGTCGTAAAAAATTACATTTTTTCCGCTTACATTGCAAACGCAGGCTGAACCCTACGAGTTTTATCAAAATAATGAACTAAGTATTATACACATTGAAAAGTTCTACAGAAAAGTCGGCGATGGTATATGTCTATCTCTTATGGATAACCCACAATAACTTTTTTTTGTCATTTACTTTTTACGAGAAATAATGGCTAATTTTCGATGCGATTTTAACCAATACAGCATTAATCCTTAACCAATTAAATACCTTGAATACATTGTTCATTTAATATAGATCTATATGGCCCTTTACACAGTATGATTTAAGTGAATATTTTCGAAGATATTGCAGATTTAAAAATTGCGGGACGTAGTGTTTGGAATTTTGGAACATTGGAACTTATACCTCCCCATACCATTATTGACCCTCCATGAAAAATCGCAGTTTGAGTGTGGCGATGGGTGAAAACCTCTCTTCTCGTCTCCTCTATACTGACTCTTGTCTATCAGAAGCTCGTAAAGTGCCTTAGCAGTCATCTGTGAACACCTCACGAGCGCACTGGCTGTGGGTCCAGTTTTCATGTTCTTGTGCAAAACGAAGACGTGCTTCTCTGTGATGTCTGAGGAGTTCTGGACGGCGTGCTGGTCTGCAAACATTCAAATTAACTTCCTTCATTAGTCTTCTCACTGATTGCTCACTCACATTTATTGTCCTGGTGTTTTAGAGCCGGTGGCGTATCTCAAAAACTGTCAGAAAGCCATTTCTGAGTATCTCTTGAACAATAAACGGGTTTTCTCGAGCTGATGTGCACCTCACGCCTTCATTTTCTGGTCTGCACGTGTAGCTGCCAGTCTCCTGGTATCTTCTCCATGCATAGTGCATCGCTGAACGTGGTACGTACTATACATTAGGTACTTTACGTTGCGGCAGTCATTGGTCTAACATTGTGATGGCCTGAGCAGGTTGTTCAGATGTTAACGGCATTTTTTATTGATTGTTATGATCATTGACTACAGTACAACAATAACAATATCTTAAAACGTCATAAACGATATCGAAAAAAGTTTAAAACGAACAATTCGTAACTTCGGCTTAACCGCACAAATCACAAATTTCGAGTAACTCTTAAAAAGTGGTAAAAGATTATTCTCAAACTTAATGACTTCGTACCATAAAATTAAACAAATAATATGTTAACATATCTGCATACAAAAAAATCGTGAAAAATACTTCAAACTTTTTTTATCGGCAAATTTGTAAGTGGCCAAGATTCCGTGCCGGTGAGTGTATTTTATACCCGTGCGAAGCCGGAGCGGGCCGCTATGTTTTTATATACAACGTTCACATTTTTTCTGTAGTGTATTTAGTATCAGCATTGCACCCGTGCGAAGCCGGGGCGGGTCGCTAGTAGTTAAAACCCATAATAATTATAATATATCCCACAGATCACCAACATCGCAGTGCAGCAACAAACGAGCCGGGTCGTGAATTAGTTCTCACTTTACGGCGTGGGGCCGCTGGTTTTGGTTTTACTATAGCCGATAGTGTACATGGCCAGAAGGTTAAAAAGGTAAATTATTATTAATCCATACTAATATTATGAATGCGAAAGTAACTCTGTCTGTCTGTCTGTTACTCAATCACGCCTTAACTACTGAATCAATTTGCATGAAATTTGGTATGGGGATATTTTGATACCTGAGAAAGGACATCTACTTTTTATACCGGGAAAATGACGCAATCCCGGAAATCCCACGGGAACGGGAACTATGCGGGTTTTTCTTTGACTGCGCGGGCGAAGCCGCGGGCGGAAACCTAGTAATAATTAAGTTTGATCATTTATAACAGCAGCATACACAATCAGCAACAAAAAACGTGCAAATTGTTGTTGACCAGCAGACTTTTAAAATTTATTGGTGTTAGTATGTTTTGTGAATACGTCTAATGGCTAATAAGCCTTATTTTGCTATTTAGTTCTTTAAATTATCTAAGAGTTGTAGAAATTGGTATTCAAAGTATGGAAATTCATTTCGCTTGCACTAAATTGGAATGAAAATGATTTCTTTATTCCATTATAGTCACTAAAATCATTTTATTTGAAGAACAATACTAAACCAGAAAACAAGAAACTATAATAAGTATTGTATCAATTTTAAATTAAAAATTTCTACTATCACCTACCATTTCTTCAAACTAAGTTATTATTAACACAATAATTATTTCCAGGTATTAGACTTAGGCCGTTGCGCAGGATTGCGTGAAGGAGACTTGCTATTGCAAATTGGTGAGACAGACGTGAGACACACCCCTCATCAAAGGGTTGTGCAGGTTAGTTTTATTCAATATTGTATTTGATATATTAATAATAGCCTAAAAAATTATAGAAAATGAAAATGTAACAAAAACACTGTCAGAAATAAAAATCTCTGTATTCTCTAGATACTGTTTTCAGAGTTTCTAATAAGAAATATTTACTGTTAAGTTTTGCCTTTTTTTGGGAATAAAAAGTAAAATTACGCATAATATAGATCCTTTAACTTATAAATTTATAAAGAATAGAAAAAATTCGATCACGAGGCGGGACTTTCGAATTTTTTCTATTCTTTATAAATTTATATTTATAAAGCATTTGAATGCCATAAAACCAAAAATTTCAATCCTTTAACTTCTTAGTTTAACGTCCTATAAAATTCATAAATAGTTAAAACTCTGCAATAAAAATATTTTATTCAGCAAACATTCAAATGTTAATAATCATAATTGAAATTTAATTTTCAGGTACTAAAAGAGTGTCCAGCTATGTCCGAAACAACGTTACGTGTTTGGAGAAAAAATACAATAACTAGAGCTCCCCGCAGCCGCTCAGCTACGAGGGTTCAACCTACCAATAGTTAGTATACAAATATTAACATTTTTATGTATAAACTAGCTTTCCGCCCGCGGCTTCGCCCGCGCTTTCAAAGAAAAACCCGCAATGTTCCCGTTCCCGTGGGATTTCCGGGATAAAACCTATACTTAAAATCCTTTCTTAAGGGACACCTACGTTATGACATCTACCTGTATGCCAAATTTCAACCCGATACGTCCAGTGGTTTGGGTTGTGCGTTGATAGATCACTATATCAGTCACCTTTGAGTTTTATATATATAGAAATCTTATAAAAACACATTAATATACTATAAACAATAAACTCAAAATCACGTTCAAAAATTGTCTGAAGCTAAACTCTGCCCACGTGTCTATAAGGCAGAGTTTTCTAATTAATGATACAATAGAATATTAACGTTATTGCCACGAAATAAAGAGTTAATTACAATGAAAGGTTTTTACAATACCGTTCGTACATTCTTTCTTGATGTTAATATGTATTACGTCAAATGACGAGTTTTTTTTTTATACTAATAAAATAACTTTGTATTTTAGATAACGCAGCAAATACTCAATTGGGTAGAAGCAAGACTCCCACGGCTGAACAGTTGAGGTCACCAGCATTGAACTCAACAGATAATGCGAGGGGCAGACAGAATGAAATGGACTCTGGTACGCTTTTTATTTATTAATGTTATGTTATATATTGCTGCATATTTATAGTTGGAGGATACGTTCTTTTTAGCTTATTTGACAGATAAAATTATCTATAATGTATGAAACTATAAGTGTGGGTAATGGGAATGACCAATAATGTAGGAAACTATAAGTGAAAAAGTCTTGAATGCAAGCCGTTGGAGTTTAAACCCGTATTTCAATATTAAAACAACTTTGGTGATGTTTTTCTATAATATCAATTATGTAATGAAATCATGAATGAGCCGTCCGCAAAAAGATATAATTAATTTGCTATGACTAGATTTCTAAGTTTTAAATAAATTGAAATAAGACTGTTCTACATACTACAAACGAAGATACACAAGTATGAAATCCATACTAACATTATAAATGCGAAAGTAACTCTGTCTGTCTGTCTGTTACTCAATCACGCCTAAACTACTGAACCAATTTGCTTGAAATTTGGTATGGAGATATTTTGATACCCGAGAAAGGACATAGGCTACCTCTTATTGCGAAATATGTACCACGGGCGAAGCCGGGGCGGACCTCTAGTAATAAATATACAATAATTACAGTGGAAGCAACCTACGCAGTGCCAGAACACAAATCCCGTGAAACCCGCGAGAGCATTATGGACAGACGACGTAGAAGCAGCACCCCAGGTGCCAGACTAACTTTGCCTGTAGTCACACCGTGGAGCGAACAGACAGACAACTGGAATGAACGCGAAACATGGATAGATAACTCGAATAATATCCGAAATTGGGCGGAAAACGCGCAGAAATGGGACGAAAACGGCCAGAAATGGGACGGGGCAAGCCAGAAATGGGATGGTTCCAGTCAAAAGTGGGACGGCTCTAGCCAGAAATGGGATGGTACAAGTCAAAAGTGGGACGGGACTAGTCAAAAGTGGGACGGGACAAGCCAAAAGTGGGACGGGACAAGTCAAAAGTGGGACGGGACAAGTCAAAAGTGGGACGGTGAAGGCACTAGTAATGGAAATTGGGAGGGAAATGGGGAAAGGTGGAATAATAATTGGGGAGAACTGCCCACGCCGACTATACATGTTGATATGAATGCTGCGTATTGGAGGGGAAATGCTAGTGTTGCTGATAGCAGTGATAATGGAGGTAAGTCGATAGTATTTTTACTTTTTTGTATAACAAAATACTATCTCCAAATCATTTTAGTATCTTAGTAATATAAATGAGAAAGTTCGTAAGAATGTATGGATGTGTGTATGTTACTGTCACGTGAAAATCACTGAACGAATTTCGATTACGTTTTTCTATGATGTTGATGTAACTTATGTACCATATCACATAAGCTATAAAAATACATGCTCTTGTTCGTAAACGAATCTGCAAATCACAACTAGTGTATAAATCAACAAGCAAGTCTTATCTGTTTAGTCGCCAAAACATCAAGTTTTGATAAAAAATTATTAAATATAGATTTGACTACATCATAAGGTACTTTTTCATTGAAAATTAATTCTAAATATAATCAAGGAAAGAAAGGAATACTGAAAATGCAATCGATAATTTCCTTATTTATACATATAGGAAAATAAGTAATCTGTACTTGTCAACCAAGCATATATGGCATTACATATGGAGCTATATTTAAATTTAATCATTCCATTAATATTCAATCGATTGCAATTCCATATTTTTTTATTCAATCCATATCAAATTTAAAACTGTATTAGCTGCCATTACATACAAAAGATCATCTACTATATGCAAACTATAATAATATGTATCAGTTACTAGAAATTATTAAAATAAATAAAAAATAATCAACCAAAATAATTTCAGGTTTCCCAGAAGACGGTCTACTGCATTCTCCGACCACAGCAGCCATAAGTGGTCTTTCGCGACAATCTCCTTCCACGAGTCGAATAAGACCACACTCACCTTCTAATTCTACTGGTAAGATTCATTTTAACCCGTGACGCGTCCTATGTACAGGCGGTTGCTCATAACTAAAACTGTACTGTAGCGTCCTGCGAAACAACGACTGTTCATAACGCAGCCAATGACTTTGAAGGTCACCTGTAGCTGCTTACAAGTGAATGTTTCCAGTATAAAAAATATTTGTCTATGCCTTATACATTTTTAATTCGAATCGGTACGACTCCGACGCTGGCAATAAAGACTAAAACCACAAAATAAAAAAAAAAGTGAATCATTGATTGAGTTGCGTCATCGGCCATAGTTTGTGACATTTGTCTTGTTCAACGAATATTTGGATTGTGAATTATGCCGAGAGGAATAATTAGATGAGTGATAATTGAGACGTATATTACTGGAAATTTTACGTAGAATACGTTTATGATATTGGTTTTAGGGATATTTGAAGAATACTCAGTGAAAAAGTGTCTCAACTTTTCAGTGCGGAAGACGCAAAATGGCGCTTTTTTTCTTGTTTGTGAATAATGGAGATTTGTTATTATTCATAGTGAAATACGTTGTGTTAAATGTGTGAAAATATAAGTGAATGTATTTGGCAATCGTGTAGTGATATGAAAACGTGAATATGATCATTTGATGACTCAGCATTATCATGTAAGTGTTAGTATGTAAGCAATTAAAATTAAAACAAAAGAAAATCAATTTTTTATAATTTTATAGAAAAAATATATCGTCATGATTACATTTTTATGCTATAACTAGTTTCTTCCTCTTTCCAAAAATATATCATACATGGCATATAATTATAGAACAATAGGGTAAATAAAATTTTCAAACTCGGTAGTCATAAAAAAGCTAGATTTCGTGAACTCCCTTGACACTATCGGGATCGGTGCCGGCTGTGCGCCGGACGCGTCACGGGTTAAATAATTTTCTTAGGAAATATTATAGAAAGATTTGATTGTTAATAAATAGAAACAAAACATTTATACATAGTGGAATTTTGTTATGCCATCCAAAGAATAAGTAATTATAATCACTACATAGTATAAAGCAAAGTCGCATCTCGTGTCTGTCTGTATGTATATCTTTAAAACTACGGGTTTTGATGCAGTTTTCTTAAAATATAGAGTGATTGATAAGGAAGGTTTTAATATATTATTTATTAGGATTTAGACAAAGCGGACGAAGTCGCGGGCGGAATGCTAGTACTGTATACATAGAAAATTTTACTAAAACAAAACATGACAGCGTTATTGGAAACAAATAAAACTGCATTCATAGATTTCCTTAAAAAAAAGTTACTAAATCACAAATAAATACTTTAGGGCCGATTTTTCAATGCTTGGATAAAACTTATCCGTCCAATAAAGTATTACACGATAATATTAAAATGTCACGTAAACTGTCAAATACGGACAATTAGAATACGTTTTTAAAGTGGTAGTTTTATACATTATTCGACGAATAAGTTTTAACCAAGGATTGATAAATCAGCCCTTATAAAATAATAAATTATTTCCCCAGGTCGTCTCCGCAGTAACTCCCCATCAAACAACAGTGCAACAGACAGACTGTTGAACAATTCCCCATCTACACGAATGCAGAGTCAATCCCCATCTAATAATTCTTCCAATGGACGGCTTAAAGGGTCTCCTATGAGGTTTGTTATATTAATAGATAATAATAGTTTGAATTGAAGAAAAATCTTGTATAAAAATAGTTTTTTATAAGTATTTAATGTAAATATAAGTTTGTACTACTGTTTAACTATGATTTTTTGTATATAGCTTAGTTTTTAAAATGTATTTTTTAAAGTTGTTTTAAAATTAATAGAAATTAAATAATCTTAAATATTTATGTTACTTGTATATATTAGTATGATTAAAATAATAACAGTAGTTTGAAAAACCGGGAATTTATTGCATGACAGTGTTTTTTATTTAGTTTTATATTTTGTTTCACGCTTAATTAAGGCTTAAAACACGTCGACCGATAACTATTGTTATTTACGCAAGGTTTGTACAGATATACTTTATTTTATTTTTAAAACTTTGCTGTTTAAACACCATGGTGTATCGGCACAATCGTAATTTAAATACATAGCTAAGTAAAGGTAATATTATCCCCTTTTTATATCTTCCTTCAGAATTTGTACTAATATATGGGGCATTTCACGCGAAGCGGACACAAATTTCAGGGTGAGGTTTCAGATTTCGGTTATATTTTAGTATGTTACACCTGTATATATCTTCGGTATGTATACGAAATATATTTGCATTTAGAAGCTTAGTTTTCAAAATACAGGTCTTTGAAGATGTCAGTAAGCGCGAGGTATGGGTGACTTCGAATGTAATTATCAGTTCAAGAAAAGTAATTCATGAAAAGTTCTAGAGTGGTCATCGCAGAAGTTTAGAAGCTACATATATTATAATGGCGAAGCGCGGCAATATCCCCATACTAGGGCCTAGTTGGTTAGCGCACCGTACTGAAGTATTTATTTCACTACAGTTAGTTAATATCACCGTTTCAGGTTTTAATAAGGTTTTAAAGTGGTAAATAACCAGCAAGAAAATATTACTTTTGTTTTCTTAAAAAAAAATTATTCAGTAAAGTAATATGACATTTTTACGACTTTGAATACGGATATCTCGTCAATTATTTATTTTAGCATAAAACTTATTCATAAACCTTCAATTAATTTTTAAAGACCTATCGGTTGACACTTCATTTAATTCAAAGGAGAATGGGCATTTTACTATGGAAGTTGGGCCTGAACCCTTGAGTTGGACCAATACACATGAGATATTGTTTTTATAATAGATCATAACACATACATAACGGGAAAAATATATATTAAAAAAAAATAATCAACCGGGTTTTTGTACAGTCACATCAAGTTTTATTTCTTTGTGTATAATATTTTTTGCAATAAATAACTGTTATAAGACAAGGACAATATCTTTATGTTACTCCAATTCACTTTCACTTACAAATACGTACTAATCTTAAGCCTTCTAATAAACGAAATACACTAATATTATGTTTTGTAACAGGTACCTATACCGTGTTTATTATAATTCAACGTAGTTAGACGTTTTTTGTGGTTAAACTCAGTCACTCGAGTGACATTTTGATTCATATTTACTTCACTCGAATTAAAAACACCGTTATTGTGCGCAAAATAATAGCCAAATAAATAAAACTTTTTGCCTTGACTGTACAAGAACCCGGTTGATTTATTTCTTTATTTTATTTTTTTCATAAGGTATGTGCAATGATCTATCACAAAAACAATATTTCGTGTGTATTGGTCCTAGCCCAAGTTTCAGGCCCAATTTGCCCATTCTCCTTTTTCGAATTTATTTTTTGTCCCCGTTTGTATGAATATTGAAGTGCGTCGCGCTAGGCGCTAGTATGGGGATATTGACGCGCTTCGCCATTATAATACATGTAGCTTCTAAACTTCTGCGATGACCACTCTAGAACTTTGCATGAAGTTTAAGCATAATATAAGCCATTTATTTAATGATCTTAAAAAAAATAAAAAATACGCAAAGTTTGTAGAAAATGACAAAGAAAAATATTTTTTTATTTTTCTAAGGATTTTAAATATAAATTCGAAATTCGAAATATGAGGATAAAAAGTGTATTTAGTAGGGTATATTATTCCGCCATAAATTTATTTAAAAATTACTTTTCTTGAACTGATAATTATATTTAAAGTCCCCCATACCTCGCGCTTACTGACATCTTCAAAGACCTGTATTTTGAAAACTAAGCTTCTAAATGCAAAAATATTTCGTATACATACCGAGGATATATACAGGTGTAACATACTAAAATATAACCGAAATCTGAAACCTGACCCTGAAATCTGTGTCCGCTTCGCGTGAAATGCCCCATATGTTAGTCTTATGACTTGCATTGTGCTACACAAAGCAATAGCCTTCACAGTAAATGCAAATTTTTCATTATCTAACGACTAATTAACAAAATTCGCATATAAATTTATAAAGAATAGAAAAAATTCGATCCCGAGGCGGGACTCGAACCCGCATCCTTTCGCGCCATTCCGGGGCGGATGCCTGACCAACTCAGCCACTCGTGACCCGCTAGAGCAATCGAATTTATTCTATTCTTTCAGTTTTATGTGTCTAAGGGATGTGTCCCCAAAAATTCTTTCTATTCTTTATAAATTTATATTTATAAAGCATTTGAATGCCATAAAACCAAAATATTATCAATTTCAATAAATTCACATACTCAAAAAGTTTTTTTTCCTTCCTATGCATAATTCAGTATCATTTATCCTCTAAATAACTTATAACTTACCTCCAGGCTCGGTGACGCGTCACCATCCCGTCACATCCACTCGCCGGTGTCACATAGATCTGCATACGATGGGGATATGCCGCAACAAGTGTTTGTCGCTAACTACCCGCAGGTATTTGTGATTTTTATTTATTAAGCTATTGCATAGCTTCTATCGCGGGCCTTGAGCGCGGCGACCGAATCCAGAAATATAGTAACGAAAAACCTCACGCTCCCCACGGGGACGGGCGCGGAGGTGTGGCTTGAAGGCATAGCATGCAATAGCTTTACCGCGGCAGTCCCCGAGTGCCACACGTCTTTTTTATTTAGTTTATGATGGTATAGATTTAAGATTTGTTTGGTCATATGTGGATAAGTAACACTTCAATGAAAAAGAACATATGATAATAATACATTCTTACCTAATTAAATGAACAAATTAAAGGGAAAAATTGGTCTCAAACAATAAAAACGTTGCATGACAAATAATTGGAATTTGGTTTATATAATTTAAAAAATATATACTTAATAATAAATTGCAAACAAAAAATTGATGCAGAAAACATAAATCGAAAAAAAATTGGTTGTCTGTAAAGTCGGTTTACTGACGATAGTTGAACGTGACAACGTCCGATTGTGCTTCTTTGTCGCTCGTTTCGCGCTCTCGCTTGCACTTCGAGCCTTACATGGAACGCCTCAGAGCGAGGTAACGCCGCATGAGTCATGTTTTTTCGTGCGTGCAGCTGGCTCTATCGAATTATAACATGTCACGTCAAAATTATTTGTCAATTGTTTTTATATAAGCTGCAATATTTCCAGGTGGAAGCAGGTGGTTCAACAGACCCAGAAGCAGATGTGCTGGTTCGACTCGCTCGTGGTTCCGCAGGTTTTGGGTTCCGCATTGTGGGCGGTACTGAAGATGGTAGCCGAGTCGCTGTGGGCTATGTTGTGCCGGGTAAATATGCGTTTACTAAATATTTAAGAATATTAAAAGAAAATAATATGTATTCTTTGTATAAAAGTGTCTATGAAAATAAGTATTATAAAATGATATGGCAAATAACAATAACTTATATTATAAAATCTACTGCTAATGTTAAGAAATTGTTATTTTTGTAAACATTCATAATAACAAGAGCTTTTACCAACTATGCCTCTAATCTGATACATATTATGTTCTATATTCTTGTGTCGATATACATTTTTTATATTAACACCAATCTTGTTATGAAAGTTTGGTTAACCAAGTTTCAGAAGAACTTTAAAAAGGCATTTCTTGAAATACATCAAGAAGTTTATATCTAATACACTGGAGATTGCACTATGACCATTAACTTGTAACAAGAAAATATGACGTTGAATGACGCCTGTATGTTTTTTTATCCCTTTAACACCTAACTCGGCAAGTTGGTAAATAAAGCTCATTCATTTTTATGATTATGTAAATCTTTAATCTAACCATTTAAATTTACAGGCGGTCCAGCAGACGGTCTACTCCGACCGGGCGATCTACTAACATCAGTAGACGGTATACCTTTAAGTGGAGCTACTCACGCTCGAGCTGTCGCGTATGTTTGTCAGGCTGCGTCTAGGGGACATGTAAGTTTCATAAATTAGTTTTAAAATAAATTATTGGCAGAATGTACCAACAAAATGCAGATGCGTAGACAATATTTTTAGGTCCACAAATCAATATATTGTTAGAAGAAAATTAGAGAAACACGCTTCAATTTATGATATTATAATATTGTCAACATTGATTGTCAACCAATAAGTGTACAAAGTTTGAATTAAATCTGTCCATTTAAAGTAGGTAAAATCACTACAGGAGTTGGTTACATAAGGTGAAGCTTATAACTTATAAGCGTTATAAAATCAGGCTAAAAAATGTATATTACAATTCTTACAATAAAACAGGTTTTTCCTTGTAATTAACAGGTAACACTGGGGGTGAGACATAACAGAGCAGATATTCAACCGCTCGGCTTGCCAGCTGTAGTACCAACGCATCAACACCAGCCACTGCTAACGTAAGTTTCATATTAATATATTCATAACTAGCGGTCCGCCCTGGCTTCGCCCGTGGTACATGTTTACGTTACGTACTTCAAGGAATATTATTAAAAAAAATTAACGAAATCGGTTCAGCCGTTCCCGAGCTTTGCTTATTATGTAAAGATATGAAGAATAAGCAAAATCTATTTTATTAAATTGTAATATACATATCTAGAGAACAAACCTAGAATAAAACTTTAAGAGGGTTTTACAGACACAAAAGCCAGTGAGTTCTCAAAAGACTACATTTGCCATTATTTTTACCTTATCAATAAATACAACATTTAAAATATTACAAATTAAACTTATATTGACTTCAGCGCGGAGCCAACAGTACCGCACCCGCCGGCTTCATACAATATCCTACACCCTGCACCCATGTATCCGCCCACTGCACACATGCCTATGTAAGTAACGTTTTCTAGCAAATAAACATAACAAATTCTTAAAAAATAAACATTAACATGCTATAAACAACTAGACTCATAATCTCCAAAAAGGTTGTAAAAACATCCAAGTAGCGGTGTATAAAATATTCAAATTAAATACTTATGTATATGCGGTAATGTTCAAAGTCTATTATTGTCCAGGCGCGTTCTTAAACTCTGCCTAATAGTCTCATAGGCAGAGTCTTTTTTGGGACCAATTTGCAGCATCATTATGAGTCTAGTTGTTTATTGTTTCTGTAATAACAAGTAAATAAAATTTTAATGTGATATTTTATTTTCCGCCAATTATATATCATAAACCTACTTTTCATCCTCTATTTCATTCATCAAGTAGTCGCTACCCCACTAAGATATACACAAGCTTGAGAGCATGCGTACATGTCAGTGTATAAATTCGATTGAAACATTTTTTCCATATAATAAAAAACGTTTTGTCCACAAATTGTTAACCACTTATACAATATTTTCATTAAATAATATTATCAATCAGGTACGGCGTCCAATACGAAGCGAACAGCGGTTGGAATGTACCCTATGACGTCACGGTGACGAGGAACGAGGGGGAGGGGTTCGGTTTCGTCGTCATTTCTTCTACTAACAAGGCCACTAGTACTATTGGTAAGTTCATATTAATTTTTTTACAAAAAATTGTTAATAACAGCAATGCGTTCCCGTGGGATTTCCGGGATAAAACCTATCCTATGTCCTTTCTCGGGTATCAAAATATCTCCATATCAAATTTCATGAAAATTGGTTCAGTAGTTTAGGCGTGATTGAGTAACAGACAGACAGAGTTACTTTCGCATTTATAATATTGGTATGGATTATATTACACTAGATTTCCGCCCGCGGCTTCGCCCGCGTTTTCAAAGGAAAACCCGCATAGTTCCCGTTCCCGTGGGATTTCCGGGATAAAACCTATCCTATGTGTTAATCCAAGTTACCCTCTATATGTGAGCTAAATTTCATTGTAATCGGTTCAGTAGTTTTTACGTGAAAGAGTAACAAACATCCATACATCCATACAAACTTTCGCCTTTATAATAGTATTAAGATTAAGATATTGACTATCCCGTTGCAGGTCAATTAATCCCCAACTCGCCAGCGGCCCGCTGCGGCCTCTTACACGTGGGCGACACCATTGTGGCGATCAACCGTCTGCCCGTGCTTCGCTTGCCGCACCCCGATGTGGTCGCGCTGATCAAACGCTCCGGCACCACCGTCACGCTCACCGTGCTGCCCACACGCCCTGACTGACTGACTGACTGACACACTGACTGATTGACTGACACAGTAGTCATCGCATATAACACGCTAACTATCAAGTGCTGCAGCACCACCGTGCTCTCTACCCGCCTCGTGTGACTTAAAAATTCGACTATAAAAGCAGTGATGCTGACACTGACGTTACAACACGCTGACACTGACTACAACACGCTGACACTGACGTTATAACACGCTGACACTGACATTACAATGCGCGTACACTGACGACACAACACGCTATCTAAGTCGTTTAGAACTTTAGACAGACTGAGTTTTTACTGAATGACAAGCTGAATTTGTTTTCTTTGTTAATTTCGATTAACTTACTGAACCGCCACTTACAAGCTGACATGACTAATTATGATCACTCTGACTGACTGCATGTCCACTTTTTCCAATAAGTCCCTTTCAAATGAAAATATCCATACAAAGATATTATCCATTGGCTCATTTTCATTTTGCTTGCAGCATTAAAGAAATCATGAATTTAATTAAATGTCGCGAATAAATTTAATATCTGTACTTTAAATATATTATAAGTTAAAAAGTACTTGAACCTCCAATGACCGAATTCTCAATTATTGCTAAAAACCTAGCCATTATATTTTTAAATTGAATATTGAAGCATATTGTAAAATGTTTATTTCTACATTTAGTAAGTAATTAATTTAGTATTCAATGAGATAGCTTTAAATATTATAATTAAGTTTCGTTAAGCAATATTATGTTACAATAAGTAATGCATTTTATTTCTAACTTAATTATATTTTTCAATTATTATTATAATTATTTTATAATGCAAAATGTATAGTTTGATAAGGGACCATATATTTGTGAAACTTGCATTTAAATTTTATATTGACTTCGTAATTATTGTATTCATGGAATTATTAAAATTAAATACAACAAAAATGTGTTACATACTGAAATCTATGTAATTTTTTATTTGTCTCAATTTATCATAAGAGCCAATTTTATTCCATCATCGCTAATTTTATTGTTATTGTATAGTTTATAAGAACCTTTATAATAAAATTATGAAATCTGTATTGATCTGGCTGCTATATAAATGGTGTTAGTCACAGATTTAGAGACTTGATACTATTAATTTATTTATGCTATAGTCAAATATGTAATGCAATCATTAATATAGAGAAACAGAATATGTATCGATGTGAATATGTATTTGAGCAAAAATTCAAATAAAAGTGTATGAGGTATCTAAAAAGTCACTAAATCTGTAGTACTAAGAAAATAGTATATACTTAGTGCTCAAAAATCATTACTAAGGTAATAAGAATCTCCATTTTGTACTGTACATATACAAAATTAGAAATACGGTCACAAATTTAGTAAGTATTTAGTTTTATATTGACTGACAGTTTGGATAAGGGACCACCGAGGGGAGGAATGTTGTATAAGTACTTATAAAATATTATTTAATAATTCTAGATGTAAGCTCTGCGTATATTTTTATGGTCCATCTATATTTTTTCTAAGTTAGTATGAATTTCACCTTTAATAGTTAAATCTCGGCTTTTATTAGTTTAAAACAATATGGTTATTTTTTAAATTAAAAATTATCTTATAAATGTTTTAATTCATTATTTTGTAACTTTTCATCAATGCCAAATAATTTGAAAGTAAAGAGAGATAATGGATCAAAACGTCAGGTAATTAATATTGTTCATATATAAAAAGTAATTTTATTGAAGTGAAACTTCTTTAGGCGCGTTGTGAGTAAAATTTCAAAATTTGGCAATAACGTCATCCATGGTATATGCCGACGATTTTGGTATCTTTGAATCTTGCCAAAGAAATTTCACTTCTGACACGTATGCTCGTCACACACACTCTTTTTTATTTAATCGATGGTTCAAAAATATTCGCAGAGTCGTAGCTAAAGCAATACCTTTGTGCCTTTACCGCAACCGTTGTCTTGCCCGATGTATAGAATGTTAAATGTTGTCCAAAGATGTGTTGCTCTATTCATGTTGAATCAGCGTTATGTATTGAAGGAATTTAGATATACAGGTTTACTGAATAAATATATATTTTGAGTAGAATTTGCGTTTTTGTTTACTTTCCCATTCCACTATATTTTTAAGCTATAAAAGATAATTAGGTGGCCACAATCTATGGTAATGAGCTGTATTATGTTTTGATGAAATAAAAGTACATAGATCTATTATTTTACAACCAAAATAATCAGGTGTTCATGTTTGTTAATAATTCTTAGTAAATTACTCATGTTAGATTATGCGCTTATCGAGCTTATCATAAACTAATGAGTAAACAAAATAAATAAATATTCTACACTAATATAAAGAGAAAGGTTAGTATTTCTGTATGTAACGAATAAACTCAATATTTCATTATCTACTCTCTTAATATGAAACACTCTTTTATCATTGAAAGTTACATCCAAGAAACGTAAACTATTTCTCAAGCAAGCAATAAAAATATAAAAGATCCAAGCCCAGTTCAATTTTATGAGAATTTACATTAGCAGTTTCAATTTAGAATCTCATAGCACACCATGCTTCGGCGACGACAACTCTTATATATAAAATTCTCGTGTCACAATGTTAGTCTGCATACTCCTCCGAAACGGGTGGACCGATTCTCATGAAATTTTCTGTGCATATCGGGTAAGTCTGAGAATCGGCCAACATCTATTTTTCATATGTACCACGGGCGAAGCCGGGGCGGGCCGCTAGTATATTATAAAAAAATATTTCTCACCAATTCTAATTAGAAGAGCCGGTAAGATTAACTGCCCCCGATTACCGATAGAATCAAAAAGGTATTAATAAAAGCTAAAAATAGATAAATAATTAATGCTTTAGTGAACGAAACGAGAAATCGTGTGCTGTCTTCAAGTAAATTTATTATTGAATAATAATGAATAAATCCGGCTAAGTGCGAGTAGGACTCGCGCACCGAGGGCTCTGAACAAACCTACTTTTATTATGTTATAACCACAGTATGTATTAGCAAGCTACATACTATAAAGTATAAGGTAGTAACCTGTGGTAGTAACTCTAAAATGTAGGTTTTAGAATTTTTTCCTTTAAATCTGTGCTATAAGAAAAAAATTGCTTATAACCAAATTTCAAGACTGTGTTCACGGCCTCACGGGAAGTACAATGTATCTTTTGATTGCGTTGGCTTATTCTTATAAGTTTTTTACTCATAGTACATTTGAGCATTTGATATAAATTTCAGCTTGATACCTCTAAATCTTGCTTTTTATCTAAATGTGTATTTAGCAACATTCTGAGCTAAACCTTTTATTTCTTAGTAACGGAGTTCACGGAAAAAGAATTGAATCCTCTACAGTATACACAGTCAAAAGCTTTGGAAAGATTACACAAAATCGACATTTTTATCGATTATAATTTGATCGAGTTAGTAGGTCAAATAATTATGATTAAATAGAAATAAAACGATACATATTACAAATATAGTTTATTATAAATAGGCTTAAACATTACAAATCACGTTCAATAAAATCGTATTTCTTTTTATTGGGGAGCTACAGCGTTCTCCATGATCCAGTCAGTGTAGCTTGCGATGTTTGTGAAGACATCGGGGTATTCAGAAGATCCGCAGTCCTTGTAGTAGGAAGAAATGCCGACAAGAGCTTGTGTGTTGAAAATTGTTGATACCATGGGTGCGCCGGCGTCGCCGAAACACGCGCCACTGTTTTCTTTAGCAGCGCACAACACTCCTGAAATTGTTATGGTTAAATTATTTGGTGTAGGTGGAGGGTTTTTTTATTGGAATGAGAAATTTAATATTCTGCAGAATATAAAATATTTTAACTTTTGTACGTATTTTCAGGTGTCTTGACCGCTTTTAGGTAAATATATTATTCTAAGTTTCTTTAGGTAATTTTAAGATTGGTTAAAAGGTAGATACCATTTTTAGAATTAGAAGCAAATAAAAATCCACGTTTTTTTGCTAGTATTGAATTTTTTTGGAAGAATGTAAAAGCCAGGATAAACTATACTCACTTTCGTTAATATCGATTTGTTCTTCGTCAGCGTAAGCAGCGGCGCAAGCATCAAGGGACACCTTTTCTAAGACGACGGACTGTAGAGCATCGTGTTGAGTGCCTTCCTGAAATATATTTTATTAATCACTGGAATCTGGATATACATAGGTATTATTTAATTACGAAATACAAGTTACAACAGTTATTATAATCATTTAAAATTACAAAGTAATGACACAACCTACTTCTACATCTTAATATCTTAATCTTAATACTATTATAAAGGCGAAAGTTTGTAAGGATGTATGGATGTATGGATGTTTGTTAATCTTTCACGTAAAAACTACTGAACCGATTATAATGAAATTTAGCACACATATAGAGGGTAACTTGGATTAATATCCCGGATAGAGTTTTATCCCGGAAATCCCACGGGAACGGGAACTATACGGGTTTTCCTTTGAAAACGCGGGCGAAGCTGCGGGCGGAAATCTAGTGTGAAATATGTGTGAAATTCATCAAGAGGAGCCTATTTATAGGTATAAGAAACCTGCTCGTAAAAAGTTATAAAAAGTCATTTTTAAGTTAATAAAAAAGTTTATATATAAAATAATGGGGTGGATAATGCTTCCACTAGATAAGCATAAAAAACTATAAATATTTACTATGATATTTATTCTAAAGCAGATCATCGATCACCTAGCTAGATAAACTCTCACCGCATCAAAGCCCCAACCAGCAACCACGCCAGAGACTCCGACGGGCAGATCATAGTCCTGTGGGGGCAGAGGCAGTGGTCTGATAACACTGCTTTGTCCGAACGGCTGTTGCAAGAACACAAGGGCGATGTCGTTCTGGCGGGGAGACTCAACGTAGCCGGGGTGCTTGAGCAGACCACGCATGGTGGTTTGCAAGCCTCCGAACAGACTGTTTGTGGAACCAGCGCGGATTCGGAAGTTGGACAGATCGGCTCCGCTGTTAATGTAATCGTTAGATTTGTTGTTAGAACATGTGACACAAGTTGCGTTGATAATAATCAAATTATTTAATAAATAAAGCATTTTCGATATTACCATATTCAGTTTTTTTTTTTTAATTATTCAAAAGATTTATAGTTAAATATATTTTTTAGGATTAAAAAAAATCGATCACAAGGCGGGATTCGAACCCGCGACTTCCACCTTACCGGGACGTTGCCTGATCTCTCGATTTTGTTATTTTAAGATTTAATTCAACCCTTTCTGAATATACCTAATAAAAGCCATTTTCTGTATAAATTAAATTTCCATCGAGTTTTTTATCTTTACTTCTTTAAATTGAACAACATTCCTAGATCCTTTATTCACTTTCACCATAAAAAATCTTTTACGTATTAAGTTTGACTACAGAGGGCGGAAATTATCAATGGGCCCTGGAGGCTGGAGGGAAAGTAACTACTTGAAATACTGGAAGTAGCAAATTTTGCCGAAAGGAAACATTCCTTTATTTTTAAAGAGAAGTAAAACTGGATATAAAAGGTTTTTAAAATTTCACTTACCATAGACGGTAAAATTTCCTATCTCCAGTATTTAAATTAGGTATTTTCCCTCCAGGGCCAATTGAAAATTTCCACACTGTATAGGTAAATTAGTACAATGATACTCACGTGAAACAGTACGCGGAAGTCAACACGTGCCATGATGAAACCAAAGGTCCGACACAGCGTTGGATTTCCCGGTTGATGCCAGGGTAGTAGTAGACCAGCGCAGCGACGTGCGGGAATTCAGTGATGTCGGTGTCAGCCCCACCGGTTATCCTTTCTTGTGGTGCCGCTAATGCTATATGAAATACGGACATTTATTGTAAAACGCAGCTATGAAACAAAACCTTACGAAAACCTCAGACTACTTTAACTTGATAGTAAAAAAACAGTATTTTTTTTCACCTTAGGTAATCATTGTTTGGTGCAACATGTAATTTTAAAAATTAAAACACTCAACCTACTAACTAAGAGAAAAAATAAAATATTTTTAATTTCTAATTTTGTCACCCTAACCTTTTTGATTAATTATCGCGTAATTAAAAAAAAACAGATGCACTTTATTTCAATATTAATTTTCAACGGCCTTTGCAGAGAGAACCACTCAAAGTTTAATTTTCAGGCATAGAATGCATGTAATTATATGATCTAGCACGGCTGAATTTTACTTCTTGAATATAAATTAAGTATCTTCGATTATTTGTACTTGATTTTAACCCGTGATTAAAACAACGTTAACTTACCAGCGCCGAAAATCGCGAGCGCGATACAAAGTGTCCTGGCTACCATTTTAACACCTAACACTAAACGTGGAATTACTAATCAGATTACTACATTTTATACCCACCAATGACCCATTATCATTTGCTATTTTTATTCAACGCTATACAGGCTGCTTTTAATTGCCTACAATACTTTTTTGAATGAAATTATATTATCCATTTCAACATTCTACATAAAAGTAAGTAAGGTAACGGCTTACGGCACCAGTCGTGGACAAGCATCCAGTAATGGACAAAATAAATATTAAATTTAAATATTAAGACCAAAATTAACGTTATATAATTTGGCAATACTTAAAATAAAAGTTTGGTTCATAAGCTATCAAAATACGACATTTCATCTTATTCGGCCAATATGTTTGAAGATGGCAGAACGTTATGTTTAGTTGCTGCGACTCATTTCGAAGAAATCCGTTTTTACTAAGGAAGTGAGGACACAATTTTGGTTATAAGAATTTTTGTATAAATGTCAGCAAAATTTGATATTACTTTTATTTATAGTAGTTAAGTGTACGAAATATTACACGATTTAGTATCATGATAGGTTATGTTGTTTAAATAAAATTCATCAGTGTCCATAACTGGATTTAATTCTATGGATATATCCATTTATGGACATATGTCGAAAATAAACTTTTTTTAAAGGTATTAATTACATGCGCTTTTCTGTATTGTCTTTTCTTTCTGATTAATAATATACCTATCACGACCATTTCAAACAAAGGGTTCCAATATTGTACAACAATTGTCCATGACTGGATTTGCTTTGGTTCCTATAATGGACATTGATATTTTTTTGTTAAAATTACACTAATGGGTCCAAAACTAAACATGAAGAATATATTTTAGAACAATGGGTCATTATGTGCTGTACGACTCGTTCTCGGCTTCATTCTCTATCACTGCGTAGAAAAGTCGCATACTTATGCGTATTGTAACGCATCTATCATAGAGAGTTATCTGATGAACTGTTTGGATCGTTGTCTGCTGCTAAATTTCACCACCATAATTATAGCACACACGCTTAAATTTCATCCACACCATCTTGACAACAGTTTAAAAAAAGCTTTTTGCCTCGTGCTACAATTTGGAATCCATATCGATGGACCGATCAGATTTAAGGCTGCTGGCGGATTCAGATTGGCGATTCACTTCACGAGTGTAGCGGAATGCCAGGAAACAGAGAGATATGGCGGAACATCGTGAAGCGGGTAACATCTACCCCCCTAGAGTGATATGACAAAGAAGAAGAAGTCCCAAAATAGATGGAATGGCAGTACTTTTTTTTAGTTATATTTTTCATCTCTGACTTATTGAGAAAAAAAACCATATTGGTGTTTCTTAACGGACATAACTCGTATATTTTAACGATGCATTTGTCCAATTTTTGCATAGAAAATGGAAATTAAGACTGTTTTAAATATTATAAGTATGCAAAATAATTAACACGTTCACTGCATTACGAGATCTATCAGATCCCTTGCAGGACTTTTGGTTTGTGCGTTGAATATAATCGTGTTTTTTCACTCCTTGCGGGAGGATCTAACTTGTAAAGTTCTTTAAGAATGGGTAGGACAAATATACATATTTGCTTCCTACTTAAAGCTGAGTTCAATAACATAAAAAAATAAATTAGAGATGGATTAGGTCCCTAACGCACAGTACTGTAATTATATTCATTCCTTGCGTTAGGAGATATGTCGGTACTCGTGGAATCGTAGGCCTCGTAGACGCAAGAGAGGGAAGGTAGGCGGCGCGGACGCTGCGTGATTCGGTTTAGTGTTGTCCTAGCATCGATGTGGGAGCTCGCTCGTTTTGGAAATAATACTCGCGTATCTAGGTGTTGATTATTTTTTATAAACTAATGAGTTCTTTTAAAAGAAAAAAGTGTAAAAAATCTATTTATTTTGGTAAGATTTCTAACAAACTCAAACTCAAATATTTATTTATTCAATTAGACTTCTTCTACAAGCACTTTTGAAACGTCATTACATATTTTTAACATTTACCACCGATTTGGAAAGCAGTATCTACGGAGAAGAACAAAAAATCAAAGCCGGATTATACTACTGCATCGTCCAGTATAATAAAAATTGGAAAATGTTCGGAAAACGAATTGTTACTATATGCGCGCAATGCAAGCAATCAATTTCCTTACCATGTTTTAATGAAAAACACTACACATACTTACTGCATAATTAATAAAACTATTTCAATCGATAACTGACATTCCCATCACTACTTACTACACATATTGAACTATCTTCGGTTGCGGTACGAGATACAATCGATATCTAATTTTTTTTTGGTATTTGTAGTTTATTCAAATGTCATAACTGCGTGCGAACCTAGCAAAATATAAAACAATAGACTATCTTTCATCCACAAAAACTTCAAAGTATATGTCATTGTTTTCTGGAAGATATAAATTATTTTCAAAACTGTATCTTTAGGAGACTGATTAGGTCTCAAACGCACCAAAGGATTGGTAAGTTTCGAGATCTTTTAGGTCTCCAAAGCACCAGCTGAAAGTTCTTTGATAATGATGGCGCAGTGAACGTGTTAATAAGTACTATTTTTTATAAATACATCCCCGATTTATTGTATTCCAATCATCATTTTCAAGATTCTATTGATAACTATAAGTCTTCTCCAAGTGTAAATAACTGGAGAAACGACATATTAGGTACAGTCCATAAATGGGTGTTCATAACTGGATGTTGTCCAAAACTGGGTGTCCATCATTAGATTTTTCACTGTCCAACACTGGTGCAAAAAAGTGGGTTTTTAATTTATAAATAACTTCATTATTTATGCATTGTAATCTTTTTTCTAACATTGGTTACGTTAAACTAACATTGAACTAAAGGTATAACTAAACAATATCCAATAAAGTTAAAAAACCTACGAGAAATTTGCAAAAAACTTCAATTTTTTCCTTAATCTGTACAAGACTGGTGCCGTTACGTTACCTAAACTAATTTTCCCTACTTAATTTTACAAAATATGTGAACATTGTTTGTTACTCTTATTCTACCGAATTGGATGAAATTTCATAGAAAGAAAGTTTGAAAACCGAGAAACCAAACAGAAAGTTTCCAATACTATTTTAAAAAATTGTGATTCACAATATTTGCTGGATTGGTGGATATTATAGGTTGAGCGATGGCAAGTAAAAAATATTGCTACGCAGTTTTTCTAGGTATAAGCTATACTTAAGCCAAGCGTTTGACAAAGTGTGGCATGACGGGCTTCTCTTCAAAATTAAAAAAATGCTCCCACATTCGTTTTTCTCATTACTAAATTCTTACCTGACCAATAGATGCTACGAAGTAAAAAATAATTCTGATATTATATCAGACATGAATGAAATTTAGTCAGGAGTACCTCAAGGTAGCATACTAGGTCCCGTACTTTATCTTTTGTACACATCAGATATACCAAAAAAAAAAAATAAAAACACCAAAACGCAAAGAAAAGTCATTTAATGAGATAAGTTAATTAATAATAAGAAAAGTCAATTAATAATTGCTCCGAGTATGTACCTTTTTCGCGCATATGAAAATCCAAATATGCACTTGAATATTGCTATGTCACCCTGTGTATAGATCCCGTTAAGACCAAAAAATTTATGGCATAATCATGCACGTATGAATTATCGATTATTAATACAAGATTAGTTACGATAAACTCGGGAGCTTCCTATGATTATCTTGAATGATAACAGTTATAATGAGAACTTGTTTTCATTTCAAATCCTTATCCCCTTTACATTAGAAGAGCTTTCGTAAACTCTAGCGGATAAGGAAATTAATAACGACGAGTTAAATATGTCACAATATATCCTTCTTGTTCATTGTTCATGATAGACATAAAAAAACTTCAAAACTTCCAATGTAACGTCAATACTGTATGAGAAATTTCCTGTTATTATTCAAAATCACTTCAAAATTAAATTCGTGTAATATGGGAAATCGAAGTTTTAGCGGTTTAAATTTTGAGGGTCAAGAAAATATGACTGATACTTTGGAGAATCACGTTCGAGGGGCGAAATTTAAATCAAAACATTCTTGTGAGCCGATAGTAAAACGACCAAGAAGCGTAAAAAAGCCGATGATCCCAAGCAAAACAAGGGCTACTAGAGGAGTATACAATAAAATAAATAATATGTTTGGAGAAAAAATTCCTATTATGTTAGCGGTACTTACATCAGAATCTGATTTACGTTTATTCTTTGAAAATAAACCTTATTACAAATCATCGCATCGTATGTACAAAGAGAAATATAGAAGGTTAATTTCTTTTCCTTGTGCAACGTACTGTGCAGAGTGTAGAAGATCGTCTAAGTTGAGTTTCAGATCAGAAAGTTGAATTTTACATCCTCGTAAGTTGTTTGATTTATTTTCCTGTTAATTATATTTTTGTGTTAAAACAGAGCTTGTTTCATTTGCCGGTGTGTAAAATTATTTATCCTGGTAACGATTTCATGCAAGCGTAGGGACTTTATAAAATTAAGCGTGGTATCCCAGTGCAGTTGCGCGCCTTCTTCTGAGGAAGGAGTGTTTCGTGTTTCGTGTGTCATTTCAAGATAAAGTTTACATGTTTTCTCGAATTTAGGCAATAAATCACACTAATCATTGTATGTTAACATTGTTGTGATTATGTGTTATCATCTTGTGTGTGCTCGAAGCGTGTGATAAGGGTAAGCCACCGTAAATTCATTTAGCCGTGTCAGACGGTATACTGTGAATACATTGAAATCATATGTTCTTATTAGAATAATGTTTTTTAATTAACACCCACAGATTATCATAATTAGGCCAAATTTTCAAAGTCATAAATAACACTTCGATCGCGATTTTTGATAAAACTTTTATTTGACATTGATGTGCTAACAGTATTATTATGTTTAAGTTATTTATTTGGTTAGTACCCGTGATATGGCGATGATTTCATTATCTACTTGTTGGATTCTTATAAGTTTTTATATGTTAATGTTAAATCTTTTTATTTATATAACAAAATTTTTTATTATTTGTATAATAAGTTATTTAGTTAATTATTTTTCGGTGTTGATGACCTGTTCAAAATAATTTAAATCATTTAATAAACAAAAAACAATTACTTATTCATAATTTTAAAAGTAAGGTTATGTAAGTACATAATTAACAAGATTGTGTTGGTAAATAAAGTTTAACAACTTACCAAAATTTACTTACTTTATTTATACTTATTTTGCACTAAAACTTCTATATCTTCATTATCCAGTCCATTGAAATAATAAAACTAAAAACACCATAGCATGGGTCATCTTGATTAATAATAATTAATTATAGATTAATTTTTGTGATGACATGAACTAGTTATGTACAACTGCAGTTCTTTTTATAAAAGAATTTTGGCCAATCGCTTAGCATTCCAATTTTAAAAACAGGATGTCATTATATTTGTGATAGTCAAATATGAACATTCCTACATACTCATTTTCCTTTTTATGATCTCCAGCAACTCGTTTTATAATTTGTATCAAGATTTCATAAAAATATAAAATATAAATCTATATTATACAATCTATGTTTGACTAGTAATGTACTACTTAAGATAATATTTAGATGACAATTATATGAGTTTTTAATATAACTGAATTAATAATAAAATTAAATTTTAAATATTTAATACACTTATCTCCTCTTTGGTACAGTGGTTGACGTGTGTGCATTTCTTGGTATTCTTATTAATATTCACTCTGGTCCAGATGCTAGAACTCAAGACTGAATATTTTGCAGAACACTTACCGTAGACTCCTAAACAAATAAATTTCATATTCTTTGTAACTTATAATGACAAAGCTTGACGCCCCTTATTAAAGCCATTCTTGTATGGGAAATTTATATACTTACAGGTCTAGGGCTACATAGAGACAAAATATATTTTCTTTTAAATTGATATAGTGTGCCCATACATTGAATATATATCTGTCTCCTGCACCATTTCTCAATACTTACGTTCAAAATATTTTAATTTCAATCAAATGTTATACCAATTATTGGTTTTTGAGAAGGACGCTTATAAAATGAAATATTCAGTGGGAGTTTATGTTGCAAAGAATATAAGTACTCTAATAAAATATATGTATTGGACGGTATAAAAAAAGAAAGAAGGAAATTAACCTTACTGCTAGCAGAAAAGACAATAGAATAATAAAACTAAACTAAACTAACTATAGTATTTGTAGTATCTTTTTCAGTAGCGAGCGCTAACTTATTAGCGAAAAACCAGTTAGTTAGATGGATTACAGTCCATACCATAAACAAATTTATCTTTACTAATATTATAAAGAGGAAAGATTTGTATAAATAAGTACATATATGTTTGTAATGAATTGGCTCAAATGTACAGATGGAATTTGGATGAAATATTACAATAATATAGTTTATACATTTGATAAAACACATGAGCAATAGAAATATTTAAGTCTGCGGGTACATACGAGGGTGAAACTGCGGCACAACTAGTTTATAAAATATATCTGCGTTTTTAAAGTTTCAAAGGTAGTTTTATAATATGTTAATTGTTAGAATTGTTTAAATCTTTCTTTCTTAAAAGTCAATTTGTTGAATCTATAATCTACTAGCAGTGCACCCTGGCTTCATCTGTTGTTTTTTACTTTTTCTGTCCATAAGAATCATCCCCATACTTCAAAGAATGTTATAAAAAAATTAATAAGGAAATTGGTTCAGCCGTTCTCGAGTTTTGTTGTTACCAACACATTTGTCGGTTCATTTTTATTATATCGATTAAATATAATAGAAAGTTATTCAAGTTAAAACTTATCCAACAATATTTTATAAAGATAAAAACTTTTCTGAACTATTACTAATTAAGCTGTTTGAATCTTAGTTTGAATGATGTTATCAGAAACAGCTGTTTAAAAAATCTTTGTCAGTTGGACAATCTCTTAACATTTTAATAATATTTTGGGTACTCACATTAATTTATAAGTTTGAGCGGTGATTTTTGTTTCCTTGTTATTTCTTCTACATGTATTGAATCCTTGTAGTTACAGTTAATCCATCCAAAGTTGTTATAAGTCTATTCAAATATATTTTCTCAAGAAAGTGGGATAATTTTCGATTCACACATAAAATGGTGTTCATCAGATTGTACATTTTATGGATAGTAAAAAAAAAATGATTCTTCTTTGTTTATGGCCCCACAATATGATTTTTAGTTCAATTAAAATTTGTTCACTGTAGGTCATCGAGATATATGTACTACGTACTATATCTCGATGCTGTAGGTATATGTATTTTCAATATTTCAACCTACCTACATTACAAAATAAATATGCTAATATTTAGTACAACCATGTACATAACACGGGTTTTGGAGAAAAATTGAAAATATTCCAATGAAAATAATTAATTCTAGTCTAGAGTCTAGACTATAGTTTATTTGAATGTGGAATGAAACTATTCCATATTCAAAATTAATTTTTCATTCTCTCTTATTCAATTATTGATAATAAATTGTTCTACATGGCCAAGTATGAATTAGATAATAGGTTTTTTGGTACTTGGATAGAGAATATTGAAATAATGTGGTGACCCTTCATTAACATTTCTACCATCCAACATTCATATTTCAGTTTATCTGAATTTTTATAGATTTATTATTATGTGATTTAAATTTAAATCAAAACATTCTTGTGAGATGCTTGTGAGCATATTTATTCTGAGTAAGAAGCTTAAAAAAAGCCTCGGATACAAAGCAACAACAAAATTATGATTTTTGGATTACTGTCTATATGGTAAGCGGTAATATTATCAAAATTTATCTAAGCGTTTGTGCGGTTGACAATGTTGGGTGGGCTGTCAGTTAGGCGTATACCTGGGGTATACCTACTCAAAGAGTTTTTAAGAATTCTTTAATAAAAATTCGTATGGAATTTTATATAAGTTTTTCGTAGTCATTGTACCTCCAATTACATATATGCTTAGTACACCGACGGTGGGACACTGTATATCTGTGTCTCATAGGGTTACAAGTTTTATCATACAATTTTATAATGAGCAAACAAAAATGAAATCACGTTTGTTAGCGCTGCGAAATCTCATGAACATCTCTATATAGATACTGCATACTAATTGTTCTAATGAAACCTAACCACTTCGCCCGGCCACTAATTAATTATTCGAGCTAACGAGGTGTGTTCACATGATGGACCTTATGGTTCTTGTTACATCGTCTTGTGTATTTGCTTTGTTCATTTTGTTACTTCGTACATAAATGGGTAAATTAAAACAATATGGTTCGCAGTTCTAGTATCATTTCGAGTTGTTCATATTATTTGATTTATGTAATATGATAAAGTAGCTTTCGCCCGCGACACAGTAGTCACAGGAATTTCCAACTAGAAAGAGATGTTTCCCCCAGATAAAAAGCAGCCTGTCACTCTCTAGCCTCCCGACTGTCACCAGACTCAAAACTCATATCATGTCACAAGACAAACAAACGAATACACTTTGCATTAGTAAGGATGAATTTTTTCTTGTGCCCACGTATGCGTTTGGCAGTATCCAGCATCCTGGATGTGTTTCTTTAGTCTTTATGTCATTTAACTTTAATGTGTCCCTCTTATATCCAAATGAATGTTAACCGCGAATCCTGGTACATACATAGATAACGCAAAATCCGTTATTTTTGTCGCCAAACGCGTTGTTTACAGACAATGTTTAGTCTTCGTATCAAAGGCATAATAACATATTTATAAACAGTATCTCAAAACGTGCAGTAATTTTCAATGATTATCAAGTTGAGGAAGTAACAAATAACACAGAAAGCAAAAAAAATACCTCGTATTTTTACTTGTTTTTGCACTTTCTTATGAGCGTAAGTTCACTCTTCCGTAAAAAAGAACCTTATAGTTTTAAATAATTAATTCTTATATTTAAGTGAAAAAATAAAATAATATTGTAGGTACCTTATTACTACCTTACCTTACCTTATGATATATTATCGGTACACGTATGTCAGGTGTACAATGTACATCACTACATAGTATAAAACAAAGTCGCTTTCCCTGTCCCTATGTCCCTATGTCCCTATGTCCCTTTGTACGCTTAAATCTTTGAAACTACGCAACGGATTTTGATGCGGTTTTTTTTAATAGATAGAGTGATTCAAGAGGAAGGTTTATATGTATAATAACATCCATTAAATAGTGGAGAAGTACTGTTATTTTTGAGGTTTCTAATGTGATGTCGTAAAAAATTACATTTTTTTGAAAACGCAGGCTGAACCCTACGAGTTTTATCAAAATAATGTACTAAGTATTATACACATTGAAAAGGTCTACAGAAAAGTCCGCGATGGTATATGTCTATCTCTTATGGATAACCCACAATAACTTTTTTTTGTCATTTACTTTTTACGACAAATAATGGCTAATTTTCGATGCGATTTTAACCAATACAGCATTAATCCTTAACCAATTAAATACCTTGAATACATTGTTCATTTAATATAGATCTATATGGCCCTTTACACCGTATGATTTAAGTGAATATTTTCGAAGATATTACAGATTTAAAAATTGCGGGACGTAGCGTTTGCGGCGGTACCGGCCGCGCCGCCCGGCTATCGGGCGAGTCGAGCGGACCGCTATGTTTTTAATTTTATACACCTACAACGTTCACAGTTTTTCTGTAGTGTATTTTGTATCAGCATTGCACCCGTGCGAAGCCGGGGCGGGTCGCTAGTGGAGAATAAGAATCAATAGAACGAAGGGTGACTGAAATATCACTTTCAAGATCTTCTTGGAAAAGCGTCTTCCACAAACAGCTATATTCCAATAAGAATATCTATTGTTATTTGTAGTGCGTTGAAAATTACTATAAAAGAAGCAATTACAAGAGCTTTTCTCAGCTCTTTTCTGTAGAAGTTGTATATTTTTATGAGTTCAAACTTTTAAGTGCCTGAAACAGCGACTAACATTAATTAACATAGTCCCTTGTGTTTCGTGTTTATTTTGTTTTTCTTCAGGTTTGTTTTGTCCCGAGAAATACTTCGATTGTTATCTTACTTACTGTTCCTTCTTCAAATAAGAATCTGTGAATCTCTGTGTTCCTTTTAACGTTAAGTTCTTTTTGTTTATCATTTTAATTGTGTTAAACATAAGTTAAATGTTGTAACTATTAAAAATAAAAATGTATAGGCTGCATATTACATTCGATGTCCCCGAATTTCATTATTTTGTGCTGTTTAATCGATAGCTGGTAGTGGATTTTCTTAACAAACTGCTTTTCTTTTCCATCAAAAAATGCGTAGTTTTTGTGAAAATTGAAATTGAAAATGATATTTTTTAAGGTTATTTTTGTACTAAAAACGCAACTTAAAGTAAAATCTTAAGCCATTATAGTATCCAAATGTCTAATTATCACACTCACACGCATTATTTTTAAATATATTTACGTACCTATTAGTTACTTTATTTACATATTACAATTTATTTTGTCAAAATAGTATTTTAACAATTTAGTATAGCCAAAAATCGTTCCATATTTTGTATTCACAACAAGCCACAGATAACACAGATTAGTTAATATGACGCAGATCACAGATTAGCAATACAAATATACTAGCTTATCATAGAGTATAAATGATACATTTTAATTTTTAATGTTTTTTTTATAGCTCACTTGCTTCCACACGTACGAGGATGGTTCTTATGTAGAGAAAACGTAAACATGTACCACGGGCGAAGCCGGGGCGGACCGCTAGTATCTTATAAAGATAAAAACTTTTCTGAACTATTACTAATTAAGCTGTTTGAATCTTAGTTTGAATGATGTTATCAGAAACAGCTGTTTAAAAAATCTTTGTCAGTTGGACAATCTCTTAACATTTTAATAATATATTGGGTACTCACATTAATTTATAAGTTTGAGCGGTGATTTTTGTTTCCTTGTTATTTCTTCTACATGTATTGAATCCTTGTAGTTACAGTTAATCCATCCAAAGTTGTTATAAGTCTATTCAAATATATTTTCTCAAGATACTGGGATAATTTTCGATTCACACATAAAATGGTGTTCATCAGATTGTACATTTTATGGATAGTAAAAAAAAAATGATTCTTCTTTGTTTATGGCCCCACAATATGATTTTTAGTTCAATTAAAATTTGTTCACTGTAGGTATATGTATTTTCAATATTTCAACCTTACATTACAAAATATGCTAATATTTAGTACAACCATGTACATAACACGGGTTTTCGGGTTTTGGAGAAAAATTGAAAATATTGCAATGAAAATAATAAATTCTAGTCTAGAGTCTAGACTATAATTTATTTTGAATGTGGAATGAAACTATTCCATATTCAAAATTAATTTTTCATTCTCTCTTTTTCAATTATTGATAATAAATTGTTCTACATGGCCAAGTATGAATTAGATAATAGGTTTTTTGGTACTTGGATAGAGAATATTGAAATAATGTGGTGACCCTTCATTAACATTTCTACCATCCAACATTCATATTTCAGTTTATCTGAATTTTTATAGATTTATTATTATGTGATTTAAATTTAAATCAAAACATTCTTGTGAGATGCTTGTGAGCATATTTATTCTGAGTAAGAAGCTTAAAAAAAGCCTCGGATACAAAGCAACAACAAAATTATGATTTTTGGATTACTGTCTATATGGTAAGCGGTAATATTATCAAAATTTATCTAAGCGTTTGTGCGGTTGACAATGTTGGGTGGGCTGTCAGTTAGGCGTATACCTGGGGTATACCTACTCAAAGAGTTTTTAAGAATTCTTTAATAAAAATTCGTATGGAATTTTATATAAGTTTTTCGTAGTCATTGTACCTCCAATTACATATATGCTTAGTACACCGACGGTGGGACACTGTATATCTGTGTCTCATAGGGTTACAAGTTTTATCATACAATTTTATAATGAGCAAACAAAAATGAAATCACGTTTGTTAGCGCTGCGAAATCTCATGAACATCTCTATATAGATACTGCATACTAATTGTTCTAATGAAACCTAACCACTTCGCCCGGCCACTAATTAATTATTCGAGCTAACGAGGTGTGTTCACATGATGGACCTTATGGTTCTTGTTACATCGTCTTGTGTATTTGCTTTGTTCATTTTGTTACTTCGTACATAAATGGGTAAATTAAAACAATATGGTTCGCAGTTCTAGTATCATTTCGAGTTGTTCATATTATTTGATTTATGTAATATGATAAAGTAGCTTTCGCCCGCGACACAGTAGTCACAGGAATTTCCAACTAGAAAGAGATGTTTCCCCCAGATAAAAAGCAGCCTGTCACTCTCTAGCCTCCCGACTGTCACCAGACTCAAAACTCATATCATGTCACAAGACAAACAAACGAATACACTTTGCATTAGTAAGGATGAATTTTTTCTTGTGCCCACGTATGCGTTTGGCAGTATCCAGCATCCTGGATGTGTTTCTTTAGTCTTTATGTCATTTAACTTTAATGTGTCCCTCTTATATCCAAATGAATGTTAACCGCGAATCCTGGTACATACATAGATAACGCAAAATCCGTTATTTTTGTCGCCAAACGCGTTGTTTACAGACAATGTTTAGTCTTCGTATCAAAGGCATAATAACATATTTATAAACAGTATCTCAAAACGTGCAGTAATTTTCAATGATTATCAAGTTGAGGAAGTAACAAATAACACAGAAAGCAAAAAAAATACCTCGTATTTTTACTTGTTTTTGCACTTTCTTATGAGCGTAAGTTCACTCTTCCGTAAAAAAGAACCTTATAGTTTTAAATAATTAATTCTTATATTTAAGTGAAAAAATAAAATAATATTGTAGGTACCTTATTACTACCTTACCTTACCTTATGATATATTATCGGTACACGTATGTCAGGTGTACAATGTACATCACTACATAGTATAAAACAAAGTCGCTTTCCCTGTCCCTATGTCCCTTTGTACGCTTAAATCTTTGAAACTACGCAACGGATTTTGATGCGGTTTTTTTTAATAGATAGAGTGATTCAAGAGGAAGGTTTATATGTATAATAACATCCATTAAATAGTGGAGAAGTACTGTTATTTTTGAGGTTTCTAATGTGATGTCGTAAAAAATTACATTTTTTTGAAAACGCAGGCTGAACCCTACGAGTTTTATCAAAATAATGTACTAAGTATTATACACATTGAAAAGGTCTACAGAAAAGTCCGCGATGGTATATGTCTATCTCTTATGGATAACCCACAATAACTTTTTTTTGTCATTTACTTTTTACGACAAATAATGGCTAATTTTCGATGCGATTTTAACCAATACAGCATTAATCCTTAACCAATTAAATACCTTGAATACATTGTTCATTTAATATAGATCTATATGGCCCTTTACACCGTATGATTTAAGTGAATATTTTCGAAGATATTACAGATTTAAAAATTGCGGGACGTAGCGTTTGCGGCGGTACCGGCCGCGCCGCCCGGCTATCGGGCGAGTCGAGCGGACCGCTATGTTTTTAATTTTATACACCTACAACGTTCACAGTTTTTCTGTAGTGTATTTTGTATCAGCATTGCACCCGTGCGAAGCCGGGGCGGGTCGCTAGTGGAGAATAAGAATCAATAGAACGAAGGGTGACTGAAATATCACTTTCAAGATCTTCTTGGAAAAGCGTCTTCCACAAACAGCTATATTCGCCATATTCGGCGTATTACCCGTGGTCCCCCCGCTATGTCCCACTGTGGGTCTACGGGTAATAATTTTTCCCCGTGGACCCACTGCTATAGTTTAAACTAGAATATCTTTGAATTGTCATTTTCAGTGGGACCACGGGTAATTAATCTCATAATTTCTTTCCCCGTAGTCCCAATGTAGAAGTATACACCAGTTAAGTATTTAAAAGCATTTTTATCCCCATTTTGCCATTTATTACACATATTTGGAGCTACGAGGAGCTATTGTTTTACCTGATATAAAAATTTACCTGATATAAAATTGATAAATTACTCATTAATTTTTAAACTATTTTTTAAACCCTGAATGCATTCTCTAACGGACTGGCCTTTTTTGTTTGAAAATTGGATAAATATATTAATATTGTAACTAATCAATGTGACTATAAATAATAATTAATTAGAAATAAAACCAAATTTTTATAATTTTGATAATTTTATTTTAATTTATTTTTATACCGACGGTATCCGAACAAACGGATATTCCAAAATAAAAAAATCACATATTCGTAACCGTTATTGAACTCGATATAATTTTATTGATTTTATTAGAGCAATGAAAAAACATATTTTAGCCCACAGTTTTAGCCCTTCAATTGTATACATTCAAACTCAAAACATTTTCAAACTCAAACTCAAACATTTATTTATTCAATTAGACTTCTTCGAGAAGCACTTATGAAACGTCATATTTTTACATATTTTTAACATTTACCACCGATTCGGAAAGCAGTATCTATGGAGAAGAACCGGCAAGAAACTCCATAGTTGCTCTTTTTAATAATGTCAGTATTACAATTTAATTAGGTACAAAATATGTAACTGTATATTATCATAATATGCCAAAGAACTGTCCTGTGGTATTTACGCGACAACCCTCCATGGGTTTTTATCTTCCATATATTCCTTAATGCTGCTCCATAGTAATACCATCTTACATAGTCCATACTTTATTAATAGCTTTCCGCCAGCGGCTTCGCCCAAAGAAAAATCCGCATAGTTTCCGTTCCCGTGGGATTTCCGGGATAAAACCTATCCTATGTCCTTCCTTAGGTCTCAAGCCAAAATTTGTACTTTTTGAGTTTAGCCCGGACTAACATACAAACAAACACAGACAAACAGACAAAAATTCTAAAAACTATATTTTTGGCTTCGGTATCTATCTTAGATCACGCCCTAAGTATTCCTTTAAAAAATATTAAATGTTAATAAGTAAAACTTTGTAATAAATAAATGATGTTAAACAAATATACCTTCTATTTCATGCTGCGTTTTAGAGTCTAATAAGAAAATTAGGATTAAAAAAAAACTAGAGCCAATCTACCAAAACCATTAATAGTTTTATATATAACTAGCGATCCGCCCCGGCTTCGCATGGGTGCAATGCTGATACTAAATACACTACAGAAAAACTGTGAACGTTGTATATAAAAACATAGCGGCCCGCTCCGGCTTCGCACGGGTATAAAATATATAGCCGGGCGGCCGGCCGGTACCGCTGCAAACGCTATGGTACGGGAGCTATTAACGTTAAAAAAAAAGTCATTTTAGTATAGTTGGTTCTTTGATATACTGTTCCTCTTGCTATTTCGGTTAGAGTCCGGGCTGTCTGGCTGGTCGCAGTGGTTGCGTTATTTAGTGCGCATCTTATCTGCACAGGAAAATATCCTTAATTTAAAGTCATTTTTTAACGCGTAATTTTTAATATTTTGCCTTTAGATAGATCCATCAGGCATAATTTTTTTATTGCAAGACCTTTTGTTCGTTGTTAAATAGGTGCCAGACGCAATTTTTTATTTCGTTTTTATAAAAAATTCAAATTATTTTAGAATGTCTGTAAATTTCATATTGTGTTCTTCAAACATAATATAATCTAAAATTAATTAGCCAGACGCTAATTCGATTGTTAAGTATTAAATATGTACAAATAAAAACGTAGTGAAAGTAGGTAAGTATAACAATAATTTGATGATTGTGCATAGAAAGGGTCGGCCGCGAAAATTAAATAAGAATAAAAAATAACTTTTTTTTTCGAAAATATAAGATGCATAGAAATTGAATTGTTCCTACTCTAGGATTCCCTGTGTTGTGGGAACAAGTACCTTCCATTGGTACATTTTATTCCTTAGGCTAAAAAATAAACTATTAGGGTACATCAACAATCTTCTATACAAAACAATTTTTTTTATTACTTAACCAGCGACCCGCCCGGCCCTGGCTTCGCACGGGTGCAATGCTGATACTAAATACACTACAGAAAAACTGTGAACGTTGAATATAAAAACATAGCGGCCCGCTCCGGCTTCGCACGGGTATAAAATATATAGCCGGGCGGTCGGCCGGTACCGCCGCAAACGCTACGTCCCGCAATTTTTAAATCTGTAATATCTTCGAAAATATAAAATAATTGATACGGTGTAAAGGGCCATATAGATCTATATTAAATGAACAATGTATTCAAGGTCGTAGGGTTCAGCCTGCGTTTGCACTGTAAGTGGAAAAAATGTAATTATTTACGACATCACATTAGAATCCTCAAAAATAACAGTACTTCTCCACAATTTAATGGATGTTATTATACATATAAACCTCCCTCTTGAATTACTCTATCTTTTAAAAAAAACCGCATCAAAATCCGTTCCCTAGTTTCAAAGATTTAAAGGGACATAGGGACAGAGAAAGCGACTTTGTTTTATACTATGTAGTGATGAATGATGATGATAACAATATTAATTCATTAATCTTAATTCTTAATATGTATAATGTATATGTATACATAAATCTCGTGTCATAATGTTTGTCCTCAATGGACTCCTAAACCACTTAACCGATTATAATAAAATTCGCACACCATGTGCAGTTCGATCCAACTTGAGAGATAGGATAGTTTAAACATGTAGGTACCACGGGCGAAGCCGGGACGGACCGCCAGTATACCTATATAAATTCATGCTAACTACTTTAGTTAAATTCAATACAAGCTTAAACATGCGAGTGTGTGTGTTCACGTTTTTTTTTTTTTTTTTTTTTTTTTTATTATAGAGGGAAAAAATACCGTTGAGTATCTCAGGTCTAGATCTGTGACCTGGTATGTCGGTCTCGATCATGGTCTCATGGTCCATACCGACTAAAACAACCCTCTTTCTCCAGTCCGTATCCCCGCGGGATGGCCGTTAGGCTTTACTTCACGGGGGGACGTATAGCATTGCTGCTCTTCCTCTTATTTAGGTATTACGCCACAGCTTTTCGCATCTGCTCCTTGCTTCGTAGGTCTTTTAATACCTCTGTTGCGAAGTTACTTGTTGCTTCCCATGTTTGCTTAGATGAGAGCATCGCTGCTATTAGCGTTTCAGGACGAACGTCTGCTCCAATGATGTTTTTCCAGGTCTGCCGAGCTTCCTGGTAATCTGGACATGCGAAGAATACATGCTCAGCGTTTTCGTTCTGTCCGCTGCATGTTGTGCAGTCTGGAGAGTCTTCGTGTTTGAACCGGTGCAAGTATTCTCGGTAACAACCGTGCCCAGAAAGCATCTGGGTCAGGTAGTAATTAACTTCGCCATGTTTGCGGTTGACCCATGGTTTAATTTGCGGAATGAGGCGATGGGTCCATCTTCCTTTAGTCGAGGTATCCCATATATGTTGCCCCCTTTCGATACTCCTTCGTCTTTCATCCGTTTTCAACTCAGCCATTGTGAGTGTAGTGTTGGTTTTCTTTCGGTTGTATAGATTCTTCCGTTCTTCTGTTAGGACTTCAATCGGAAGTAACCCTGAGATCACGCATGATGCCTCCACGGACACGGTGCGGAATGCGCTAGCAATACGTAATGCGCTGACCCTGTACGTCGACGCGACCTGTCGTTTGGGTTGTTGTTTTTTCAGCACGTCGGACCAGAGTGGAGCACCATACAGGAGTACCGACGTTGACACAGATGATAATAGTCTTCTTCTATGTTGTTTGGGACCTCCAATATTGGGCATGAGTCGGGCTAACGTTGTTGCTACCACCGCTGCTTTGGTTGCTATGTGTTCGGCATGATGATTGAAGCTTAGCCGTGAATCAAGCATTATCCCAAGGTAGCGTACGTATGGCTGCGTTGTAACCTCATGGTTGCCGACTTTTAGTGACATCGTTTCTGTCAGTTTCCTACTGGTAATAAGTACGGCCTCAGTTTTGTGTTTTGCTAGCTCCAATCCAGCAGAGTTCATCCACTCTTGAATTACTTGAAAGGTCCTATCAAAAACCCAGTTTACTTCTTCCAAGTACTTGGCTACTACCACCACTGCCAGATCATCGGCGAATGCAACGAGTTGTGTTTCACTTGGTACTTTACATTTGAGCAGTCCATCATACATGATATTCCATAGAAGGGGACCCAGTACTGAACCTTGCGGTACTCCTCCGGTAACTCTGTATTCCTTAGGTCCACCTTCAGTGTCATATATGAGGACCCTGTCATTAAAATAGCTGGCTACTATGTCCTGGAGATAATCTGGAACTTTCAGGTTTGAAAGCGCTGCCATTATCACATCCCATCTTGCTGAGTTGAAAGCATTCTTTATGTCTAAGGTAGCAACAAGACAGTACTTCTTGGAACCTCCCCTCCATCTAGTCCCGGAAATAGCTTGTTTAGCGGTGTCAATCACAAGTCCGATAGCATCTAGGGTGGATCTACCCTTCCGGAAGCCATATTGGAAGTTCGACAGTAGGGGTTCGACTACTTCTTCAATTCTGTTATGTATTATTCTCTCGAATATTTTTCCAGCCGTGTCAATCATACAAAGAGGACGGTAGGATGACGGTTCATCGAGGGGCTTATTACCTTTCGGCAGCAGTACTAATCTTTGCCTTTTCCAGATTGTGGGAAAAATTCCTTCTTTGAGACAGGCGTCAAAGGTTTCCAAAAAGATACCCGGTACAGATTTAACTGCCTGTTTCAGGGCTACGTTAGGAATTCCATCTAATCCGGGAGCTTTGCTGTTCCCAATTCTGTTACAGGCGTCTATCAGTTCCTTGTGTGTGACAGGGGGTATTACAGCGTTCTTATTAAGGACTATTTTATGTGTGTGTTCACGTGTGTGTGTCGTGTGTGGTGTGGTGTGTGTATGTTGTGTGTGTGTATGTGTGTACATCAATATTGAAACTAATTTTCTAGTTGTTTACAGATGATGGAATATTGGAAAACAATAACAATTCCTTAGACGATAACATAAATAATTCTGACAGTGTGAGGGAAGATGATGATGATGATGATTAAGATGGCTTTATAAATTTAACAATGTAATTGTTTATCCTTCATTGATATAGTTTTTATTCCATTCTTTTCAATGTATGGTAACTTTAATTTATTTTTCACTTTTATGTTTTTTTTTTCATTTTAGCTTTTATTTATAAGAACAAGTGTAAATAATATTGTATTCTTGCAATTATTTCCTGTCGCATAATTAAAATACACTAGCTGATGAGCTGCATGCTTCATTACTTTTTCTTATTTATACACATTATTTAATACTTAACAATCGAATTAGCGTCTGGCTAATTAATTTTAGATTATATTATGTTTGAAGAACACAATATGAAATTTACAGACATTCTAAAATAATTTGAATTTTTTATAAAAACGAAATAAAAAATTGCGTCTGGCACCTATTTAACAACGAACAAAAGGTCTTGCAATAAAAAAATTATGTCTGATGGATCTATCTAAAGGCAAAATATTAAAAATTACGCGTTAAAAAATGACTTAAAATTAAGGAAATTATCCTGTGCAGATAAGATGCGCACTAAATAACGCAACCACTGCGACCAGCCAGACAGCCCGGACTCTAACCGAAATAGCAAGAGGAACAGTATATCAAAGAACCAACTATACTAAAATGCTCTCTTGTCAACGTTGGTAGCTCCTATACGACTACGTCCCGCAATTTTTAAATCTGTAATATCTTCGAAAATAATATCTTCGAAAATATTCACTTAAATCATACGGTGTAAAGGGCCATATAGATCTATATTAAATGAACAATGTATTCAAGGTATTTAATTGGTTAAGGATTAATGCTGTATTGGTTAAAATCGCTTCGAAAATTAGCCATTATTTGTCGTAAAAAGTAAATGACAAAAAAAAGTTATTGTGGGTTATCCATAAGAGATAGACATATACCATCACGGACTTTTCTGTAGACCTTTTCAATGTGTACAATACTTAGTACATTATTTTGATAAAACTCGTAGGGTTCAGCCTGCGTTTGCAATGTAAGCGGAAAAAATGTAATTTTTTACGACATCACATTAGAAACCTCAAAAATAACAGTACTTCTCCACTATTTAATGAATGTTATGTTATTATACATATAAACCTTTCTCTTGAATCACTCTATCTATTAAAAAAAACCGCATCAAAATCCGTTGCGTAGTTTCAAAGATTTAAGCATACAAAGGGACATAGGGGCATAGGGACAGAGAAAGCGACTTTGTTTTATACTATGTAGTGATATGCATTAAATTATTCGAAACCACTTTCACATCCAGGGCAACAAAATCATTGTTGACCAGCGTTATCAGATAATTATTTAGACAGTGAAGGTTGACGTTAAAACACAGGACGATCAACCGGCCAATATAAAAAAAATAATCATCGTGCAAAGAGATTCTAATAATAATCCAACCTCTATAATGTTCAAAGCATGACAGCGGGGGACCACGGGTAAAAAATTCTTTTATTTCATTTACCCGTAGTCCCATTCTATAGCAGTGGGTCCACGGGGAAAAATTATTACCCGTAGACCCACAGTGGGACATAGCGGGGGGACCACGGGTAATACGCCCTATATTCCAATAAGAATATCTATTGTTATTTGTAGTGCGTTGAAAATTACTATAAAAGAAGCAATTACAAGAGCTTTTCTCAGCTCTTTTCTGTAGAAGTTGTATATTTTTATGAGTTCAAACTTTTAAGTGCCTGAAACAGCGACTAACATTAATTAACATAGTCCCTTGTGTTTCGTGTTTATTTTGTTTTTCTTCAGGTTTGTTTTGTCCCGAGAAATACTTCGATTGTTATCTTACTTACTGTTCCTTCTTCAAATAAGAATCTGTGAATCTCTGTGTTCCTTTTAACGTTAAGTTCTTTTTGTTTATCATTTTAATTGTGTTAAACATAAGTTAAATGTTGTAACTATTAAAAATAAAAATGTATAGGCTGCATATTACATTCGATGTCCCCGAATTTCATTATTTTGTGCTGTTTAATCGATAGCTGGTAGTGGATTTTCTTAACAAACTGCTTTTCTTTTCCATCAAAAAATGCGTAGTTTTTGTGAAAATTGAAATTGAAAATGATATTTTTTAAGGTTATTTTTGTACTAAAAACGCAACTTAAAGTAAAATCTTAAGCCATTATAGTATCCAAATGTCTAATTATCACACTCACACGCATTATTTTTAAATATATTTACGTACCTATTAGTTACTTTATTTACATATTACAATTTATTTTGTCAAAATAGTATTTTAACAATTTAGTATAGCCAAAAATCGTTCCATATTTTGTATTCACAACAAGCCACAGATAACACAGATTAGTTAATATGACGCAGATCACAGATTAGCAATACAAATATACTAGCTTATCATAGAGTATAAATGATACATTTTAATTTTTAATGTTTTTTTTATAGCTCACTTGCTTCCACACGTACGAGGATGGTTCTTATGTAGAGAAAACGTAAACATGTACCACGGGCGAAGCCGGGGCGGACCGCTAGTATCTTATAAAGATAAAAACTTTTCTGAACTATTACTAATTAAGCTGTTTGAATCTTAGTTTGAATGATGTTATCAGAAACAGCTGTTTAAAAAATCTTTGTCAGTTGGACAATCTCTTAACATTTTAATAATATATTGGGTACTCACATTAATTTATAAGTTTGAGCGGTGATTTTTGTTTCCTTGTTATTTCTTCTACATGTATTGAATCCTTGTAGTTACAGTTAATCCATCCAAAGTTGTTATAAGTCTATTCAAATATATTTTCTCAAGATACTGGGATAATTTTCGATTCACACATAAAATGGTGTTCATCAGATTGTACATTTTATGGATAGTAAAAAAAAAATGATTCTTCTTTGTTTATGGCCCCACAATATGATTTTTAGTTCAATTAAAATTTGTTCACTGTAGGTATATGTATTTTCAATATTTCAACCTTACATTACAAAATATGCTAATATTTAGTACAACCATGTACATAACACGGGTTTTCGGGTTTTGGAGAAAAATTGAAAATATTGCAATGAAAATAATAAATTCTAGTCTAGAGTCTAGACTATAATTTATTTTGAATGTGGAATGAAACTATTCCATATTCAAAATTAATTTTTCATTCTCTCTTTTTCAATTATTGATAATAAATTGTTCTACATGGCCAAGTATGAATTAGATAATAGGTTTTTTGGTACTTGGATAGAGAATATTGAAATAATGTGGTGACCCTTCATTAACATTTCTACCATCCAACATTCATATTTCAGTTTATCTGAATTTTTATAGATTTATTATTATGTGATTTAAATTTAAATCAAAACATTCTTGTGAGATGCTTGTGAGCATATTTATTCTGAGTAAGAAGCTTAAAAAAAGCCTCGGATACAAAGCAACAACAAAATTATGATTTTTGGATTACTGTCTATATGGTAAGCGGTAATATTATCAAAATTTATCTAAGCGTTTGTGCGGTTGACAATGTTGGGTGGGCTGTCAGTTAGGCGTATACCTGGGGTATACCTACTCAAAGAGTTTTTAAGAATTCTTTAATAAAAATTCGTATGGAATTTTATATTAGTTTTTCGTAGTCATTGTACCTCCAATTACATATATGCTTAGTACACCGACGGTGGGACACTGTATATCTGTGTCTCATAGGGTTACAAGTTTTATCATACAATTTTATAATGAGCAAACAAAAATGAAATCACGTTTGTTAGCGCTGCGAAATCTCATGAACATCTCTATATAGATACTGCATACTAATTGTTCTAATGAAACCTAACCACTTCGCCCGGCCACTAATTAATTATTCGAGCTAACGAGGTGTGTTCACATGATGGACCTTATGGTTCTTGTTACATCGTCTTGTGTATTTGCTTTGTTCATTTTGTTACTTCGTACATAAATGGGTAAATTAAAACAATATGGTTCGCAGTTCTAGTATCATTTCGAGTTGTTCATATTATTTGATTTATGTAATATGATAAAGTAGCTTTCGCCCGCGACACAGTAGTCACAGGAATTTCCAACTAGAAAGAGATGTTTCCCCCAGATAAAAAGCAGCCTGTCACTCTCTAGCCTCCCGACTGTCACCAGACTCAAAACTCATATCATGTCACAAGACAAACAAACGAATACACTTTGCATTAGTAAGGATGAATTTTTTCTTGTGCCCACGTATGCGTTTGGCAGTATCCAGCATCCTGGATGTGTTTCTTTAGTCTTTATGTCATTTAACTTTAATGTGTCCCTCTTATATCCAAATGAATGTTAACCGCGAATCCTGGTACATACATAGATAACGCAAAATCCGTTATTTTTGTCGCCAAACGCGTTGTTTACAGACAATGTTTAGTCTTCGTATCAAAGGCATAATAACATATTTATAAACAGTATCTCAAAACGTGCAGTAATTTTCAATGATTATCAAGTTGAGGAAGTAACAAATAACACAGAAAGCAAAAAAAATACCTCGTATTTTTACTTGTTTTTGCACTTTCTTATGAGCGTAAGTTCACTCTTCCGTAAAAAAGAACCTTATAGTTTTAAATAATTAATTCTTATATTTAAGTGAAAAAATAAAATAATATTGTAGGTACCTTATTACTACCTTACCTTACCTTATGATATATTATCGGTACACGTATGTCAGGTGTACAATGTACATCACTACATAGTATAAAACAAAGTCGCTTTCCCTGTCCCTATGTCCCTTTGTACGCTTAAATCTTTGAAACTACGCAACGGATTTTGATGCGGTTTTTTTTAATAGATAGAGTGATTCAAGAGGAAGGTTTATATGTATAATAACATCCATTAAATAGTGGAGAAGTACTGTTATTTTTGAGGTTTCTAATGTGATGTCGTAAAAAATTACATTTTTTTGAAAACGCAGGCTGAACCCTACGAGTTTTATCAAAATAATGTACTAAGTATTATACACATTGAAAAGGTCTACAGAAAAGTCCGCGATGGTATATGTCTATCTCTTATGGATAACCCACAATAACTTTTTTTTGTCATTTACTTTTTACGACAAATAATGGCTAATTTTCGATGCGATTTTAACCAATACAGCATTAATCCTTAACCAATTAAATACCTTGAATACATTGTTCATTTAATATAGATCTATATGGCCCTTTACACCGTATGATTTAAGTGAATATTTTCGAAGATATTACAGATTTAAAAATTGCGGGACGTAGCGTTTGCGGCGGTACCGGCCGCGCCGCCCGGCTATCGGGCGAGTCGAGCGGACCGCTATGTTTTTAATTTTATACACCTACAACGTTCACAGTTTTTCTGTAGTGTATTTTGTATCAGCATTGCACCCGTGCGAAGCCGGGGCGGGTCGCTAGTGGAGAATAAGAATCAATAGAACGAAGGGTGACTGAAATATCACTTTCAAGATCTTCTTGGAAAAGCGTCTTCCACAAACAGCTATATTCCAATAAGAATATCTATTGTTATTTGTAGTGCGTTGAAAATTACTATAAAAGAAGCAATTACAAGAGCTTTTCTCAGCTCTTTTCTGTAGAAGTTGTATATTTTTATGAGTTCAAACTTTTAAGTGCCTGAAACAGCGACTAACATTAATTAACATAGTCCCTTGTGTTTCGTGTTTATTTTGTTTTTCTTCAGGTTTGTTTTGTCCCGAGAAATACTTCGATTGTTATCTTACTTACTGTTCCTTCTTCAAATAAGAATCTGTGAATCTCTGTGTTCCTTTTAACGTTAAGTTCTTTTTGTTTATCATTTTAATTGTGTTAAACATAAGTTAAATGTTGTAACTATTAAAAATAAAAATGTATAGGCTGCATATTACATTCGATGTCCCCGAATTTCATTATTTTGTGCTGTTTAATCGATAGCTGGTAGTGGATTTTCTTAACAAACTGCTTTTCTTTTCCATCAAAAAATGCGTAGTTTTTGTGAAAATTGAAATTGAAAATGATATTTTTTAAGGTTATTTTTGTACTAAAAACGCAACTTAAAGTAAAATCTTAAGCCATTATAGTATCCAAATGTCTAATTATCACACTCACACGCATTATTTTTAAATATATTTACGTACCTATTAGTTACTTTATTTACATATTACAATTTATTTTGTCAAAATAGTATTTTAACAATTTAGTATAGCCAAAAATCGTTCCATATTTTGTATTCACAACAAGCCACAGATAACACAGATTAGTTAATATGACGCAGATCACAGATTAGCAATACAAATATACTAGCTTATCATAGAGTATAAATGATACATTTTAATTTTTAATGTTTTTTTTATAGCTCACTTGCTTCAGTTTTAAAAATCGATTAACTTTTACTTTTAGTATTCAAATAGGTAGCGAGGAGCGAAGCGACGAGCGTGTTAGGTTAACTGTTGAACTGCCGCACGAGCCGAGCGAGCGAAGCGAGCGTGCCGCGGCAGCGGCCGGCGAGTGCCAGAAGCGACTTTAGGGCGATTCCCACTCAAACAAAAAAAAACTACGTAGGTTTAAACAACCTGTTTGTATTTTATTTATGTATCGTAAAATTTTTGTTATTATCAAATGCTATCTAAATTAAAATTACGAAGTGTCTAGTCGTCCGCTAAACGGATGAATAAAATAAATTAGTCGTCCGATTACCGGATGAATAAAATAATTTAATCGTCCGATTATTCGGATTACTAGATAACCTTTTAACACTAAAGCTAGTTGGGTTGGACTAAAGCAAAGGGGGCTCAGGACTTAGAAAATTTTTGATGGAGTTGGTGTCATTATAACACCTATTTATTATTGTTTTATCGTAAAGATTACGCTAATATAAGCATGTTTTATAGGAACAACTTTTCTCTAAAGTCAAAAATGGCCGAGATATTGGCCCTCAATTCGTTAGGTTAGGTTTAGGTTAGGTTAGGTTAGGTTTCTTAAAAAAAAAACTACACAGAAATAGGAGCCCCGCGAAGCGGGGCTCCGTCGACGCGCAAAAAAAATCAAGTTTAGGTTAGGTTAGCCGTTAGGTTAGGTTAGGTTTCTTAAAAAAAAACTACACAGAAACAGGAGCCCCGCGAAGCGGGGCTCCGTCGACGCGCAAAAAAAAATCAAGTTTAGGTTAGGTTATCCGTTAGGTTAGGTTAGGTTAGGTTTCTTAAAAAAAAAACTACACAGAAATAGGAGCCCCGCGAAGCGGGGCTCCGTCGACGCGCAAAAAAAATCAAATACCTACGTGTGCCCTCCTCCCCCCTCTCCTCCCCCCACAAAAAACCTATAATACGTGCGGCATTTCTCTAAAGAATTATTATTTTATTCATCCGGTAATCGGACAACTAATTTATTTTATTCATCCGTTTAGCGGACGACTAGCGCTGTCCTTAAAATTATTTTTGACAAATTCATTTTAAAAATCACTTTCGAATTATATTTATTATCTATCTACAATTGTGAACGCGTCATATAACATTTATTATCTATAATGGCATGTCGTAAATACGTGGTAAATACAAACTTACATTTTCCAGGTAATATAATTTAAGAAATTGTTATAAATAAATTAATAATACGGCATTATATTTAAAAATATTGCCTGTGTGCGAGATTACTAGAAGTTTTAATACGACAATGGTATAAAAGTGTCGTTTTTAGTACAAAAATAACCTTAAAAAAAATAATTTTCATTTTCGATTTTCACAAAAACTACGCATTTTTGTTGGAAAAGAAAAGCAGTTTGTTAAGAAAATCCACTACCAGCTATCGATTAAACAGCACAAAATAATGAAATTCGGGGACATCGAATCAAATATTTAACCAATGTATACTTAATAATATTATTTTAAGATTATAAAACTGAAGAATTTGTATGTTTGTTTGAACGCGCTAATCTCAGGAACTACATACAGGTCCGATTTGAAAAATTCTTTCGGTATTAGACAGCCTATTTATCGAGGTAGGCTGTAGGCTATATACCTATTATCCTCATGCTAAGACCAACAGTAGCGAAGCAATGCGGGTAAAACCGCGGGGCACAGCTAGTATTTAATAAACGCAAATAATTAGTGGTATCCACAGTCATTTATAAATTACACAATGAGCACTGAGATGTCAACGGCCTTGTCAATACATCGAGAGACAAGAAACATGATATGAGTTATGTGTTTTGAATCACAATAGTAATAATTGAAAACGGTTCTCAAAGACCTTTATATTAATGTCATCTCTTACAATACATTATTTTATATGTAGACAATAATCATGTAAGTAAGTTGGTATATTATTTTAAGTGTAGACAATATTTGAAGCCCTCTAGTTGTGGTATATAATCGTATTCCTGTACATCTTCTTCTCTTATATATAAAAATGAATCGCAAAATGTGTTGGTAAGCGCATAACTCGAGAACGGCTGAACTGATTTCGATAATTCTTTTTTTATTATATTCCTTGAAGTACGAGGATGGTTTTTATGCAGAGAAAACGTAAATATGTACCACGGGCGAAGCCGAGGCGGACCGCTAGTTCCTTATACATATGTTATATACAGTGAAGAAAACCTTTTCTAGGTAGTAGGTATATGCCATTGCACGATGATTTTTAATTTAGAAAGCAGTTGTGCTAATTGGGAAGGCAAATAAAGACAGGTGTTTAGATTTCATTCCTATTCATTACTACGACTGTAGTCTGTAACTAACGATGGATACACTATATTTATAATATTAAGTTACTGCTAACGTTACAAGAGTTTATTAGAGCCAGTTTCACACTATTAACGTATCGAGCACTTTTTCACTTACACTTTCATACACATGTTCTTGTAACTGACTGATAAACTAATCAAAAATATCCAGAAGTTATTTTTTAATTAGAGTTCCCGTCACAATAAGGTAGTTTAAAACTATCACAATAACGATCTTTTTATAAGCGATCCATTCAATAAAACTGTCATTACGTGTTTCTAATACATAACATAATTCATTCAATCTTTCACTCGAGTAAGCGGCTTTTACACGCGTAATCTCATTTTTCATTTGTATGAAACCTGCCATCTGCTATCTTATTGCTTATAACATATTAGGTAGGTACTGTCTCTTCGTAGCAATCTTTATAAGTGCCGTGAATAGCAACCTCCTACGATGTATTGGATAATATTGTTGAAATATGCTTTTTGATTAGATGTTTTTTTATAGATACTAAGCCGTATTAATCCTATTAATAAATAAGTGGGTAGCAAATAGGAATGAGACGTTTGTGGTTCATTTATGTAAACGACTTGAATAATGTGGGTACCTATATTATTAGTTCCCGATAATATACCCTCATTACTCAAGTCGAATAATTTTATGCAATTTTTGGACCGACGATACCTAGATTTTTAATAATATTTAAATTGATTTGTAGTTGTTCTTGTATTTTGTAGAACTTTGTTGTTTCCAATTGTGCGTTCCATTTCACACGTGTGCCAATGTCTAATTCTAAACATCGATATTGCTAAAAGAGCCCTGACCAAAGGTAATAACTTCATGAGCAGCTATTGCGATGGGCTATTATTATTCTGAAACATGCGACTTTCAGAAGATAAATATTTCACGAGTCCGTCTTCTCATTAAAAATTGAACGTGACGTAGTGACAAGGGACCTTACCCCTTTTTTACTGGCTAAAAAGCCTGTCAACATTATGCGATTATTAGATATTGCTATTGCTAAAAAAATACCAGCTTATACTACAGGTACCTATAGCAAGGTAGCTAACTAGCTAGTTTCTTGCTATGTGAACCATATTAATTTAGTAGTTCGAATAATTCACAAAAAAATAAACAGACACAAACATTCATCATTTTATGATAATCATGGCAGATGGCACAAAGTCGAATGAAACATTTTTATAACTTCATTAAAGGCTATTTATACATAATCAAAATATAATTTCTATTATTGTTAGCATTTTTGTGTACAGAGGTTAAATACAAATTCTGCTCTAGGATGTTAAAAATCCGGTCTAAAGAGGTACCCAAACTGAAGGTACTCAAGAAATTAAACCACTATACGTATATAGTGTTATCAAATAAGCCATAGGGTATTATTAGGTCAAGAATATCTTCTCCCGAAGAATGTTTCTATAGACTGAAAATCAATCCAGACACTCGCCAACTCGCATTCCCAACAGCGGAGTATGAATGAGTATCTCCATATTTTCAAAGCTTTCATCTACGGAAACAACGCATTTTTCCATTTGTTGATATTCCGTAGCTACATAAAAATAATGAATAGCCCGCATGCGTGTGATACATGAAAGAGGTGTAGTAAAAAAACAAACAGTAAAAACTAAATAAAGCTTCAGCCATTATTCATTTGCAAATACATGGAATTGTCCGTTCCATGCTAGTGTTGGTTCTGCTCTCAGAGGATGTGGAAAGTGTTCGAATATTATGTTAAAGTGTGTACAAAGTGCTATAAAAGTTCTGGGGTTATCAAAAATAATCTGCTTATCGTATATCAGATCTACGTTCACTTTTTATTCGTAACTTGTTTGAATTATCTTAATCTGTTATTGGATATTTGGTCGATCGAAAAAAGAAAAAGAAATGCTCTCTTTACCTAGTTGTTTTAATGTTGTGACAACTTTGTATCATAGGAGTAGCTAACTAGTTTTATATTATATAAACCAAGTCTGAAATGACAACCTGCTATGTTATTTTCACCCAGTTGAGTTCACCACGAACACCTTGAAACTCAAACAATTTGAATATACCGTAACCGCAGAACATATACCGTAACATTATAATTACGTAGGGCCGGTAACAATCCCTATACACTGTGCCTATACCGCGGAATTTGGGTGAGATTGTCGATCAACTCGAACGCTTGAGATTGTATCAAATATCCTCGTTACAGAGTTACGTGAGCGAATTTAAAGCAGAGCCTTATCTCGCTACTCTAGTACCGTTTTGGGTATAAATGATCAGAATAAATGTCTTTATCTCGTTAAAACAAAACAAGACGATGAAAAACTTCGGTCGGAAAGTTTATTTGAGCGAATTGAAAGCAGAAAGGCTTATCTTGCTACACTAGTAGGTACAGTTTTCATTAGGATACACAAAGCTATACCTAACTGATGATCTGTAATTCGTTAGAATAATGCAGAACTATAAAACAACAAGACGGAAGCATTTGTTGATTAAACAAATTACTTAAAATCCATCGTAATTGACAAATTTCTGATTTTCAGATGTTGATGTTTTGTATAGTATTCGTTAATTTATGTTGTTAATTAATGAATACCTACAGGTTGTATCGATACCATCTTCAAATAAGGTAGTGAGGAAGGCGTTCAGTCTGAATAAATTTATTAATTTAAAAATGAACAAAAAATGTATGCACTCGACGGCATCGGCATACAGTGAATATAGCTATGTCCGCGTATCGTCGTGTCGTCGCCTAAACTGTTTTATGCTATCTAACTAAGCAATACAATATCATTTTTAATAATGCTAAAAAAATATAAATTGGAAAGATTAAAAAAAACTTCCATGTTCGAGTTTGTTTATAAATAAATGTCCATTAATCGTTACAAATTGTAAAGTATTATATAATATCTAATAGGTACTTACATAAATACTTATGAATAGCGTTTATTTGAATAAAGAGCTTATTTAAACTGTTTTATGAATATTTATACAAACTGTAAAATTATTTCGTCTATGTTCATAATTATTTGTCTTGTTAAATTTAAAATATTTTTGGTGGTACTAGCGAATCGTATGAACCCAATTGAATATTTCATTATTGGTGTTTTTATTTATTTATTCGTTATTTTAAGCCTGAATAATTTATTAAAATAATATAGCAAGCGAAGCAGACATTCCAATTTGTAAATATCCAATACATTGTATCCATTAACAATAATCTGTACCATTAAAATCGCTTATCTCAGTGTTTTCCTGTTTGATTTAGCGGTACGTGTAACCATAATGCTGTTACACTAATGATGTCACTTTTACATTTTTAGGAAGTGCCAAATATTGAATTATTACTTAATATTTGGTTACTGATTGCGACTTTGTCCGCCCATTGTTTGGTGAAGAAAACTTTAAATACAGCGTCAATTTCTAGATATATCCATGAAAATAGATACTTCGATTTTATACTAATTATCTACCCGCATAATATATATACATTAAACAATCCTATATTTCATGTTGCTGTGGCTAAGCATTCGTATATTTAGTAAACCCTCCAAGGCACGCAAATAATAATATCCAAAACCATTAGCAACACCGTGAATAATATTAAGGAATTAAATTTAAATTAGATGACGCTACGCTGACTTGAATTCAATAGATGAACAGTTATCGATTTCTATATTTAGATTTTTACCGTTTGCAAATAAAATTAAACGAAAATAGAATCAGTTTAATTATCATCTTATAATTCAAGCGACGTCTCTAAATTATTGCTAATGAATTCAAGATAAAAATAAAGAATTTCTTGTCATGACGTAATGACGTCAAACAGCAACTTGAGTAATAAGATGCTGAATAAAAATGAAGCGACCAAACAAATACGTTTAAAATACGGAACAAACGAAGTAGCCGGGACTCGGGTGCAATATTGGAAACTGATCTATAAGAGAATTTCTCGTGAGAAGTATAAAGAGAATTTTTATAGGTCAGTGGGCATACTGAAACGCTTCAGAGGGCCTTTCTATATTTACCAGTACCCCAAGCTTTGCCTGATTAGGTTTAACACGCATCCACTTCACATATTGATTGGGCTTTATATCTATGTAACGGGCGGGAAAAGTTAGTGCCAGATAATACTTGACACCTAATGGCCGGTTGCGTGCTGGCTGTTTAAAAAAAAATCGAGTCTGTGGTCGGGAATTCGTGCTCGAATTTTGAATTCCAATGCGTCGAGCGCGCCTTTTTTATTTTTCCTTTTTAATTAAAATGTTGCCAATCGCTTGGTTTTTTTAGAAGTTCTTTTTATCTTGCATGCTCAGGTCAAGTGAAAGCGTAGGAAAATTTTGTCGAAAATGAGTACTTAAAACGTTTTAAGCACTCGGGAAGTTGTTCAAATCGTTAGTCTAACGTTTTAAGGTTAGCCCATCATTTGCCGCAATTTATGAAGCAACTTTACTTAGTTTGAGTGCTTTTTAGTATGACATTAATAAAACGTATAACAAGGACAAACTGTCTGATCGATGCTTAATTTTAAACGTATAGGGTAAATTTATTATCATTAGGAGTATTAGGACAAAGTAAATGTAGTTTTATCGAATTGTACACGTTCAAAGAAGAGCGTATTTCTAAATGCTTTAGTCATAAATATATTGTTTATTATAACTTAGGATTGATAGCTAATTTAATAGATATTATATAACTAGGTACCTTTTAAACTTTTTGACCATTCGATCCTAAACTGTTAAAACCACCACCCTCAAATCACACCAATGACTTAAATCACGTTAACGTAAGATTTTTGGTACACTTGACCAATTCCACTTGATCCCCACAAACCAACACTTTCCACAGCCTCAGGTGCCATTTCAGATGGTTATAAACCGTAAGCTATGTTACATAGCGGCTGGGCTCGTAACACTAGCTCTGAGTTACTGGATCATAGACTTTAAACGCGTGTGGTATAAACTGATCTTGCATATGTTCTACTTCACGTGTGATATGCTCAAGTTGTTGATGAAGCTGGTCGAGTTGTATTGACGATGGGTAAGTCGTAGGGTAAGTTGTAAGGTAAAGATGGTAATGTGGTTAGGTACTGAAGCCATAGTAGAAAGATTCTTAGGAGAAGCAGTTGGACCTACGCAGTAGGAAGCTTCTACCAGTTTTGCTATATTTTAATATATCTTTACGTTATTTGTCTTTTATGATTCATGATTGAGTTTGAGTTTTACCTTATGTTCAGTCCGATGTAAGTCAATATCTATGATTAAAATATTGCTAAGGTATCTGGAATACGTATCTGAATGAATTTAGCAAAAAGCGATAATGTTTCGCTTTGCCAGTTGTTTTAATTAAAAGATATGACACAGCAGGCACTATCTTATGTAGGTACGTTTGTGTAAGACTGATGTTTTCATTATGTTTGACAATATTATGAATCTAATATATATAAATCTCGTGTCACAATGTTTGTCGTCAATGGACTCCTAAACCACTTAACCGATTATAATAAAATTCGCACACCATGTGCAGTTCGATCCAACTTGAGAGATAGGATAGTTTAAACATGTAGGTACCACGGGCGAAGCCGGGGCGGAGCAATAGTTTTTATATATGTTGCGGTACTGTAAATGAAAGCTTAATTTTACTTTTTTAGCATATCGTATGTGATAATATTTTTGAATACACACTTATTCATACTCCTAATGGTCTAAGATCCGAACATAAGGCGAAATTCAACGGCGTGATAATAGAATGAGACCAATTTTATAATTAATTTAGTCTATTAAAAAATGTATTAAAAATGGGTTGACTGGGAAAATCCTGGACAGGACATTTTTAATGAATTTAAAAAAAAACATTTTTTTGTTAATTAATTGCAGTATCAAGATAATAAAAAAAAATATAATAGACTTAAAGTATGAAACCTACAGAATGTGCAGTCATAATAATAATAATAATAAGGGCGTAGGGATGTGACGACCCCATCGCCCACGGTTGGAATATCTATTGTTTACTTGACAATAGATATTCCACCCGTGCAATCAGTCAACCCGCAGGACACCTTGTGGCGGGGTGTCGGGGAGTAGCGACCCCGCGGGAACCGAGCGCTCCCGGGGGAGGCCCCTGTCTTCATCTCCGGCTCGCCTTCACCGGCCGGTCGGAGTGTGAAGCCTGACGAGGACAGGACCCCCACCTCTGGCTTGCCTTAACCGGCCGGCCAGAGTGGAGTCGCGAGAGCTTTTAGCTCGAAGGGTGGATGTGAATCATAAGTGGCGAGTGGGCACGTGATGCTGGACCCTCAGGGAGCGCGTGATCGTAGTTTAAAGTCCAGGGACGCCTCTCCACCCTTAGCTGCTCACAATATGTTGCCCCCTTGTCGCACTATTGCAGCGACTTATTTCGGGGGCCCATACAGTGAGAGGGCGAGTCACCACCTGCCAACATATTTTTACTTTCTTTTAGTAGAAAGGCAGGTGCCATAGTTTCCCATAGTCCCCAATACCAGTCCATTTAGCATCCCAATCCATAGCCCAATTATTAAATTTCCATACCCTGCAATAGTCCTACATCAGCCGCGGACTGCCTAGGGCTGTATCTCTATAGTGCAGTCATGGGCAGGCTGCGGCTGGTGTCCCATAACACATTAAAATTCTCGAAAGGGCCTCTGCGTGTTGGATCCGTGTCCCCACGTAAGCCTTCCAAAGATCCGGGTACTGTCCTTCTGGTGGTACCCGAGTATTATGGAAATGAGAAACATAATAATAATAATAAAGCTCATTTATTCCGTGTAAAAATCACAAATTTACATTTCAAATGTTTTGTTAGTTGTTAGTTTAACTTAATCTATTTTAGTATCTAATGTTAGTTTTATTTTTCTTCTTATTTCCACGGATCCCTTATTGGGTAAAAGCCTCCTCTCTCCTCTTCCATGTAATCCTATCCTGTGAAATTGTCATCCAGTTTTTGCCCACCGTTTCTATTAAATCATCAGCCCATCGCTTTCTTGGTTTACCTTTTTTCCTTTTTCCTGTTGGTCCTGCCCATTTAGTTGTAAGTAATGTCCATCTGTTGTCTGTATATCTCGATATGTGACCCGCCCATTGCCATTTGAGATGTAGAGCTTGGCGGAGAGCATCTGTTAGTTTAGTTTTATTTCTTATGTCTTTGCTTCTAATCTTCTGTATTTTTTTTATTTTTAATATGCTTCGTTCCATTGAACGTTGGCATGTGGTAATTTTGTTTTTAATTTTCTTTGTATATGTCCATGTCTGGCTCCCGTATGTCAAACTAGGTAAAATACAGGTATCCATCACTATTCTCTTCAATCCTAGGTGGTAGTCTCCTTTTAAAATTTCTTTTTGAGCCCAAAATTTTTTCCACGTCACATTAATTCTTCTATCAACTTCTTCTTCATTACAATTTTCATTAAATGATACTAGCTTTCCTAGATATATGTAGCTGTTAACATATTCGATTTGGTTACCGGATACTTGTATTAATTTAGTTCGAGAATTGGTCATTATTTTAGTTTTTTGAAGGTTCATATGCAGCCCTACTTCCTGGCTGGAGTTCGATAAAAGTTGTAACATTTGTTGTAGTTCATTGGCTGAGTTGGCAAATAGAACTATGTCATCTGCAAATCTTAGATGACTAAGATATCGGCCTGAAATCCACAGCCCTTTGTTTTTCCAGTCAATACTCTGGAAGACATCTTCCAATACTGCGATGAAAAGCTTTGGCGATAGGGGGTCGCCTTGTCTAACTCCTCGTCCGATTTGTATCTCTTCTCCTTTGTTTTCTAACCGTATTCTGCTTACACTATGAGAGTAGATGTTCTTTAGAATATTTATATATGTGGTACTTATTTTGCATGATTCAAGCGCTTTCCAAATTGAACAGTGAGTAATGGAGTCGAATGCTTTCGAGTAGTCAACAAAAGCTACATAAAGCGGGTGATTGAACTCTTTATATTTCTCTAGTACTTGGTCTAATGTGTGAATATGATCTATAGTTGAAAAGGCCGAACGAAAGCCTGCTTGTTCAATTGGTTGTTGGGAATCTATTAGTGGTGTTAATCGGCTCAAAAGTATGGATGTGAAAAGTTTATAAATACTAGATAGAAGGCTAATAGGTCTATAATTAGCAATATCTAATGGGTCTCCTTTTTTATAGAGCAAAACTATCTCTGAGCTGTACCATTGTTTAGGTACATTTTCGGTTTGGAGTACTAAGTTATAAAGTTGTGCAAGATATGGAGTGAGTACTGGTGCACCATTTTTAAAGCTTCATTGGTAATATTATCTGAGCCCGGACTTTTATCAGATTTTAGTTTTTTGATATGCTTTAATACTTCGTCCTCACTAACAAATTCTTTTGCGATATCTTCCTTATGTTGCGTACTCAAGAAATTTTTCTGTGTAGTTTGGATCATTCTTTCTGGTTTCTTGTATAATTCTTTATAAAATGTAGTTGCATAGTTAATAATATCCTGACGTGTTTTAGTTGTCTCTTGCTTTTTATTTAGTTTAAGTATCCAGTCTTTATGTGTAGTAAGTTCTTTGTTAGCTCGTTTGATGCTTCTGTATTTGTCTAGGTTTTTCTCTATAATTTTGCTTCTATGGTTTTTGTAATCTCTTGCTATTTCTTTATTTGATAATTTAAACAATTTTTTAAGTTCCTCCTTAATTTCTTTTGTTTTATTTTTAGTTTTTAATAATTCTGTTCGCATGTTTAGCAGGTTTATTGTTGATTCGCTTAGTATCTTAGTTTTATTGTCTCTGTCTGTCTTATTAGTTGTAGGTTTTTTATTAACGCTTGTTGAGATTATGTTTTCTAATTTGTCGTAGAAATATTGTATGTTTTTTGTATCATGATTGAGATTTACTTCATTTTCTAAATTTTGTTTCAGTAGCTGTATGTACAACATTTTTTCTTGGTCAGTTGAAGGTAACTTATGTTGGGATCTGAAAGTTTTCCTGCTCAATTTCGGTACTTTTAGTGAAAGAGATGCTCGTACTAGTCTATGGTCTGATGGATAGGATAGGTTATTCAGAACTTCTACATTATTTATCATTTTAGGTTCATTGCACATAATAAAATCAATTTCGTTTCTCGTTCTATGGTCTGGCGACACCCAAGTCCATCTCCTATTGTGCCTCTTTTTAAAATACGTGTTCATTATAAACAGTTTTTGTTCGCAAGCATATTGAATTAATCTTTCACCTCTAGCATTCCGTCTCCCATATCCAAATTTACCCATTACAAAATTTTCATGACTATATGGTTGTCCTATTTGAGCGTTGAAATCTCCCATAACCAATACGGTTTTGCCTTCAATTTCCTGGGCCTTCCTAATATCGTTGTAGAATCGATCAAGTTCTTCTTCGCTCGCTTTTTCGGTAGGTGCGTATGCTTGAACAAGTGTAAGAAGTTGTTTGTTTAGATTAAGTTGTAATACCGCTACTCTTTCAGATATTCCACTATAATTTACTATGCATTTTTTATAATGTTTTTTGATTAAAAATCCTACGCCATATAGTCCTTTTGTTTCTCCTGTATAGCAGAGTATGTATTCCTGTAATTCTTCGATTTTGCAGCCCATTCTCCTTACTTCACTCAGTCCTATAATATCGAAGTCTACGCTTTTCAGTGCATGCAGCAGTTCAATTAATCGTTCTTGTGATGCTAAGGATCTTACGTTGTAGGTGCAGATTTTTAACAGATGGTTGCGCTTCATTTTTGAGGGGTGAGGGTGTTGGTCGTTGTCCCCACGGTGACCAACCGGCTTGGGGAAAGTATTTGTAAGTTCTTCTATTGAGGTTTGTGTTATATTGTTCCGGTGGCTGATAGGTATTTGCTATGCGTTGTGGTCTATTTTTCCAGTTAGAGATGTTGTGGAGTTAGATCGGCCTCTCATTAGTGTGAATGCGTTTTTCTTATTTTTTGTTGGTACATTTTTCTCTGGCTGGATTGGGGTAGTTGGCGATATGGATAGATCCCTTTTCCGGTTGTTTGTCTGTGTAGAATAATCTTTAATAATAAGTTTATCGTAGTTAATAGTCGCATAATTTCCTTTATCTCGTTCTTCTTTGACCCTTTCGTGTAGTTCTCTTCTTTTTTGCAAGACCTCTTTAGGGAAATCTTCCGATACGTGAATATCACCAAGTTTCTTCTTATTCTTCATAATTGTATTTTTCAGCCAACCATTAACACAGGCCATGAGTATTGGTCTGGTTTTTCCTCCAACAGTATCTTTTTTTCCGATTCTATAAATCTTATTTACATCTTTTGGATCAACCGTAATGTTCAGATGGGTAGTAAGTTTCTTGGTTACCATTTCCAAAAGATCTGTTTGGGATGATTCTGTTTCCTTAAGACCATATATAATAATGTTGTTTGATCTGCTGGTTTTCTCCAAATTCGCTATTTTTTCTTTTAAAATTTTATTTTCTAATCGTAATTCTTCTATTTCTCGTGTGAAAGGTGCTAGTTTTTCATCCATTTTATTTAAGACTTCTTTAGTTTGGTTTTGCATTTCGGTTTTAAGTTTGTCAAAAAGTGCTTCATTATTCATTTTAAAAAATTTAGTTTAGGTCTATGGTCAATATCGTGAACGCGACTTTTATATTTTTCAAATGGCAACTCCCGATATTTTTCCTATGTTGGCAGTATGTATTTGACACTTGTCAAATATGTGACATCTGTCAAGAACAGCTGTTGGTTATCGAAATGCTTTGAAATATGGAATGATTAATTTGTAAATTCAATTGTTAAAAACTTATCTTTTCTTAGTTTCCAATGATTTTTGTGCAATTTCGGTGTTTATTTATGAATAATTACACTTTTCACTGAATATGGATAACTTATGCAGATGATTGAGGTTTAAATAGCGGAGCACAACAATTGTACGTATTACTTTGACAGTCACCGTCACAGTCACCATGTGCAGTCATAGTTTTCTAATATTTACCGGGACAAACGGCTAGGTTGGCAGGTATAAACAGGTATGTCGGTACCAGTTACTTTCACTTGATAGGATGATGAAAAAAAAAATAATGTCAGCACTGTTTTATTACAAAATTGTTTTATTATCTCGAAACTGCAATTAATAAAAAATAAAAATAAATAAAAAAAATTTAATTCATTAAAAATGTCCTGTCCAGGATTTTCCCAGTCAACCCATTTTTAATACATTTTTTAATAGACTAAATTAATTATAAAATTGGTCTCATTCTATTATCACGCCGCCGTTGAATTTCGCCTTATGTTCGGATCTTAGACCATAATACATATAGATTGTTACTCCTAGTTTTGCCCGCGAAGCCTGATTTGTAAGTTTAAGTTAGTTTTTTAAAATGACTTGAATATTTATGAGATTATAGCAATAATATTGATAAAATTATGATATGATTTAATAAATATATAACACAGAAATCGGATATTAAGGAATTTTAATTTAAATGCCTCCATACTTATTACTTACTTTAAATTGTAATCCATACCTTATTTAATCTGTCCCTTGGAAAAATCCTCAATCGCCGCAAATGAAACTGAGATAAATCTAAAATCTAAATTAGAAGAGAAAATAACATTTCATTACACGATCCTCATTTTGTCAATTTAGGTCGTCTGATTGAAGCAACCCCTACATTTAATTTCATGATTGCACTCCGAGCATTTAGCAATCTAATACCTAACGTTGTTAGCACATTTACCTAGTGGAATCGTGTGGTGGAATTTCGCTTTGAAATATATACCCTACTAGTTGTTCCCCGCGGTTTCACCCGCATTGCTCCGCTCCTGTTGGCCTTAGCGTGATAATATTATATAGCCTATAGCCTTCCTCGATAAATAGGCTATCTAACACCGAAAGAACTTTACAAATCGGGTTAGTAGTTTCCGAGATTAGCGCGTTCAAAAAAACAAACAAACAAACTCTTCAGCTTTATAATATTAGTATAGATAATACAACTGCTAAAAAGAGGTTCTATCCTGTACTATCTTGTCTTTTAATGCTTAAAGGTGTAAGATATTGATAATTTACGATAATTTATATCTATAAACAGTTATTTTTCAGAACCTAGTTTTTATTTCAATCAATATTTTATAGAAAGTTCTATTGTGGATATAATTGTCGATTGGTGGAATATAATTTTGGTCATCCATTTTTTAATCGAACGGATTTGCTCAATCGACATTAACACATTGAAATTTATAGAACAGTTACGCCGGAAATATAGATAATAAAAATGAAATGCTTTCCATCAAAATAAAACTTCCATCTCGAGCCAAATGAAAAATTCCAATAGCAAAGAATTAATTTAGAATGGACAGCTTCATTGGCAGATTTCCTAGACGTTGAAACGTATTGTTTGTTTGTTTATGTCGTCTCTGCGATTCGTCTATTCTTTGATGTGTTGGGTACTTGACGGATGAAAAATATGGAAAGAAAGATAAATGATATTCCCAGAAATTATTGGTTAGCCTTGGCAAGAGATCGAAAGAGAATTTGCATTTTTGATACATTTTTTAATATTTCCGGAATTAAAAGATCGGTGCTTGATTTATCTTTAAAAATCTATACATATAATAAATCTGTAGAAGGGTCAATTCTGTACATTGAAAATATTGAAAAAATAAATAGCAGGGGGTGTTACTGGATCGAAACCAAACCCAAATATGTGATTAAAAAAATTTTTGTCTGTCTGTCTGTCTGTATGTGAAGACATCACGTGAAAACTAACGGTTCGATTTCGATGAAACTTGGTATAATTATACCTTATTATCCTGGGCGTAAAATAGGATACTTTTTATCTTGGAAAAATACGTAGTAAAAAAACAATCTTAATTTTTCAGTTTTATCCATAGACGTTGTTCTGTAGAACCGCGAACACACGTTGGGTATTATTATAGGCCTAGCCGTATTTGGGTCCAATAGATATTTATAAGATGTTATTGTCAGAGTTACTCAAAATGGAGAAATAAACCATCCACGCGAAGACCGACATCCGCGAGGACGGAGTCGCGGGCGGAAGCTAGTATCAAATAAAAATGTATATAATTCCTACATTCTAAAATCAGACAAATGTATTTCCTTACCTTATTCAAATAATCGAATTCGCTGAGTACCTACAACAAAAAATACATACGTAGGTACCTGAATTGATAACAAAATTCTTAAAATAGCGAACATATGATATTTATTCGTACACTCGACTTACAGTTGGCCTTGAATATTGTCCCTGAATAATGTTAAGAGAAACAAAACATTACATCGCAATTTAAACCGAATTCAGTACAACGAGTAGGTCGACTTATCCAAACAAACTAACTCGTACAAACCAATATAACCCGTAACTAGATACGAATAATGTCTAAATTTGAGTGAGAGTTGCGCCTAAGTGTATTTAAATTTTAACAATGAAAAATTGGACTCTATTATGATTTGCAAGGGTATTTTTCTCGCTTACTGTAACAATATCAATTGTTGACACAATTTTGTATTTGTTTTGCTAATTACTATAATAGACGCTTGGGGCTATTACCACACTATTACTTAGAGATGGAACGGATTTTAATAAAATGACGGTACTTTAATATAACCCGTAATTTAGCTAACCTTTTTCTGTATCAATCTTTTGAAAAGTAAAACCTTCATTTAATGAATTACATTCATTTTAAAATAAAGTAACTATGTCATTCAAAAATTTTAAAACATTTTATTTCGCAAAACAGCTTTATTTTCGTACCCAAAGCGTTTTATAAATTTCTATGAATACCTACAATCTCTACACTCTAATGCCAGGCGTCCATTACAGGCGGATCGGGCCGGGCCGCATCGCACCGGGCCGTCTCTAATGGACGCGCTGTTTGCTCCTGCGTCCACCTGTACGGGGCGCGGCGGACCGCCTAGGCGGATTTTATCTAACAGACGCTCGCCGCTTACATCCGCCTGCCTGCGTCCACTAGACGGGTCGGGGCGGGCCGGGCCGCAGCGCACCGCCGGCAGAAATCCGCCTGCGAAGCGATATCCGCCAATGCGTTGCGGCCCGCCCCGACCCGATCCGTCGCTAATGGACGATGTTTCATACAAAACATATAGACTACAAGCCCGCATATGAAAAAAATATGGGTCAAATGAACCACCACGGGACATATCTAGTACGAAAGAAGAGCAAAAAATAATAAGATTCATCACTATGCCGTCACTTGTAAGCTGTCCAACTGAGTGCAGATGAGAATTTAAAAGTACAGGTAGACTCGGTAAATTTTGGTCATATATTTTTGTACGGCATTCTTAACCATCGATAGATCCATTAAAAATAATAAGAAACCGCTCAGTGCCGTACAAAAATGTGGGTCCACCAAGTCGGAATTTTTATTTAATTTCCGAGAGTTACCGGGGGTAAATTTGGTCATTTGACCATGTACGGCATCTGTGTCATACGATTGCTATACTGCTTTTAATCCATTATTCCGCAACGCCGTACAAAAATCATGGGGACAAGGGGAAAAAATCGAGAGTTGTAATCCCCTCTCTTTCCCCACTCCAGGGGGTCATTTGACACAACACGAAATAAATTTATTTTTAAAGTATTTTATGCATAGATAATATTTTTTCATGTGCCGTACATTTTCGTTGGTTCAAAGGGGAAAAATCTGAAAAAGAAAAAATCCATATAACGAAATGTTTGCTTTATATTTTTCTAATAAAATATAAATATACATTTATATTAAGAAGCTCGAGGTGGTTAATTATCACCTTGGAAAGTCGGAGTCAAGTGGAATGGACTCCGTTAAATTGATGAACTAATAAAAAAGCTATGAACGAAAAGATGTGAATTATATTCAATCAGCCCATGAATACAGGTAAAGTCACAAGCAAATGCTAGTAATATATACATATTCAAAATGTACAAGTAAAGCGCTTTCAAATGATACCAAACACGGCATATTTATCTTAACTTTATTTTTTTACTCTGTATGTTTTGTCGCTAGAGGGCGCCACATTAGATTTTGTGAAACCCCATATAGCCTTTAGCTAGCTGGTCACTGATTATCCAGTGAACAATTCAGACGCTTCTAATGATATGTCATTTGTCGAATTCTGATAAGTAGTTTAGAAGTTACGAGGGAATAGATGAACATACATACATGACCTGTAAACAACCATAACCCTCCTTTTGCTTTGCCGTAGTTGGGTAAAAATATGTTAATGCCGTACTGTATCAAATGGCCATAAAGCACCCTTAAAATTGTAGCTTTCGTCGCTTTCATCAGCCTAAAAGATGTGGTCTGCATAAAAATGTACGGCATCGTTTTTTCCTAATTTATCTATGTTAATACTATTTAAAACAACGGATAAAGTGTAGAAAACTATTATATTTCATTAATCTACGATGTTTAAACTTTAACAAAATTTCTGGTTTTGCATTTCTCTATAACTTTTTTTAGAACGGTTTCTTTTGAACGGCAATACTATACAACAATTGAATTTTACAATATCATGTTAAAAAAAAAAGTTCCCGTACAGGGTCAAATGACCTTACAGCTCTTTATATCAAGAATTCGATGAAATTAAGATGATTATTGGTATACATTTAAAAGAACAATTATTTTTTGACGGCATTGCTTTTAATAGTACTTTTGAGTGCTAGATAATGTTTTGGAACCGAAGCCGTACTTAGTCAAATGACCCCCTGGAGTGGGGAAAGAGAGGGGATTGCAACTCTCGATTTTTTCCCCTTGTCCCCATGATTTTTGTACGGCGTTGCGGAATAATGGATTAAAAGCAGTATAGCAATCGTATGACGCAGATGCCGTACATGGTCAAATGACCATATTTACCCCCGGTAACTCTCGGAAATTAAATAAAAATCCCGACTTGGTGGACCCACATTTTTGTACGGCACTGAGCGGTTTCTTATTATTTTTAATAGATCTATCGATGGTTAAGAATGCCGTACAAAAATATATGACCAAAATTTACCGAGTCTACCTGTACTTTTGAATTCTCATCTGCACTCAGTTGGACAGCTTACAAGTGACGGCATAGTGATGAATCTTATTATTTTTTGCTCTTCTTTCGTACTAGATATGTCCCGTGGTGGTTCATTTGACCCATATTTTTTTCATATGCGGGCTTGTAGTCTAATAGGCCGGCGTATTTTTGCGTTGCGATGCGGCCCGGCCCGATCCGCCTAGTGGACGCCTAGCATAAGCCTGCATTCATACGTAATCGGGCTAAGTACCAATTCAGTACCTGTAAATGTAAATTCATTAATTGAAAATGATCCTGCTTCAGTAAGCATGATGGTTTATGAATTATAAATGTTTGTAATTAATAGTGTATGATCTATGGTCTATGATGATCTCGCTTCATTAGTCTGTTTATATTTACGAATAACGTACAGGAAAATCAAATTGTTGTGTAAATAATAAATATCTCGCCCAAAAGGAAATAAATTTGAGAAGAATAGGAAGAAATCTTACCTATAGTTTATCGTAGTTGATATCTGTTCTTTGGTATATCAACTATGGTTCTGAATTCTGAATTACGTTTGTAGTAGTAATCATTTACTAGGATTACCCCATGTTCGATGCTATCTTCATAACGACTACTTTTTTAACCTCACGTATAACGAAAAACATAAATAGACATATCTGCATTGTAATTGTACCAAAACATAGAAAACTCTGCCTACATATGTATAAGGCAGAGTTTTCTAATCGATACAATAGACTTTGAACCGTATCGCCACGATATGAGGTGTAAATTTCAATGAATGTTTTATACAACACCGCTCGGACATTATTGGATGACCTCTTAATAGGCGATTGTGAAGCATATTTGTATATAGCCTATAGTTGTTTATTGTATGATGATTGTTTGTTCAGCAGGTGCCATTGTATGGGGGTAAAGGAAAGGAGCCATCATGGGAGACAGCTTCTTGCACCTGGGGGACATCGTGTCCCTCTATGCAGAGGGCTCAGTGGCCGGTTTCCTCAGTACTTTAGGGTATGTACCTTGCTTAACAATACCTTTTTATAATTTTCTGATTGACTTATTCTTTTTGACTATGATTCATTTAAGTAATGTGATTTTGGTATTGCCTTTAACTTTCATTTCTTTTTCGATATCAATTTTAATGTGACTGCTTTTTTTGTATTCCTGTGACGTTTATAATTTACTTGTTCTTCTTCTTCAATCTATCTTTACTTTTTCAATCAAGCTTCGTGGATGGGTATGCTTTATTGCTGTGTGTGTGTTTGTCTGTATGCTTGTTGCTAGATGTAAGTAGATGCTTATATATAATAAGTATGTATTTACTAATATAAATTTTTTATGTAAGTAGTTGTTTTCATTCACGTTTGAAAAGAACTTGGCAAATCTGGTCAAGTATTCTACCCGTTTTAATTTTCTACCACTCTCTTACATTCATTAAATTATAACACCCAATATCGTAAATTCGAAAAAAAAGACGTGTGGCATTCGGGGTCTGCCGCGGCCGCGGTAAAGCTATGCATGCTATGCCTTCAAGCCACACCTCCGCGCCCGTCGGAGTGGGGAGCGTGAGGTTTTTCGTTACTAAATTTCTGGATTCGGTCCCTGCGCTCAAGGCCCGCGGTAGAAGCTATGCAATAGATTAAAAAATACCTGTCATTCAATATATTTTAATTTAATCCATACTATAATATTATAAATGCGAAAGTAACTCTGTCTGTCTGTCTGTTACTCAATCACGCCTAAACTACTGAACCAATTTGCATGAAATTTGGTATGGAGATATTTTGATACCCGAGAAAGGACATAGGATAGGTTTTATCCTGGAAATCCCACGGGAACGAGAACTATGCGGGTTTTTCTTTGACTGCGCTAGTCGCTAGTGTCCTATAAAGTTTAAAGCAGTTGTAGGGTACCTGTCATATCATTCTTTTTAATTTTCCTCTAAATTGAAATCGATGCCAGAAAACATTCATGTTAATTTAACGGACAAGTTAAATATAACAGAAATAAATATCAATTTGTCAGTTCCAATGTGCCATGGAAATATATCTCAAGCTAAAAAGTGAATCGATGTTGTAATCTATCCCAGTCTCCGAATATAACAAAACTCCCAGTAGTTTTTTATTAAAACTCTTTTGTTCTATATCGTATGATTTTATATGTTACTATCTTCATTATTTTATTATAGGCTTTATAAAGACATTCTTAACGATTTGATAAAAATTTTAATGGTCATATCTCAATTGCATAATGTTAATTGTAATAAATATACGGAGATAATAAATCCTATAATACCTAAATGATAAGTTTTTTGACATAGCTACCTAATTACGTATGTATATAAAATTTGTAAACACTGTTACCTATTTTCTAGCATTTGAACAAAACAGAACATTTACAATGCCCCAGGCAGGAATGAGCAATTATATTAATTGCACAATGCAGACCGAAAGGCAAATACAAAGTATGTAGTATAATTTATTACGATTTTGATTATTAATTTTTCATATTATCAACAGGTTGGTAGATGACAGATGCGTCGTGTGTCCCGAAGCCGGGGACCTTTCAGATCCACCCAAGAAGTTCAGAGGTAAGCTGAAGAGTTTGTTTGTTTGTTTGGTCGCGCTAATCTCAGGAACTACTGGTCCGATTTGAAAAATTCTTTCGGTGTTAGATAGCCCATTTATCGAGGAACGCTATAGGCTATATATATCATCTATTATTATTTATTATTTATTTATTACAGAATTCTCAGAAATCTTATACATATATGTACATAATATGATAGTGACAAACGCGTATAAGAATTAAGAATCTATAAGAGCAAGAGTTAAATATGTTCGAGTTTGCTTATAGGGTTTCTTTTCACATGAGACCTGTTCTCTTTTTTATTATTCGTAAAATAGGTTTTAAATTTAAATTTTAACATAGCTCATATCAACCACGTCGGGGAATCCCCGTCTAAATCGGTTCAACTATTCCGGTTATTAGCTGATAAACTAATGATATATCGATATACCGATTTACATATTTTTTACATTAGCTATTTATTTTGTGTGTATTTACATTCTATGCAATATAAAGAAATGTTTGTTACCATTTTACGCGACAAGCATTGAGCGAATATTGATGCTATTGACAGTGATGTAGCTTCTGCTCTGGAATAACATATAGGCTATAAAAATATTAGGGCTCGACCGCAGTTCAAACCTCGCAGCACAAATTTTATACAATATGCAACACAAAAACTAATTTAACCGAATTCAAAATAACTCCACATATCAACAATCACCAAACCATTATAACGAAATGTCTTTCAGACTGCCTGTTCAAGATATGTCCCATGAACCGCTACTCCGCGCAGAAGCAGTTTTGGAACACCGCCAAGCAGTCAGCTAACACCAATGCAGATACGGACACGGGGCTGCTGAAGAGATTGCATGTAAGTGGTAATTACTTCTCACCTACCTCCTCCTTTATTACTTCACACATTGGGTTACCTGGAAGTGGAAGAGGAACCTACTCTTTAGTGATAAGGCCGCTCTCTGTGCTAGTCTAGCTAGTTTTAAATTTAAGTAATTCTAGAAATATGTATCTAGCATAGTAAAGTTTTTTTCGATGGAGCAATTCCACCTTACTTCCTCCACACGGCATACTATTGTTAAAAATCAGTAATAACAGGTGTTGAAGATCTTCAGAAAGGTAGATGCCAAAAGAAGCAGTGAAAGACTGCAAGAATTTTTACATTGATACCTTACTAGCTTGATTGTTATCAAGGAATGGCATTGCATGTTTGCAAAAAGTGAAACCTGTCTTTTAGAAGACGTATGATCTCGTAACATATGAGACTCATGCATATGACACAGTGACACTCATGTATATGACACTCATGCACACATACACTTTACCTTTAATTCGTTACGTAGAAAGTATCAAAACACTTTTAGTTGATACTACATATGTTCATTTACATTTACCTTCAATAAAATTAGGTTTAACATGAAGTCCAGTTAATTTTGACCTCACTTCGTTAGTTAAATTGCTTCGAGCATTTAAATCCCAGTGGCTTTAAGCGGTTGAGGGTAATTTTGTTGGACCCGTTTTTAATCCGTTCTTGATGACTATTTTAATTATTGTCTTTTGGCATAGCTTTATGTGTTGTAGATTTATTTGCTTCATTGATTGACTGTTGAATAGGTTTTAATACGAATTTATAGTTTTGATCTATTAACGATTTTCATTTCATTTATTAATTTATCGTGGAACTTTGATGGAAAAGCGATAGCGATAGTAGTTGATAGTTAAACCATTTGGATATTATAAGGAAGTTGAAAATAATATACTTAAATTAGTTTTAAATATCCATAGCTGTAAGTATAATAGGATCTCTTACAGGAAAGTCTAGGATAGTCAAAATATTCGCATATAAAATTGAACCCACAACACATTTCTGAGAAGCGTTTACAAAGCTGATTGAAATCCGGTCTATTGTGATGCTAGTAACTAGATATTATTAGGTTCACTACAGTTGACTAACTTCTTAGAAATATTACAAAATTTTAATCAAAATTTTATATTTAACTCTAATCGTGATATAACATATTATTGTGGGCAATAAAATAATTAATTAAAGATACGGAAAACCCCGGCTCTTTTTGTTTATCTTTTGTATTTTCGTCGTAATAAGCTTAGTGCATATTCAAGATAATTGTATTTTTAAATCAACCATAAAGTAATAATCAATTTATTTGAATATTCTGATAAATAATATGAGGTTACGATACCTATATGCAATATAGATGGCATTTAAAAACATTGTTAATGTATTTTTATTGATGTCTATTTATAACTTCCATTATCCATAATGGTACAAAAACTGCGTACATAATTATCACTACATAGTATAAAACAAAGTCGCTTTCTCTGTCCCTATGTATGCTTAAATCTTTAAAACTACGCAACGGATTTTGATGCGGTTTTTTTTAATAGATACTTAGAGTGATTTAAGAGAAAGGTTTTATTCGCCCGCTTAAACATAATAAATTATATTATAGTATATAATTTATTATGTTTAAGCGGGCGAAGCCGCGGGCGGAAAGCTAGTATGTGATAAAATAATCTAAAATATTAAAAAATCTCGATTCGATTATGAAATCCATCATATCAAAGAGAGATCAAAAAGTTCCGCCGAGTGTAACATTTCTCAAAGATGTAATATTTCTAACATCTGAGACATTCCTCTTTGAGATTTGTTAACGTCGCAAAAGAACGTATATTTGATGAATGGCGCCATTAAACGAATGGATGAAACGATTAAATATGTTCTTTAGATTATACTGATTTATGTATTGTTGTTTATATCTTTGTTATGCAATTTAGACGGGTCGATGTGCAGTTGTGGTATTTTTGTGGTAGAAGTAGGACTAGGAGAATAGGTCAGATGCG